>NW_012148063.1:6131454-6490145 GCF_000956105.1 Propithecus coquereli | reverse complement strand
GCACCACCCGAAGGATGGACATATTAGAAACTCGGACTTGGGGCGGGGGGCAAGGGCAACATATGTAACCTAAACATCTGTACCCCCATAATATGCTGAAATATAAAAAAAAAAAAACTTAAAAGGACAAATGCTGAGGTGGTTTCCTTTTCCATTAGACCGATCATGTTGACAGGCTCTGGGTGACAAAATGCCATTGAAATGTCCCCCAAGAGATGCCAGCTATCGAGGCATCACGATGCTCTTGCTGCTGGGAGCGGAGGGTACCTCACCCCGAGGGAGGACAGCATCTCCTCCGCCACCTCCATGGCCCCAGGAGCCAGGAGAGAAAGCGGAGGCCGACCTCACGGAAGGCCCCCGCGCGATGTCAGCTGAGCCAGTTTCTGAGGTGGGTGAATACAAAGACATTGCCACTTTCAGGACAGCACGCCGCCCAGGCAGAGCCCTTTGGGTCTCTCCCCTGCTCCCAGTGGAAACGCAGTCCCAGCAGGAAAGCAGAAGCGCGAGCTCCCACTCTAGGTCATAGAGAGCAGGCTCCCAGAAAGCGACAACAGCTGCCAGCTGCACAGGTCGCAGGTCAGACCGCGGGACCACAGCCAGAAGCCCAGATGCCCCGGGAGTGTCTGCCACCCGGATTACGTGAGGGGAGTGGGACGTGGGCAGCAGCCCCCCGCAGGCCGGGAGCCCTACCCAGCAGGGCCGTGTTGTCCAGCAGCATCCTCCCTTTGTCCGCCGCCTCCTCGCCGCACACGTCCCCCACCAGCAGCAGCCTGATGGCCTCCTGCTTCACCCCGTCAAAGAAGTTGGACTGGATGGTGCGGGACATGGACCGGGCCCCGTCCTTCAGCTTCCCCACCTGCCAGGACCAGACCGCAGGCGTGAGAAGGGCCCACGCGCCCCTGCCCTCCCGCCCTGGGCGGGTCCCTACCTTGGCCTTCCCTTCCAGGGCCCTGCTGCCCGTGAACACTTTGCTCAGGCTGTGCCCGTTCAGAGACCACATGGCTCTGAAGGACTCCACGAAGCGGTCGACGATGGGCTTTGAACTCAGCCCCAGGCTCTTGAGCTGCAGGTGAAGGACCTGGGGGAGAAGCAACGGACAGTTGTCACCGACGTCTCCCACGGAGCCCCCACCAGGTGCCGTGCCAGGAAGTCCCGTATTCGGCAGACCCCGGATACTCGGCGCACCTCCCGAGGAGGAGGAGCTCGTGCAGCAGAGAAAGTGGCCTCCCGCCAGCTTTGCTTAGTGCTCCCCCACCCCTCCTTTGACCCCCTCACACTCCCCTGCACCCCTGCCGGAGGTGGACAGCAAACAGTGGTGGACAGTGGGTGGCGCTGACATGCCTCCTGTCCCAGCCAGGAGAGGTCAACCAGGCAGCCGGGCAGACTCGAGTCTCCTCCCCAGCTTCAATTGCAGCCGCGCCCGGCCGGCCTCACGCTGCCCTTGCCCAACGGTGCAGCCATGACAATCATCACACGGAACTACTGTTCCTCCAGGGGCACCTGGAGCCTTTGGGCAGCATGTCTGGGGTGTGCTGCAAAAAGGGTGTGAGGAAGTGTGCCTGTGACAGAGGAGAGGCAGTGGTGGCACCAGCACGCCAGCCACCCAGGGAACGCGTCTCCGGACGCCCCAGCACACCCCTGTCCACCTTGCCCACAGTTAGAAGGTCATCCAGTGTTGCCACCCTCCTCTTGCTGCTGAAGGCACAGGACATGGTACAGGTGGCCAAGAGGGCCAGGCAGGGACAAACCTCCAGCGCGATGAAGCCCTGCACGGTGTTGGTTCGGTCCAGGCAGTCAAGACAGTTCATCCGCACGGTACCCTTCTGAAAACTTAGGAAAAGAAGGAGAAATGTAAACAGTTACGAGTTGTGTGCGCAGCAGCAATCGCCGTGGCACAGCAGCCTATGCCTGACCCTCACTCCCAAGGAGACCTGTTCCAAGAGGGAACCCCTCACCTCCTCCCTAGTGGCCCCCCAGGAACCCCGGTATATATCCTGATGGGTCTCAGCACTACTGGAAGGGCAGGCAGACGCCAGCACACTCTCAGCAGCCTGCACATCCGGGTCACTGTAAGGATAGTGGTTCTTGTCATTCTCAGCAATTATGTTCTGTAAAGTTGCACGGACACTGAATTAGCCAACACGGAAGCATTGCTCCTAGAGGAAATACAGGGTCAGGTTCCTGTGAGCCTCTGGTCACAGTTACATCAGTTGATCAGTACATAACTTTGTTTTACGTGTTTCTGTATAAAGACATTTTATTAAATACGGTCATCACCACGCCTGCAGCACTGCCACTCAGGCCCACACGAAGCTCCTCTGACGTGTTCTCTGTGAGGCACAACCCACCTGCCTGTGCTTAGCGGTGCTGGACAGCACCTCAGCACGATGCTTGGGGGCCACTTGAAACTGAGAAATCACCAACAAAAACCACAGAAATGTGGAAAACGTGACACCAAATCACGAAAAGGATATTTGTTTACAGTGCGAGAGCTAAAACGGGAAGGCAGAGCGTTGCCTTGCTTGACCTTAGCTGGGAATGTGCCCATGCGGCAGCTCAAATTGTTCACTATTCTCAGGCCGGGCACGGTGGCTCACGCCTGTAGCCCCAGTGCTCTGGGAGGCCCAGGCGGGAGGGTCACTTGAGGCCAGGAGTTCGAGACCAGCCTGATCAAGAGTGAGCCCATCTCCACAAAAAATAGAAAAATTAGCTGGGTGTGGCTCACGCCTGTAGTCCTAGCTACTCGGGAGGCTGAGGCAGGAGGATCGCTTGAGCCCAGGAGTTGGAGGCTGCCGTGAGCTAGGCTGACACCACTGCACTCCAGCGTGGGAGACAGAGCAAGACCATGTCTCAAAAAAATTTTTTTTGTCACTTCTCTGCACATGTCTGTGAATGTCCTTGAAAGTGCTGTGAGTATTGACTTTGGGGTTTCGAGTAAGTTTTAGTGAGTGGGTGAATTTGAAAATGTGGACCGTGCAAACACGAGCAGCTGCGCTGGACTTCCTTCTCCTCCTCGGCTCTGACCAGGGCAGTCCACGCCCGTTTCCTCGGGGGACGTGGGTCCATCCGGCTGTCTGGCTACAACCAGTAATAGCGCCCCTCCCTCACAGGTCTGCGTCGCAGCGTGGCGCTGCACACTGTAACGCACTCCCTTTGTTAGGGCACCCCTTCCGCTAGGAAACCGCGCTTTCCCAGGACGCTGTGCACAGGGTGGCCAAGTAGCGAGGGAAGGAGGCCCTCCCCGACGGGGCACCCGGCGACACTCACCGTGGACTTACATTCTCGCCCTTCGTGAACACGTCCAGGTCCTCCCAGTGCAGCTGTAACTGAGGCCTCAGCAGGTTCTCCAATTTCTCGAGCTTCCCGCCTTTGGCAAACTGATGGAAGTCAAAGTTTATCATAGGCGTGTCGCTGGCGTGGCAGGAAGCCCAGAGCAGCTTCTGAAAAGGGAGAGGGGAGGGCGGTGAGGGGAACGGAAGGAAGGGAGGATGGTGCCCGCCGTGAGGCTAACCACAGCTACTCACTGGAGCTCGCGGTTTAGCTCCAAAGCTTACTGTGGACCAGGCTGTGGACCTGTCCTGACCCTGAGAGGGAAGCCCAGGACAAAGGCCCGGGGCACAAAACCCATAGGAACAGCCTGCCTGCACAAGGGCAGTGGGTGCCCCTTGGGCAAAAGGAGCCAGAGCAGCTGGGGCTCCCTGGGGACATCACACTCCTGCAGGGTCTCCGGAGGGCACAGGTGAGGGATGTCGTTCTGTTCTTCTGGTAGCCCGAGCGCCCCAGGCCCTCAGGGACAGTGGCACTGCAGGCTGCGGAGCTCATAATCCAGCTCATCGTTGCCCTGGTAACCAGCCAGCCCACCCTGACAAGCACAAGCTGTGTGTGTGTGGGGAGGGGGCGCCTGAGTGGCCAAGTCCCCAGGCCGAGTGCCCTGGGTGGGACGCAAAGCCCAGTGCAACTTCAGAGTGGGGGAGACGGTGGCCCGAGAGCTGGAGTGAAGGGGGTGCTGATGGGTGGCACGGCATGGGCTGCTGATGGCACCACCACGCTCCCGAGTCTTCTGCATGAGGCTTCCATGGCCCGGCAGCTTCTCGGCTTCCCCAACAGCCCCGGGGTAAAGGACACACTGGCTGCCTTCCCAGGCCACCCTCCTGCACCCAGGCCTCATGGCTTCAGCTCAGGTCTGTCCAGCATTTGCCCAGCCAGAGGTTCTAATGACACTGAAGGTCTAGGAGGACTTTCGGTCATCTGGCCTGGCATAGCTCATAGTGCCCATCCCCCACAAGCCAGAGTGTAAATCAAAGCACAGTTGCCATTGCCAAGAAAGTCCTGCTGTGACAAGGAAGCTGGCCGACCCAAACGGCACGCCCAGTGGCTGAGTGCTGTGCATGGCGGAGCAGGTGCCCTGTCCAGCAGGACCAACAGCTGCCAGCCCAGGCAAGCAGCGCTGACAAGGCTGAGGGACACCAGGCAGGGGAGGTGTCCAGCTAGGCCGCTGCCCCTTCCCTACTTGCCAAGCTGCCTGCCCGCTCCACCTGTGCCCCGAGGTGACAGCCATCTCCTGCGCCACTGGTCACAGTGCCAGGGCACCTCCACCAGCTGACGGGAGGGGCCATGGCCACCCTGTCCCCAAAACTCAAGGCATAGAGGAGAAAGAGATTTGGGGTTCTTCTTTTTTTTGGCTTGCATTTTTTTTCTTCTTCCTCAAAATAAGCAGCCAGCATCACTGCCAAGACGGGTGGGGAGATGCTTCTGGAGCTTGTTGCTAATAGCAACAAACCAAACAGGAAAAGCAGGTCTGGCCAAATAAAACTGGCGGCCAGAAAGTCCCGCTCCAAGCGTGCAGGCTTTCTCAGCAGAGGAAAATGAGCCCAGCTGCACCGGCTTCAGCCAGCCAGGGGGCAGGGGCCAGGGGTCGGCCACAGAGGTCAGCCCTCACTCCCTGCTGAGGTGACTTCAAGCCTTGCCCATAAGGGGCTTCCTTGAGCTTCAAACAACCAGAGATTCTCTCCTTCAGGCAGGAGACGTGGGAGGCCGGGAAAAGAACAAGGAGCCACCAGCTCGTTCTGGAATGTCTTGTGCACAGCGGCAGGCACAGGGAGAGTGGGGAGGCTGCGTCACCTGCTCCGCCCACTCCCGGCCTGGCCAGGCTCTCCCCGCACCCCCCAACAGCCCCAGGGAGCCAGCAGCTGCCGTGCAAGAGCCAGCCCGAAAGCCATGTGAGCTCGGCTCTGAATCAAGCCCTGAGGCCCAGTGACCCGCAGGGCTACCCTGGAGCAGGGCTGAGCTGCCAGGAGGCGGGGGGTGGGGGGGACAGGATGGGGGGGCACCTGCCCCCCTGGACTGGGAGGGACTCCTAGAGACCATCAGCCCACAGTGCCCCACGGGGAGCCAGGGGCAGCTGGGGACGGAGATGCTCTGACTTGGAGCCCTTCTGCCTACCATCAGCTCATAGAAATGAAGCCCACTGCACCAGGAGCCCGAGTCACCAAGTGGGGCTGGCCGAGGTCTTCAGTCCCCGCGGGAGCCGCCTGCCCTCGCCACCTGCGCCAGCCCAAGTGTGCAGGGGCCACGGGGCCTTACCTTGAAGGCTCTGTTGAGCACCTCCTCTCCACCTCTGCTTCCCAGCAGGTTCACAACCACCTGCTGTCCGTACTGCTCCTTCAGAAGCACCATGTGCCTGCAACGGCAGTGGGGCAGCGGTGACGCGGGCAGGGCGCAGATGGCCACCCCGGCCTGCCCTTGCGGGAAGAGGGGCCAGAAGGGGCTGTGTTTTCTCAGTGCCAGAGGCCCAAGGCCAGCCACCTCCCGTGACCCAAAGTGTGGAAAGGGAGCCTGGGGCTGGAGGGGACAGTCCCCCCGAGCCGCCACCTCGCTGGCTGGTGCAGACCTCTACTCAAGTCTGGCGTCAGAGAAGAGTGCTGCGCCTCCCGTACAGCGCCACCGTTGACTCCGCAACAGCTAGCCTGACCTTTCACGGATAGAGTCTTGTGAATGCAACGTGCACGTCTGCGTAATTAACCTCTTATCTCGCGTGGCACCCTTCTTTCTCAAAACTAGAGAAACTGGTGGGAGAGCTCTCCACCTCGGATCCAGTTTTCCATCTAAGGCTGCGTTTCATTACGCATGAAGCCACAGCGCGGCTTATCGGAAACAAGGCCCACGTCTGCTCATGTCTGGTTGCTGCACCTGCTTCTCAACTGGTTCCAAATCCCAGGGCTGGAAGAGAACTGATATTTACTCCGTATTACTCTATATTACTCATTTTTACTCTATATTTACTCATTATCACTCCATATGACTCATTATTACTTTATCCTGTCACCAACCCCAAACTCCCCTGATCCAACTATTCATCCTCTCTGAGCTCCTTCCTTCATCTGTGTGGCGAGACTGCTCCCCCTTCTGCAGGGAATGGCCCCGAGGACTGAAAGAGGCAAGCCAAGGTGACAATGACAGTGCTCAGCGCACGGGAGCTGATATTTCTTTCCTTTTAATGCAAAAATATGATAACAGACGTGTTATTGATAAACTAAAACACTCCTTTTGCCGTCCAGGGCATAAGGGAGGTCCTGGCACCCACACCAAGGTCAGTGCCGCACAGACGTGCCGCTGGCCTGGGTGGCGCTGTGCGTTTAGGCCTTTTGTTCATCCCTCCGCCCGCCTGTTACTGTTCTAGGAAGCCACCTGGAAAACTGCAGAGGTTTTCAGGACACTGAGAAGGTAGACTTCCATCGGGAAGCCCCCTTCTGACCTTCGGGAGGGATAAAAGCCAGACACACGCTGACGCGCACACCAAGGCTCTAGGCCCAGCAGCTCCGGCGAGCGCGAGGGTGATGGAGAACAGCTTCGCCGTGCCGTGAAGGAGACTCAGGCAGCGCCCATGAACGGTAACTCGTCACCACGCTGAGATGGCGAGATCCTGCTCGAGCAGCTGCAGCCAAAGGCCTGCTCCAAACAGCCCTCGGACACGGATGAAAGAACGACAAGAGACAGCCTCCACCAACGAGGGCACCTGTGCAGCGCCAGCAAAGAAAACTGAGCGTCCTCTGGGTAGAAAAACTATCCGTGGGAAGGAGTTTTTGGAGGAAAGGAATTTACTCTAGACAAATCCATCCAAGAACCGGAAGAACTTGAGAGCGCGGCGAAGGCCAGATAGGAGGATTCGGAAGCAGAGAGAGAGCATGTGCCAGCCCAGGGACGCCTGGCTGCGCTCAGGGGCATCACAGCGCCCCGTCCCTAGACAGAGGTGCCGCCTCATTTCTACATACCACTCTCAAATCTAGCACAGTCGGCACTTAATATGAAAACGGGCGGCTCCTGCAGGGGACGTGTGGGCACACGATGCTAGTCAAATGCTGTGGTCAAACAGCATAAAGAGGAGACTTCCCGTAAGCCAAAGCCGCAAGCAGGAGCTGCCATGAGAGGACTTACACGTTCCAGCAAATTGTTCTGGGCTCTGCAGAAGAGATCTAAGTTTACATCTCGATCTGGGGACGCTGACCAAGGGCAAGGTAGCCCCTGGGGTGCGTGTGGGAAGACAAAGCTCTCGTTCTCTCAGGTAGGTGCATCACACCTTGCATTGCCAGGATGCTAAAAAGTCTTCGGTCTTGTAAGTGTGCTTACACTATACACGTGTATTTTTTTTAAAAAGTTCACAAACACATGAGGGTTCCTGAAACAAGTCCGGCATAACCCTTTTCTCTTCTTTTGGGTCAGCTTCAGGTAGAATTTCATTTTCAGCTATATATTTACTATTCCCTAAAACATTTAGAACTACATATGTACAATGCTTAGGACATACTAATAGTGTTCTGGAAAAAGGCAATAGCATTTTTATCACTAGATTATACATCTCTTTATAGTAAAACCCATTGTTTGTAACATGCTAATTAGGAGGTCACAGCTGGGCTCACATTACCAGTGTTATGTTCAACAAAAGAATATGCAAGCAAATTTAAAGTCCAAATAAAGCTTCAGTGGAATGATAAAAAACATTTTCAAAATTACTTTTTTTTTTTTTTTTTTAGAGATAGGGTCTTACAATGTTGCCCAGGCTGGTCTCCAAGTCCTGGCCTCAAGCAATGCCCCAAGTAGCTGGAACTTTTAGCCATGCCTGGCTAAAAAATTGCTTTTGAGAATTTTTATTATATTCACTAAGATAATTTTAAAAATTAGTATTCAGATTAAAAAAGCAAATATTTTAAGAAGCTATTAACTATTTCAAGTACATATTACAAATAGTTCAGCTTAGCAATGTTAAACAAGTTGTGAAACAGTGTGTTATGATCCAATTTGTGTTTTAAAAAATAAAAAATACATATGTATGTACCAAAAGTTTTTCTAGAATAACATGTAAAAAACTAATAATAGTAAAATCACTAAGAGTGGGAATTGGAGTTAGGATGCTTTTATTTTTCACTTTATACCTTTCCATACTTTTTAAAACCTGGGAATATATAACCTTTACAAAACAAAAACAAACAGCTATAAATATAATTTAGGTTATCCCTTATTAATCAAGGCAAATGGATGAAGTTTCAGTACAAGAACAAACTGGTAAGATAAAATAATTGCAAAGTGCTACCTGAACATTGATTAATTAACCTTCAGGAAACCTGAGAATGAGTGAAAATTCCATTTTGTAAACTCCCTTCTTGCATAAAGGACCAACGTAAAAGGCAGACTGAGGTTCGGGGTTTGGGGCCTTCCCCTTCCTGCCACACCCTGTCCCCTGCGCCACTGTCTGATGGGAGGAAGATTCCTAAGGACAAGGACGAAGGGCTCGGGCAGTGTCAGACAATCCCTACCTGTCAAAAGCAGGGGCGCTGGCTTCCAGGCCTCTGTGCAGTCTCAGATGGTGGGAGCCGACCTAGAGCAAAGAGAGGTGACAACGGTGAGTCTCCCTGCCATGCAGACAGAGGACGTGATGGCTTTCTTGTTCTCCTTCTCGCTGCCAGCCAGGCCACTGTGGCAGCCACTAGGACCTCCATGGCCCCTTCACAGCTCAGGAAGGCTGGGCTCCCTGGACTCTGCTAACGGTGCCCTAAGCTCTGCCCAGTCCTGACTGCAGCAGGACCATGTCAGCTGGAATCCTTCCACAGACAGAAGAGAAGTCCCAGGGCGGGACCATGAGGCAGATGTCAGATCCCCAGACTCTCCCACAGCAGAGGTCAAGCCAATTAGAGAGACAGAAACTGCTTCCCAGCCTCCTCTACTCCTTCAGGGACTTCAATTTTTCCCCCAAATCTGAGATATCCTGATCATCTAATTTGCCTTACTACTTAGAGCTATTTAATACTCAATTTAGTCACTGAAGTCAGCTTGTAGGGGCTTTCACTGGCCAAATCGGGGACAATTTGAGCATCAAACTATAATAAGAACAAGAATGGATTATAACCTGATGAATAAAATAGGAATCCACAAGTCTATACTATAGTTGGATGGATGGATGGATAGAATGGATGACTGGATGGACGGATGAGTGGACAGACAGAATGGTTGTTTGGGTGGATGGATGATAGATGGGTGGCTGGGTGGGTGCATGAGTTGGGCAGGTAGGTAGGTGGGTGTGTGGGTGGATGAGTGGGGAAGAAGGGAGGGCTCTTCCTTATATTAGAATACCAACTGATAATGTGGAGGAGGAAGTAGAAAATCATCATTTTACAACTGTCATAGTAAAGAATGGCTCAGCAAAAGTCATCCATTGATGACAAATCTTAAGAGGAAGTTTGATGAGAAGCAAGACACTAGCACGGCTGGAAGTGTCTCCCACAGATTGCTCATTAGCTGAAAGGGAAACCACATTAAGTGTAAGTGGATAACGTGAATAGCACCTTGACTGGGCGACCAAAATTAGCATCAATAACGAGAGGCAGACAGACACCCTGTGCCTCCAGAAGGGGTGCCTGAGAAGGACATGGCGTCATTTAGGTACCATTCTGCCCAGGGATCCATACCCTGAATCCGATCACAGTGAAACACCAGGAAACCCCAAAGGGGGGACTCTCAATTTAAAGAAAAATGAGGCTGCATTCTCCAAAAATGCCAATGCCACGAAGGACAGAAAGGCTGAGGAGCAGATCGAGACTAAAGGAAACCAGAGCCGTGACAACTAAATGCAGATGTGACACTGGGTGACAGGGATGCTACAAAGGCTATTGCTGAGACGACTGACCCGTCTGGAATGTGGGCGGCAGACTAAAGCACCGCGTCAGCGTGACGCTCCCGAGCGCACACCTGCACCGGGCTGACGTACGACAGTGTGTTCTGCACGCAGGTGAAGGGACGCGACGTGTGCCACCTACTGCCCAGCAGTTCGGAAGATAAATAATGACGTGTACGTGTGCGACACAAGATTACAATGTCGTGAACGTGGGTGAAGGACGTATGGGAGCTCCCCCTTCTGCTCTTACGACTTTCCCAGAGCCGTGTGCCCTCCTCCAGTTGGTTCTGTGACATGAAACTGCAAAACACAGACTCAACTCGCCCGTGTGAAACACACGTCTGCACATGCATGTTAAGGGAGGAAGATTCTACGGTGACGAGGGGAGCACAGTCTTCAACCAATGACACAGGATCATAAATAGGCTCTATAACTAGCTGTACCAAGGATGCAAGTCATTTTAAGGGTAAAATTTCAACGTGGCTATTTGTAAACTACACAACCCATTTACATGGGAAAAATGAAATTGTTAAAGGGATACGGTTGCCAGAAATGGAGTCAGACGTACTGAGGGTGCCGTTCCTGTGAAAACACGCAGACAAATCCTCCCCCAAGGTCCTCCCTGCCTGCTCCCACCCCTGAAAGGGTCGTGGTTCCCTGGGCAGCCCCTAAGAAGGAACAACTAACTCTGCAACGTAATATGTAAGCTATCCACCCCCAAACTTTTGTCCTTTTCCTCTAGGGGAAAAGGTCAAAATGGAGTAAAACGAGCAGAACTGACCCTCAGGCTCGATACTGACAGTTCCAGCTGTGTGACCCGAGACCACCACCGCTTACAGCTGCCCTCCCGGTCCCCTCTGAAGACGGCTTAATCTCTCTTTGATGACAGATAAACACGGGTATTAGGCCCAAAGGTTAGCAAATCCTTAATAAGATTAACAAACACTAAAGCCTTGTGAAACTTGCTCCGAAGACACCGTGGAGGCTTTGGTGAAGCACAGGCGTTCGGAAGCTCAGAGGGTGACGCGGCCGCCCAAACGCTGACCAAGGCCCACTGCCCCTGTCCGTGTTAGATCGAGGCACGGTCATTCCACGGCAGGTTAGGTTGCGTCCGGAGCATCGCAAAGGTCAAGCTGGACACCAAAATTAAATGGAAGACGGGATGACAAACAAGCACGGTTATTTAGACAAGGGGGATGAAAACACTGAGAGTCTAGAGATAGGACGAAGGCGTTCAAAGGCATCGAAGGCCTTAGGGAAGGCAGATGGGGTGGGGAACCAGGAGGCTCCTCCTCTGAGGTCTGAGGGTGAGTCACGTGGGAGGAGGACCAGACCCACTCCCGCGGCCCTGGGACGCTCCCCAGGGTCAGATAGGCCCGCGGCACAATCCAAGGAGAAACTCACCGACAGAGCCGTCCCCAGTCGCAGCGGCTGGAAGGACCCCGGAACTAAGGCAGGGAGTAGAGTGGACAACCTTCAAAGGGTCTTTCCCAAATTCTAGAATCTATCACGACCATCCCCTCAAGTTTTGGATTTCTTACAAACTGTACGTGAAACATAACGAGGTCTCCCTGTTTCCTTTGTGTACTAAACTCATATGACCAATTTTTTCATTCTCTTAAATACAGAGCTCAAGAAGTTTCCTTTGGAAACTTCTGAACTTAAAGAAAGTCAAGTTTCAAAACCCCTTTTGGAACGTCCCTAAAGGGAAACCTGTAGAGACAGAAAGTAGATTAACGTCGCTTCGGCCCGAGGGGAAGTCCGGAGAAAATGGAGTGACTGCTAATGGGCCAGGCTTTTCTGCAGTGAGGAAAATGCTCGAAATTAGATTACGGAGATGGTTACACGACTCAAATGCACTAAAAGCCACTGAGCTGTATGCTTTCAATGGGTGAAGCTTATGGTATGCAGGTTATGTCTCAGTAAAGCTGTTTTTCAAAAACACCTTGCTTGGGCACCATTGCTCCAGAGGAATTTCCATGTCAGAACTGTCCCCAGGAATGCTCTCTTGATGCCACCTGCCATCTCCTGCATCTTGGCTGTCCCTTTCTAGAGGAAAGACTGAATGTGACTAAAGCCCTCTCTTTTCACCAGAGGCCAATTCATCCATCTCACTCCACGAGCTGACCCGCTGTGCCACCAATGTGTCAGCGTGGCACGCCCGTGGCCATGGGGGCACCTCACCCACTGCTGGCCTGGGACAGGTCGAGGGCTCTGCTAAGGAGCTGGACCTAGGCCTGGGCGCTTGGAGCCCAGCCGCGCCAAACACCCCGAGGAACCTGGCAGATGGTGCCCTGGGCCCCTTCAGCCACTGGCTGGCAACCCCCCTGCAGTCACACGAGAGACCTCGGTGAGAAGAGCCGAAGACGACAAAGGCCCCAGCCTGGAGGCTTTATGGACGCACCCACGTTCCCTCAGGACAGGGAAGAGGACGCGGGATCAGCGTGGCGGGATGTCCATCCGCTCGGCCCGTAGCCCACCTCGCTGGAGAACCCACTGGGGGAGGCCGCGGGTCACCTCACTGATGGTAGATGTGTTCTGGGGACGCCTTCCCACCCTGCGTTCTGCCCAGGAGACGGAAAGCCAAATCCCCCTGGCACTGGCCAGAGCCTTTTGTGGCCGGCAAGGGATATTTTTAGAAACCACAGGAAAGCCGTGCAGTCCTCACGGGGCTCCACGACAAGCAGAACTGATGACAGACTGACTACACAGCCACGGAGGGCCCGGAGCCTTTCTAGAGCAGCTCTCAAAAATGTCCCCCGTACCTGGAACTTAGGGTCCAACTTGCAGTCACTCTACCCAGGCACACAGTGTGGGTCACTCACTCAGCAGACGCCATGCCTCAGTGTGTGGCGAGCATGCCACAGGCCAGCCGAGCAACAAGCCACAGACCGGGGTGCGTGTTTTCTGTACATACATGCACGCGTGCGCGCGCGCACACACACACACACACACACACAGACGGCTCAGCTTAGTCCAAATGCGCTGAGGAAAAAGACCAGCAACTACACCACAGAAAGAACATGTCAAAAGAAACAAACCCCAGCTGTTGAAGAGAAGGGCAGGGTGAACAGTAACACAGGGGACATTTCCCTTTTTTTATTTACCTACCTGAAGCCCTGGCTGCTCCCAAAACAGCGGAACGGAGCCTCTGATCTGGACAAAAGACGACACTCCATCATCCATGTAGATCGTCTGCAGCACAAGGGAACAGAAGGGGAAAGATATTCCTCAATGAAACCGGATGTCCTGGGCTGGTAACGGGATCCGCCGCCTGCGACCCGACACCGGGCAGAACGAAGGGCAGACTGGACTTCGGTGCCCTCTGCTCCTCCGCCGCGGCTGGCGCTGCTCCCTGACCACGGGCTGGCGGCGGGCGGGCACGCTGGCAGCTCACCAGCCTCTGAGGAGGGGTCTGCGGGGGGCCTGAGCCCCTCCAGGCCTGCGGCCTCCCCGGGTGAGCGGGAGTTCACACTCCTGGCACCAGCTCGCCCGCCTCCCTGCAGAGCCCAGCAACGCCCCCAACCCGCTTCAGGCAGGGGGCCAGAGCGCTCTGGGATCGAAGCGGGGCCTTTCTCAGCCCTCTGCTTGCACCTTGTCAGCTGGCTAAGCAGCAGAGAGCTACTGCAAATGGGAGGAATGAAATAAAACGAGCAAGCTGTCGCCAAAAGACCTAGCTGACGACACTAGTCAGTCTTGAACTTGACAACACAGGTCAAGACTCAACTTGAACTTGTACTTGGCCCTGGCGCCGCCCCACTGTGTTCTTAAACAGGCCACTCAGTCAACACGCACCACAGTTTCCACAAGCTGCCAGTGTGGCAGCACCTGCAGAGAAACAGATGACACACTTTAAAAATGTATCTCCTCCCTGACCCAAGTACGCAGTTATTTCGGAGTGTGCCTGCAGGCCTCCGCTGGTCCGGGAGCGCAAGGGGGTCTTAAAAGGACAGCAAGTGCCATCCCCAGCACCAGCAGGGCGAGGTGGTTATCAGATCTCAGCTTTATCTGCGCAACTCTAGCCTGGCCTGGCGGGGCAGCTGCGGCGTGGCCTTTCAGCTTCTCAGCAGCCTGCTCCCTTACCGGGTAGCTTTCCACGCAGGCGGGATCACGCTCAGATCACACATGCATTAGTAATTCCGAAGTGGAGGACTTGAAAATTAGAACCACAGGAATTACGTGAGCCAGGGGAGCCACGGGAATCCATGAGCCTGGTATCCATATTGCTGAGCTGGAATTCTATCCTCTAATCTCCTAAGGAAAAACGCACTGGGTTGAGAACTTGCTGTTTCCAGGTATTGGGTACCAGAAAATTCATTACCCTCCACTGTTCTACTGATGAAAGCAGAATAAAATAAGCAGGGTGTTTAAATGACTGCAGGCATAGTTGGCCACCATGAAATTAAGTGCATACAACTGACCAGCACGTGTGGCCTACACCAGCCCAGATTCCTGGGAAAGAAACCAAATCAGCCAGCATTTTTACACAAAGCCAACTCTTAACAAAGCCCAGGGGCTGATTAAAGCTAAGGACTTCATCCTCACTCTGGTTACCGCGTGCGGATAGGCCACTTGCAGCATCAGACCAGGCCCCCCTTGCACTGAGATTTGCACAGAAGCAGCTTCTGCAAACCCCGCAGGCAGGCCGTGCTCCAGACCACCCCACCACCGGGGCAAGAAGGGATGCTCCAAAGTGGAGTCGCTCCTTCCCATCCTAAGTCTGTGTCCCACGCTACCAGCAGGACCACCTTCTCTGTTCCCAGGGCGACGGGCATAACCCGCTGTCAAACGCCAGTGCTGCATTTCCATGCCGGGGGAAAGAACACAGTGGAACGCCAGTGGAACGTGCAGCGTCTCACCTCACAGAAGTCATTTTAACAGAGGGCATCTGGGGTCCTGGTGGGCAGGCAGGATGCAGGGTGGAAAGAACGTGGGCTCTTGGATAAGCCCAGGCCGCACCTGACAGCCACTATGGCCCACAGGGTGGCCCTGGGTACATTATTTAACCACCTGCAGCCTCTGTTTCCCTCTCCCTAAAAAGAGTTAATGTCATGTGGTGCCCAGAGAGGGGACATGCTGCGAGGGTGATGAGAGCGGGACGCCAGCACGGGTGGGCACTCAGGGCACAGAGCTATCTTCTCTTGCCGCAGGAATGTGCCCCCTGTGAGCACGGGCACAGCCACCTTCTGGGGGCAGGTGGGGCTTGGGGGTGGGAAGGGGGAATCCAGGAAGGAAGAGACGAGAAGCGGGAGGGAGCCAGGGAGAGCCGCAGGGCCCGGAAAGAAAACAGGGAGCCCCAAGTGATGCAGCGGTGAGGCCAGGCTGGGGCCCAAACCCCCAGTGGGGCAGGGAAAGGAGACCCTGAGCCGCACTTTCACAGAGGGTGGGAGCAGAAACCAACAGCCACCACGAAAAGAGAGGGATGAGGCCAGAAAACTCGCGCTTATGTGTATACGCTCTTAGCTGACAGGCTCTTGCTGCACTTCTACTTCTGGAGGCAGTGTTTGCAAACCGACTCTTTCCAAGTCTGCAGTTCCTGGGGGTCATACTCAGTCATCCTGACCTCCCTGGAGTAGTCAGTGGCTTTATCTTCAATAGCCAAATATTTACCTTGGATCCTTGTTTTTTTGATAGACTGAGGGGAGTTTTTGGTCTTGCTTTCCTGCCTGGTGAGTCACCACTGCAGGGCAAGGTACGACTCACCAGAGCTGAAAGACTCAGGCTTCCTCCCAAGGAGACTGAGATGCCATCCACATATACACACTCACGCACACAACACACACGTGTGCATACAACTCAAATGCACACTGTAAACATACACACACGACACACAATACACACGACAAATGCAATGCACTTATGACACACCACACAAATGCACGATGTACCTGACACACACATACATGCACAACATACACATGCACACAGCACACACAAAACATACATGCACATACAAGTGTACACATGCACACACACAGCCTTCCCTGAAGAAGGAAGATTTATTCCTCTTACTAAATAAAAGATGCCAGGCCAAGCGTGGTGGCTCACGCCTGTAATCCTAGCACTCTGGGAGGCTGAGGCAGAAGGATCGCTTGAAGTCAGCCATTCAAGACCAGCCTGAGCAAGAGCGAGACACCCGTCTCTACTAAAAATAGAAAAACTAGCTGGGCATGGTGGCGCATGCCTGTAGTCCCAGCTACTCGGGAGGCTGAGGCAGGAGGATTGCTTGAGCTCAGGAGTTTGAGGTTGCTGTGAGCTAGGCTGATGCCACGGCACTCTAGCCCAGGTAACAGAGTCAGACTCTGTCTCAGTCAATCAATCAATCAATCGATCAGTAAAAGGTGCTAAACCAGGCCATAGCAGGGGTGCTGCAGGTCCTCCCTTCCCTGGCTCCCTGAGGATCATTCCCGGGAAGTCAGCAGCCCGCCGAGTGCTCCCCACCACAGGCAGCCAGTCTGTTCCTGGTTTGGTACCATCATTTGTGTGCCAGATGATGGCTGCACAGGCAGTGCAGCTCCTGCGTGCGTTTAGCAGCCCTCCGCTTCCACACGGCAAGTGGACAGGTCTGAGGGGTCTCCCTCCCGCAGCAGGGCCCAGGCCAGCAATCCCAGGCAGCACCAGGCCAGCTGCCTCCGAGCACGCCCCTCCTCCTGCTGCGGGCTCAACACCACTTCCTGAAGCTGCTGCCTGCACCCTGGGGTGTGGCGACCAAGATTCAAAGCATGTCACTTCCTCAAATGTCAGGTCGGAACACGCTCTGTCTATGGAACCACTTCAGGGTCTTGGGAAGCGGTGCACAACCTGCTATTTCGCCATAAGCAAAGCCAGGGACACATATTGGAGGCCCTACAATTGTGGCTCTGCAAACTCAAGGGAGTAGGACGAGCCAGGCTCCCGCGAGTGACTTATCCCGAATTCTACCAGATCACCCAGGTCCTAAATGGGCAACCTTCAGCGGGTCACAAGACAGGTTTCCCCCACGAGTGCTGTGCAGACCAGCCTTCCCTGGCTGCCTCGGCTGCAACAGCATCATCAGAAGCAGGGCCAGGGAGGGAGGAGGGCTGCCCTCAGCAGGAACATGGGAAGTGTATGTTGCACTTGAACGTTTTTGTGTTTAAAAAAAAAAAAAAAAAAAAACAACTCAGACCAACCTAAGCACCTCTGTTGCTATAAAGTGCCACAAACAAAAACATCGAGTGACTCCAGAGACATAGAGCAAGTGGCTCTCTTGCTATGTAGGAGGGAGGCAATGAGTTTCCCTTTCTTTTGGGGACATTCGCTTCCTTTCAGCCATCTCTGCTCCTCCTGGAGCCATACTGTTCTTTGGGGACACTGACCACTGTCAGGACCACACCCGGCCCGTGTGCGTGGGAGTGCCTGGGCCACAGCCTTTCCTTGGAAGCAAAGCCTCCACTGCTGTCCCCCGCTCCTCTGTCTCCTCGCTCCACGGCCCCACCTTGCCTGGGCCGGCCTCCAGCACATGCCTCTCCTGCCCGCGCCCTGCTGGGCATCCATCTCCCTCTAGAAGGGCAAAGCTGCCTGCCAGGCCACCCTGCCACCTCGTTCCTGAGGCATCCCCTGCATCCCCTACCCACCGGGGAGCAGAGCCTGGCAGCTGGCAGGCCCACAGTGGGACTCTGAAGTGTCACCTCCCCTCCTGTAGAGTGGTCAGGCCATCTAGGGGCTCTGCCGGCCTGGCCCAGCCTGGGCTTCCACCGCCCATCAGCAGCAGCCTGAAAGGCCCTGCTCTGGGTGCCCGGCCACATCCCTCGTGTCCTATGTGTCCAGTGGAAATGAAATCACCATGGGTTAAGTTACACTCCTTGGGGTGGGGGGTGGCAGCTGTGGCTGCCTGCCTCTCTGGGCGGGCGGCAGACGGTGGTGTCCCTGGGAGCGAGGTCCGGTAGGGACTTGACAGGGAGCAGCACTGCCTGGCCCAGGGCCCAGAGCCCAGGGGAGGAAAACGGGATGAAAAACACATGCTGGGAGGACCAAAAAGGCTACGGGGCCCAAGAAATCCCTCCCCGACCCTGAGAAGGAAGGTGGGTTGCAATTTAAACAGCGTCAGGCTGAAGCCCAGGAGCGGAAGGGCAGGCTGTCCATCTCTCTAAGGCCTTGCGGGCCACCCGGATGGGGGGAGACTGAGGCGACGTGAGGCCCTAATGAGTAAACTGGGAGCACAGTGTGAAATCTCAGAGCCAAATCCTCCACCCCGTCCCTGGGAATGCTTGCGAGTCTGCAGAAAGTGAACAAAGCAACAATCGTGGAGGGTTTTCCCAAAGCTGAGTGCACTGCACACAGAGCACAGCCCTCTAACGGGGGGATGGCCTCGTTACGGGCTCAGTTGTGTCCCTTCCAAAAGGATACATTGAAGTCCTAACCCTCAGTACTTTAGAATGTGACCATGTGTGGAAACAGGGTCCTTGCAGACATAATTAGTTAAGGGGAGGTCACATGAGGGTCAGGTGGGCCCTTGGTCCAGGGAGAGGTGGCCACGTGCAGACAGACACAGATTGGAGCGATGCTGTCACAAACCTAGTTACGCCTGGGGCCACCAAGACCAGGGAGAAGTGAGGAAGGACCCTGCCCTAGAGGCTTAGCAGAGACTGTGGGCCTGGTGACACCTCGATTTCAGACTTCCAGCCTCCAGAACTGTGAGAGAACAAACGCCTGTGGTCTGAAGCCACCCATTTGGGTACCGTATCACGGCAGCCCCTTTTCATTTTCAGTGTTACAATGCCCTTTTAGGGGAGGTGATGGTGGGGGACAGTTGTTTCCCCAATGACCTACTCAATATGACACAGTAGATGAGACACCAATTTTTTTGTACTAGTTGAAATCCAAAAGTCTGGGGCCCATGAACCCCAGGACCAGACCAGGGGCTGCCTGCCAGGGGCTGGATGGAGAGGGAGGCCCAGGCCTCATTGCAGGGCCCGATGGGGGCCTTGACTCTGGTTCCATCTCCAATCCCAGGGTCTCTGGCACTCTGATTCATACCAACATGCTCTACACCTCCGGCCCCCTGTACCCAGCCCAGCACCCAGCCCATGCAGGTGACAAATTAGAGAGATTTGCTGAGCAAAGCAGAGTCTCAGGATAACAACCTAGGGATAAAAACGAGGATGGGAAAGCGGCAATGAAGCGGGGTGTGAGAGCGAAGGGAAGGACCTCCCTGCGGACGGAGCAGGAAGAGAGGAATCGGCCTCCACCTGGGGGCCACACAGCCTCTTCCGCTATCTAGTTTTTAACTGGATATTTATTTAACAACCTTGTCAATACCCAGGAGTGTGAACACTGTGGCCAGAGTTACAGGCAGCAAGTAATTGTACCAGCTGCTCATCTCAGGGCTCCTGTCCCAGTGCCCCTCCTACTGTGTGCAGGACTCCAACGGGGGCCTCCTCGTCTTTGCACACACACCCCTCTGGAAACCCCAGCAGGCAGGAGCTGCCACAGGTGGAGGCAGGCGTGCAAAACTGCACTGGATTAAAGCGGCCAACATCCTCATGAGGAAGCCCTCTCACGGCAGAAGGAGGGATACCAGGCCGCACCTGCACAGGTAACACAGGGGGCTGGAGCTGGCCGTGGGCAGCAATGTTGCACCTGTGCCTTCATGGGGCTGTCCTTTTTTATGGTCTATTCCACCTATTATTCTAGACGGTGACATTATCCTGAAGATTGCAAGTTAGAGCAAAAAATAAAAAAAAAAAAAACAGTTGTAAGACAGCATCTCTGGGAATGAGAACAGAATTTAGAAAAAAAATCAACGAAAAATTAAGCAGATGGTTGTATTCTAGGGGAGTGTCAGCAACTGCTGCTTAACATGCAAATTTCACAACTCGCAGGTGCTAATACTTCGAAGATGGAACTTGAGTTGATTTAGGATAAAAAGTAAGGTTTCTTCTCTCATCCTTCCATTGTACTGATCGACTTATTTTTGTCCTAAAAAGATTTTCAAACCCTATTGGTTCATCTGCCAGCTGCTCTCAGAATAACTGCCACCCTCATGACCACGGCAAAAATTCCCAATTCCTTTTAGCTAAAAATACGTCGGGTAAGCAACATTTCCCCAGCATGAGACGCGAATCAAAAAAGATGCACCACGCAGACCAGAGGCCACGTTTCCACGCAGAGCTCCACTTACACGTGCTCTCTACTCACAGGAAGGAGTCACAAGCAGAAACCACCACAAATGCATCGGGGCCTCTTCTGCCCCAAATGGAAAACACGTGTGTATGGGCTGCAGCTACTCTGACCCACTGGGTCCATGGACGGGCCGGGCACTGACCTGCTCTGTCTCCACGAAGTTGGACACGTGGCCATCGTCGTTCACACCGCGGGTGTGGAAGCGGGCGCCGGCGCGCTCGCAGCTGATGCGAGAGATGAGGCAGGCCTTGGCCTGCTTGTGCGAGGCATACACGGTGCGGATGGCCACCACCCCGCAGATGACCTTCAGCAGCCAGTCACAGCAGCTCACCTGGTGCTGCCTCAAGGGCACGTGCAACAGCTGGTTCCTGCAAAATGAGGCGTACACCGATTCAGGTCACCGTACATCCTCCGGCAAACGCTGCACCCAAAGCAAGCGCTAGGGAGGCACGCAAGGGGCTGGCGTTCTGGGTCAGAATGGGGCAAGTGCACGCTCTTCCCCGAAGGAGGCCGCATGCAGCGTGCACAGACTGGGAAGTGCATGTGCTTCAGAGAGCAGCACAAACTGCAGGGCCGCTGTGACATGTACAGGAGGAAGGGACAAGGAGTCTTTTCCCAAAGCTACCAGCAGGCTGTCACTCTCGGCAAATGGAAGCCCGACACGCACCTTCCAGGAAATTACAAAGGAGTCTGTATTCAGCCTCCGTGGCCTCCGCATATTTTTTCATAAGCCCATCAGTAAAACACTTAATCATGTTTTATGATTAAGCAATGATCATGATAAATGAGACAAATGATAAAAATAATCAAATTAAATACAGCACACTTATTTAAATTACATAAATACACACACACGCACACACACACACGATGAGAGCATTACGAAGCAATCCAAAATAAATAAAGAAGGATGAGATAAGAATACAACTTGAGCAGAGCTCCGGCACCCCCTCCCACACCCGGCGGACTGTTCTGGTTCTGGAGTCCGCGATGACACCAACCGGGCAACAGCCACCCAGGGCACCGTCCCAAGTGTTTTGGGATGGATTAGCTCACGTCACCTTTGAAATGACCCTTGTGAAAGGTATTATCAGTGACCCCATTTTACAGATAAAGAGAGTGAGGCACAGAGAGGTGAAGAAACTGCTCACAAAGCCAGGCGTGGCAGCGTGGGGCTCGGAGCCTGTGCTTTCAGCCCGAGCTCCCCTTGCTGAAGGCCCTATGTTCCCATCCGCGCCCACGACCCGCCACGTCATCCTCCCACCCCCGACTCGCTCGGCCTCCCCGGCTCCCAGGGGACCTGAGCGGTGCCATTCTGAGGCCTGTAACCCACTCCCCCAGGGAGGCAGGAACCGTCGCCAGGAGACTCGCTCTTGCAGGGTACCGAGTAAATCTAGATCGAGATGCCCTACTTGTTTAAAAAAGGCAACCCGGTTCCTGCCCTTGAGCCTTCCTCAAAGACATTTTCTCACTGCTGGCAGTCCATGCTGTGAGCAGTGACAGGCAGGGGCTTCTCCAAGCTCCCTGCTCACAGGCCGGCCCCCCAGCTGTGGGCACGGCTCGTCTGAGCTCATGCGTGCAGCCCAGGCACCGCCCCGCGGGAAGGACAGTGCTCACAAAGCACCATCTCACGAACACATGTCCCTCTTCTGAATCTGAGAAACTCAGCTACACCAGCTCTAGAAACACATATGTCGCATCTGCACGTGGCATCTAGGCAAAGCCTCCAGAACATCCCAGAGTCTGCCAGCCCCACAGCTACGGCAGCTGTCGTCAGGAGCCGACATCTTTTGCCAAATGGACAACCCTCAGATAAGCCCTGTTTCCAGTGACTTGTGCCTGACCCTCTGGGGGGAAGATGGCTCCTGTTCTAGGAGGAAGATCCCCAAGTCCATGAAGGAAAACAGAGCTCTGAGTTTCCTCCAGGACTTATCTGTGCCGGGAAGCAGTTTTCAGTGTGATCAGTAACCAGCCTGGGATGCCGCGACTTCACCCTTTCACTCCCCACAATTTACTGGCCCCGGTCAGTGCTGACCCCACCTGGCTCCTGCTGTGGGTCTGCAGACCCCAAACGCTGGGCCACAGCACAGCGGGCTGAGGCGGTCCAGCCTGTGGCCGCTCTGCCCGGGGTGACTCAGCTGTGGTCAGGTCTGCGGGTTCCACCCTGAGCCCAACACCACGCCCGGGCGCACAGCGCAGCCGAGCAGCCTGGCACCCGCTGAAGTTGCTTCCTCCTCTCCAAGGCAAGGCGTAGTCCGGTGTCCACTTCGGAAAGGGACAGCACAGGCCCCTTCCCCAAGTCCCTCTCAGCTGCCAACGTCCTCCTCTTTGCCTCACTGTTGGCGTCCCTCACGTCACCCGTCACCGAGCTGGCGTGAGGGAAGAGCGGTTACAAAGGTGCTGGGGAATCCAGACACCCCAGGGATCTCCTACAGTTTCCAAGGAATGTCACACCACCGATGGCTACTGCCTCCGCTCACCCGACAGTCTGGTCTAAAATGGGCCAGCAGCGCCAGCCGCTTGGTAGAAATGCGGGACCTCGGGCCCAGCCCAGCCCGCTGTATCAGAATCTGCATTTTAACAAGATGGGCAGGAGAGTCACATGGGCTGCAGAGTCTGAGCACATTACTGACCCTCGAGCTCAACATCAGGGAACCAGAGAGGATGGGGGTGAGGGCACCGGGGTGCTCGTGGGGACGTGGGCGGGTCCCTCTCTCCAAGCAGCATTCCCTGCCGGGGCCTGGAAGCAGCAAGAACAGAACACTTGCCGCCCGTCGGAAGCCTGTGACAGCCTCTGTGTGGGCACGGGGAGGAAGACGCAAATAAAGTTCAGAAATCAGCCTCGCCAGTCCCATCCCAGGGCTGGGACAACTGATGTGGCCCAAAGGCAGACCCTGGCATTCTAAACCATCGCATCATGTGAGCGATTTGCACACCTTGAGCAAGATTTGCATCCTTTTTGCTTCTGCCCAGCCACGCAGGCCCCAGCGAGCATCTGAGGGGGCGGCGATGCTGACGACCAGGCCAGCGCACCGCTGTCTGGAATCACCACCACCCGCTCACAGGACTTGGCGGTCCTGACCCCAGGGCCCAGAAAGGCCAGTAAATAATGCTTAGCTCTGTCCTTACTCGGAGTGAAGGAGTGGCAGGTGATCCCCAACATGCAGAAATTCGGCCACCTTTGCCCGGGCTTCAGGGCTTGCCTTAGCCTGTTACTACGAGTTGCCTTGGGCAAGCTGACTCAGTTTCCCTGTTGATGGAGCTGGTTCAGCTTATGATTACCAGTTTGGGATTTGGAGCCAGAATGCCTGGGTTCAAATCCTGGCTCTGCCACTTACTAGGTGTGTAGAGTTTGGTGAAATTCCCTCGCTTGTTCGTGCCTCAGTCTCCCTCTCTGTGAAATGGGGTAACAGACCCTTCCTCATAGGTCATGAGGATGATACGAGTTATTCCCCAAGGAAGACAATGACTGGAACGCAGGTGCGTACAAATGTCGGGGGTAACAGCTGCACACGGAGGGTAACCGGGATCGCTGAGGACCCAGAAGGGCTGGTCCAGGCGGGAGCGCTGAGCCTCCGGCGCCGGGATGCACTCGGCAGGTGCTGCTCTATGCGCTCCCCTCACGGAGCTACCTTTCTTCCCTCAGTCTGCGTCGGACCACTCTGAACACACCCCTGAGCCCACGGGGTGAGGAGTCTGGGGCCATTTTCTCCTCACTGTGCTGAGCCCGCAGGCATAGACCACTGCTCTCCAGAGGTGACCCATGACGCGGGGACAAGGGACCGAGGAGCCAACCAGAGCCCGCCCTCCATGGGACCTGCCCTTACCAGAAGAAGGAGCTGCCCCACTCGGAGCTGGCATCGCCCTGCTTCTGCGTCCGCACGGTCAGGTCGAAGCGGGATCCGTCGTTGGGCCACGAGAAATAGAACAGCCCGGAGCTGAGGATTTTCCTCAAGGCTGCGAGGCGGTCCTCCTCCTTGGCCTCCTCCTGAAGCGGGTAAAAGTCGGTGGCGGTGATCTTGTAGATTTCGGCATCTGGAATCCTGCCCACTGATGTGCAGCCGGTCACCAACACCAGGAAGCTCAGGGAAGTGCCCCCTGGAAGGGAAATCAGACATGAGAGCTCAAGGTCGCAGTCGCACAGCCGCCAAGCAGCTCGGGGCGACACAGAGGAACAGGCAGAGCCGTTGCCAGATGCAGCTGGGAAGGTGACTTCCTGTGGACCCGTCACCTCCCCCTCGCATTTCCACACTCACTGCCTGTCACCTACGCCGTGGGTGCAGTCCTCTGACCAGCAGCTCCCGCCTGCTTGGGAGCAGGCTAGAAAGGCAGATTCTCGGCCCCGCCCAGCCATCGGGGTGGGAGAGCCCTCTCCCCACATCTGCCACCAAAGCGTCCCCAGCCCTCAGCCACTGCCTTGACTCAGGACCCCCCGCATGGGATCCATCCTCCCAGCTCTGTCACGGGGTGGCCTTGTCAAACCCATCTGATCACAGCCCTCCTCTGCCTACGTCCCCCCGTGGCTCCCACTCACCTACAGGACTGAGACGGAAGCTCCCTGCAGGCCCTCTGGCTCCACAGCTGCCCACCGGTGTCGCTGCTCCACATGTGGCTGGCCACTGTTGTGGGCTGGCTGTCCTCTGCGGCTCCTCCAATGTGCCACATGCCCTCACAGCCTGTGCATTTGCCCAAGACATTCCCTCTGCCCAGGACATGCTCCCGCTGTCTGCCCAGCAGGGCCTGCACGACCCCTTCCCTGCACACCTTCCACCTCGTCTCTGCCCGCGGTACCTTGGGCTTTGGGTCCCAGCCTCCACCTTCTGGAACAGCACGAGCCCCGCCAAATGCTCCATGGTGACCGCCTCACCTTTGCCCTCACCCTTTACCAAGCAAACTTCTACCCACACTTTGGGGTCAACTTGACCCCTGAGCATCACCTCCTCCGAGAAGCCTTCCGTTCCCCCACGAGATGCAGTCAGGTGCCCCTGCGAGGTGCTGAGAGCATCCCGGGCAGCGTCCCTCACATACAGACCCACCAACGTCCCTCCCTGTCTGTGTCCCCCTGCAGATGGGGGTTCCTCAGGGGTGGGGCTCTGTTCAGTGCCACCTCCTGGGCCTGCACAGTCGGTGTTTGATGAATAATTCCTAAATAAATTCCTGCCAAGCGCCGCCCAGACCACCTCCGACCCTGCTGCCAGGCGAGTGCGGCACCCTCTCTGGGCTCCACACTGTCCCTCCCAGCTTGCTTTCTGCTCTGCGCTTCCCCCTCAACGCGCACAGGTGCCCCCAAGATTTAGCTGGGTGGACAGCTGGCCTTGGGGATGGCGTGGCTCTGGCCCAGAGGACGCTCTTCCCACCTGCCAAGGTTCAAGGGACCTGCTCCCAGCAAGATCTACTGCAAAGGACCAGGGGCAGCTACTGGAGTGATGGCTTGGAGATGCTTCACACCTGTGACACGCTGAGAAAGGCCCAGAGACAGGCAGTTCCTTCCCTCAACACCTCCCCCGCCTTCCTCATCACACCCACAGGAAGAGGCTGCCTGGGCGGGCAGCGCCGGGTTTTGATTAAGGAAGGTTCGCTGGATGAGTGGGGTCAGGGCTCCCACATGCCACCGAGATGCTATGGGGCACGAAGTGGCTCCTATCATGTCTCCCCAGTCACATCAGGGAAACTGATTTAAAATCAGACAAGAATAAAGGCAGGTACCCTGAGGACAGAGAGGGCAGGGGGCTCTCAGAGGGCAGGGGTTTCGGGTGGGGTGGCTGTCCCAGAGCCATGGCCTCAGGGCACAGACGTCCCCCAGCACCTTCCCACCTCTCCTGCGGGCCCAGTGCAGGGAAGTGCAGAGCTCAGCACTGTGCCCCCAGAGGGGCAAGGGGACAGCCCCCGTGGCCTGGGCCAGGAGCGGGTTCCAGAAGCGACATGGAAAATTCTGCTTCACGTCACTCCATCCGAGTCATGAAGCTGGTTTCTAGCACACTCCCTTACAGCCTCTGCGTGGGGGACCTGAGTCCCTGGCAGGAGTCCCAGGTTGCTGTGAAGGCAGTGGCATTTCCTGGGCAGGACAGCAGCCTGGGGGAGGATCCGGAGGGGCGGGGCGTGCCACAGCAGATGGGAAGACATCCGTTCCCCTGAGAAGGGGGCAGGGGCTCCGGGTGTGGGGGAGTGAGGGGAGCCGGCACCTGTGGGCGCTGCAGCCGGGCTTCAGGAACAGCCGGTGCGCAAGCAGCCGCCCACGCACGGCCCAGGCTCTCCCTAACCCTCCCAACAACCCGGGGGGCATCACCAACCCATTTCACAGGGAGGGGAGCGGAGGCACAGAGAGGTCAAGCAGCCTGCCCCAGGTGACAGAGCGGGGGAGCCGGGATTCAAATCCACTTTCTGGCCACACCACCTGGGCGAGTTACTCAAGCTATGCCTGGCTCCACCGCGGGTGCTCCCATCTCCTTGCAGACGGTATCACCAACCTGCCAACAGCGCTGCTCTCGTGGGGCTATCGCCATCTTACACACGAGCACCTGCCCCCCAGGGAGCTGAGTCACCCGCCAGGCACATCTAGTCGAGTCGGAGCTGAGACGCAAATCAGGGGTGGGGGGGTCCACCTGAAGCCCGCGCTCTGCCAGCAGTTTCCAACCAGGCTGGATCGTTTTTAAAAGATTCCGTACAGAGCGTGGCCAACCAAGAACTTGCTACTGACTGAATGTGGGCACCCCCCATATTTATACGCGGAGACCCTCATCCCCAAGGCGATGGTATGAGGAGGTGGGGCCTTTGGGGGTGATCAGGTCACGAGGGTGGAGCCCTCACGTTTGGGATCAGTGTCCTTATCAAAGAGGCACAAGGCAGCTCCCTCATCCCTTTCGCCACGTGAGGACACAGCGAGAAGGCACCACCTATGAACCGGGAAGCAGGGCCCCCTCGCCAGCCATGGAATCCGCTGGTGCCTTGATCTCAGACTTCCGGCCTCCAGAACTGGGGGAAATACATTTCTGTTGTTTGCAAGCCTCCCCGGCTGCGGAACTTGGTTACAGCAGCCCAAAGGGACTAAGACAGCATTCCCCACTCACTTAAAAACTGACACCAAGCATTTTCTTCATTAAACAGTTGTAAATAATATATTTCCAGCATAGTCTAAATACTGACACGTAAAAATAAAACTGCAGTTGCTGTCTCCAGCAGTGCCGGCATTGCCGCAGTGATTTGACACCCTTCGCCACACAGTACCTAAAGGAACACATGAAGGAGTTCTTCTTTAACAAGTGGACGTTTTACTCCTATTTCCATTCTACTTCCCTGCAGAATTTCACCCTAACATGATCTGTGCTTCCATGTCTCTAGTGAGCTCCCTCGCTCACTGTGCAGCAGTTGGTTCCTAAACGCAAAGTGTTTAAAAACAGTTTCTTCTGGTTTGATCAACGCATAATGGATCAGACAATGTAAACAATACAAGGTAAATAAAGCATTTAGAAAAATTATCATTTAACATAAAAAGTAAAGATTTGTTGGAAAGGCACCTCTTAATGAGATGAATGAATATTATTTCTCGAAGGAATGAAAGTAAGTTTTGCACCAATTCTAACTCTATTTTTCAGGTGTAAACACTAAAAACCCTTGCTCACATTAATAAATAGACGGGAATAGAAACAGCTGCATATAGAAATGTCACACAATTCTTCAAATTCCTTCCGAGTTAGTGCTGAATAAAACCACAATGACCTTATTGACGAAATCACTCTCAGTGCCCTCAGCGGACAGCCCACTGCCGTCCTCCTTCGATTTTATGGGAAGCAAACCATTAGATTTCCCCCAACTTGCAAACAGTTTGTTACCTAGTCACTGATGTGACTTATTTCAGCACTGTTGACAGCAACACTGGAACTGTCCCCTTGCTTGGCGCCGTAGAGGGAGCTACTTCCTCGAGCAACACAGCGCTAAGATACCGGATGGGGGCAAGGCCTGCTTCCTTTCCTAACACGGAGGCAGGAGGACGCGGAAGGGACGGTGCAAACCGGAAAACTGCCCTCCGTCCCAGGCACTCGGCGACCAGAAGCGCTGAGGAGCGAGACGTTGTTTTGTTTAGTGCTGGCCAGCCTGTGTGACCACAGAGGAAAGCGTGCCCCGCCTCGGGACAGCTGTGGAGCCAGTGCCTCTAGGAGGGCCTCGGCCAGCCCCCCTCACCCGGCACGCGGTTCCCTTCCCTCCATCCTGGTGTGGCTCTGTCCTGCCTAGGCTCGCTCAGAGCCCGAGTGTGCGCTCCGTGTACCGCGGGAGCTTAGGAAAGGTCCTGGTTCCAGCCTAGCACCAGACTGCTGGGGTCACTTGTCGGTGTGGTGCAGGCCAGTGACCCCCCCATGGAGAAGGTGCCTCTTAGGGGAGGGATGAAAGTGAGGTCTGCGGGAACTCCCTGCCCCAGACACCCGAGGCCTCTCCCAATGCTCACCTTGAGCACAGGATCCGGCTTTGCTTCTGTGAGCAAGTTTTTGTTTTCTAACAGCAAGAAGGTAACCAGGCCTGGGGAGGGTCTCAGAGTCCTCAGTTGAGGCTGAGTCTGGGGCCTTGTAGCAAGAGAAAGCTAAAACTCAGAGGGCTGGGGCTGCCAGTGGCTGTGGGGCCTCAGGCAAGGCTCCTACCCTCTCTGGGCTTCACATGGGGACACACCCGGTGGTCTCCATGTCCCTTTCAGGTCGAAGGCTCTGGTTCCAGGGCTCCAGCCAATGCAAGACCTTGCAGGGGTCAGAGGGAGCCGCCGGAGTCCGGTGGGGGGACGGGGGAGGGGCAAGCTGTGGGTCACAGGCTAGAAGATACACTAGACCCGGGAGGGGACACACATACACACCCGCTCAGAGAGCAGAAGGCTCAGAGTCCAGACGGCCCCACGTGGCACCGGCACCGCAGGGTGGAGAGCAGACTGCGCCAACCTGCCTGTTGTCTGATGGGGACGGAGTCTCAGCCTGGGAAGGCGAGATGAGTTCTGGACATGGACGGTGGTGACGGCTGCACAGCAATGTGAATGTGCCTAATGCCACTGGACTGTGCACTTAAAAATGGTTAAAATAGTACATTTGATGTTACATATATTTTACCATAATAAGGAAAAAAAATCCAAAACCTCAACATCAGCTCAGACATTCTCCCCTCATCAGGGCTGCCTCCAAAACCCAACTCTGAGTCAAGCTGCCAACATCCCTGGCCCCTGCAGCACCAGGGTCTATGTCTACCTAGCGGCGGCCACTTGTCACCAGGCCGCGAGGGTTTGGTGTCGGGACCCTGAGGCGTCACACACAGACACAACGCCCTGCTTATCGGACAACACGGAGTCCTGCTGCACTCTGTGCAGGCGCAGCCCAGCCTTGGAGCCTCCCGCTGCCCTCCCCACCTCCTCTGTCCTGCTCAGACTCTCCGCTTACAGCGCTACACACGGGACTCTGAAGTCTCGGCCTTACCTCCTTCCCGTGAAGCGAGGACCTTCAACCTCAAGCCTCCTCCCGACACCGCCGGCCCTAAACATCACGTACCACGTGGCATAGTCTCAGGTCCCTCTTCCCACCCTGCCCCATGCAGAACACAAGCGCGGTGCAGACAGCGGGTGCTGGAGCCAGCACGACAGCTCACGGGCACCCACGGGGCCCGCCTTTCCCCAGTTCCACACTAGTGGCCTGAAATCGGCCCACGTCGGTACAATCACACCATGGAAATTGGCAAACACTGCGTATCGGAGCTTCCCCCAAAAAGAGCTGTCAAATGTTTACCAGCCCACCACTGGGCATAGGCATTAAAATAAATTATTCTAAGACTGTCAAAGGCCAGTCCATTTCAAGACTTGCTAGAGAACACTGCATCCCCAAAGACTAAAGACTTAAACCTCCATCTTCGGAAAATTCTCATTCCGAGCAGACTGCCCCTAGAAATGAGCCCTCTGTTAGCCTGTGTGGAGTAACCCCCTGCCCCCACAGCGTCCGTGACCCAAAGCCACGCAGCCCGGCCCCTTCCCTCACACCAAGTTCTGCCAAAGTGACCCATCTGCAGGCCAGGCCCCCCCACACTCAGCACCCGTGGCCTCCCAGCAACTGAGGAAGAGAGACGCAGAGCCCCTCAGGTGGAGGTGGGGAGTGTGGACTCTGCCCCTCAGCCCCAGGACTGCCACTACACGCAGGCCACATGCTAACGACCTGCCCAGGACCAGCCTGCCTAGTGTCTGAGGAGCACTCCAGGCTTTCCAAGGCAACCATGTTCATCACCTCATGGAGATCTCATAAGAACTAGGCAAGACAGAGATGAGGCAGTTTTCCCAGTTTTAGAGATGAGAAAACAGTCCTAGAGAGAGTAAATGAATACAAAAGATCGGTTGTGAAGCTGGAACCAGAATCCAGAAGGACTGTTTCGTAGAGAATTTATAGGCTGTCATGTATAGTGCCACAGGCTGGCCACTGCACAACTCCAGGAGACACGATTCATTACAGTCTGGGATTTGAACAGAGTCCCTGAGGCTATGAAACAGGGACGCCTTGACAGCTTAGGTTAAAGAGGAGTTAAATCCCTAAAATCACTGGGATAAATTCTTTTTTCTGCTACGTTCTCACTTTCTATGCTTCGTACTGTGTGTGCTTCAGGAAGCCTGACTCCCTGGCTAATCACGGGGGCGCCAACCCCTTCCTGCTGACATTTCAGGGAGGAATGAGGGACTCTGGGCTCTCTGCAAAAACCTAGGAACTCGGGATAAAGCTGTCATGCAATTTTTGTGCATGTTTCTTAACTTCTAATGTAAAAGGCCATTTTCATTTAGGTCAATTGAAATTTGTCCCAAATTAAGAGCCTGAGGAGAAGCCCCTTTCTTTGTACAAAGACCCTCGGCTAACCACGTCAAAAGGGAGGCCCACTCCTGACTCGGCTGGTCTCCTGGTGGCAAGCAGAAGTTGGAGTTATGCTCTGTGCTGCCCGACACGCTCACAGGTGAAAATAAAACAGATCAGAACAGATCGTAGTTCTAGGTCAGGGACTTACAGGGGAAAAGAAAGTCAAGTTAAAGCCAAAGGACCTTTAATGTAACCGAAGGGGATTTGAAAAACTCGATTTAAAGGCCCAATTCTTCCATCCTTCAGATGCCCTAGGGCATAGATCCCCAACCCTTTTGGCACCAGGGAAGGGTTTCATGGAAGACAATTTTTCCAGGAACCAGGGTGGGGCGGAAGGGAGTGATGGGGAGTGGCTGTAAATACAGAGGAAACTTTGCTCTCTTGCCCACTTCCACCGCTCACCTCCTGCTGTGTGGCCTGGTTCCTAACAGGCCACAGACTGGTGGCGTCCATAGCCTGGGGGCGGCTGGGGATCACAGCCCTAGGGCACTTTCTGGAAGGTGTTAAAAACAGGCCAAATAATCCTGATGGGTTCTAAAAGTCAAACCTGCCTGCACCATGCTCAGAGACTTCCAGCCCGCCCTGCAAGGTGGGGCTGGGGTCTTAGAGGACATCGGAACAGGGGTAGGGACCTAATGCCCCCTAACCTGATGGCCCACCAAAGAGGACATGGCTGAGGGAGGAGAAGGGCCTTGCCTAGGGCTGCTCCAGGAGTTGGTCACCTCTCTCCACACTCCCTGCCCCCTGGGCCAGGGACCCTGAAGTTACCCTGGCTCGCTGTGACAAGATTTCTCTGGGGGCTGCCATTCCTCTCAGTTAGGACCAATCCCCATAGCTGATCTTAGATCACAGCCCAGGAAAAAACACTGCTCCCTGGGATGGGGAAGGTACCGCTCTTCCCACCCCACTTGTCAGCCCAGCTGCCTGCCCCTTTCGGAAAGGCAGAGCCTGGTGGCTAGAGGTGGTCCCTGGGGCCGCGAGGCATGAGTTGAAGACCCAGGTTACCAGTTGAGAACGGTGGGACCTTGGGCCAGTTACCGAACTTCACTGAATCCCAGTCCCCGTCAGATGCAAAATGAGTCATTCGTTATTGTAGCAGAAACAGTTGTCAGCTATTAAACACAACTGTAAGATGCCCAGGACTGTACCACATCCTGAGGGCCTAGATGTTACAATGTGAAACATGAGTCTTAAGAGTAGGCAGGGGTGGTGGCTCATGCTGTAATCCTAGCACTCTGGGAGGCCGAGGTGGAAGGATCGCTTGAGCTCAGGAGTTCGAGACCAGCCTAAGCAAGAGCGAGATTCCCCCATCTCAAAAAAAAAAAAAGAAAGAAAAAAATGAGCCTTAGAGTAGACAATCCAAGTTCCTAAGCCTCTGAGCTTCCCCTTCTGCACCTGCAAAGCAGGATGACGACGCCACCACGTGACAGGTGGCTGGGCGAGCACAGCTAACAGATCGGCCCAGCACACGGCAAGCGCCACACAAGTGAGGCCACCGTCCTCACCACCATCACGACAGCAGCAGGGGCCACGGGGTTTGTAACCTCAGAAAGATTACCGCGGAGGAAAACGCCCTGCAGAAACCTGTGGGCAGGCAGCACATTTTCATGGAAAAATGAAGTGTCTGGAGGCAGCGATGTCTGGTTTGAATCCTAGCTAAGCTTCTCTCCTTAGGCAAGTTACTTCAACCCTGAGCCTGTTTCCTCTACCGTAAATGGGACGAGATACATTACCACATTGGCTTATTTTTAGGATTAAATAAGTTAACGTATATCTGGCCCTTGGCACAAAACAGACATTTCATAAATGCATTTTGTCACGTGGGCACTGCGTGTTTTTCCTAAACGCAATTTGGAAATGATTAATGTAGTGATCATAGTTCAGGATTATAGTTCCCATGACAGAGAAGACCCCGATAAGTACCGGCAAGCATAGCAGTGCCTCTCTGCCGGCTTCGGAAATCCTCGGTCTCTGAAAAGAGCTGCTGTGTGCGACGAGGGGAGTGTGCACTCGGCTCGGGAAGAGCCCGAACTGGGACAATTCACAGCCATTCCCATCCCGACCGGGCAGGACCAAGAATCAGGAAAGCAACCCACGCTCTGGTCTTGGCCCCAGAAGTCACTGGAGATCACAGCCAGGTGGCTGATGGCACGGGGCGGGGCCCGAGGGGGGAGGAAGGAAACAGTGGCTGCAAAACCCCAGGGCCTCGGGGCTCCCAAGGTAAAGGAACAGCAGGGGTGTCACAGAGGTGACTGTGCCCCTTTTTCCTCAAGTTTCCTTCCCTCGCACCCCACAGGGAGGGTCTGACATCAGACGTTGGCTGCTTTTCTCTCCTGCCAACCACTCCTAGCCCTCCCCTCTGCCCTCCAGATACACCTGGAGAGTCCAGAGACGCGGAGCCTCCGGCATCTGCCCTGGTCCCCGTCCCCATCCACCCACCTCGATACCCTTTCTACAGTACGACAAACAGCCCTGGGCAGGAGCCACAGACCAGACTTTGGAAACACCCAGGTTCTTGTGGCAAACAGGGAAGGTGAGCTGCTCTGGCACCAGGGCTGGAAGCCACGCCCTCCTCCACCAGCACAGACAGGTGACAACCAGGCTACGCTCCCCTTCACACCCCCCACCACATGGAGGAACAGGTTCCGGGGTATAAAGAAACATCCCAAAAGAGGAGAGCAGTTAAAACAGAAAGCCTGAGCCCCGCAGCCTCCCCACGTGAACACGAGAGGCTTCTGCCCACCGCGGTGGCAGTCGGGGGCTGGCAGCTGCTCTCTCTGCTCAGCGGCTACTCACCAGATTTCAACCTGAGCTCCCCCAGGCAGCCGTAAGCATCCGCGAGCTTGCCGTACTGTCCCTTAATGACTTCCTTTTCTTCCGGAGCTGGGGGAGAAACACATCACAGAAGACATCAGTGACAGTCTCCTGCTCGTTCCTGTTCATTCACACCCGGTTTGCCAATCTGGCTCCCCACCCACTCGTAAAAGAAAACACACGGACAACAGCCCGGCCCACAAGCAGAGTGTGGGGGTTCTGCGACGCTCGAATCACGGCGCTGCAGGCTGCAGACCTTCCCACGAGCAGCTTGCTCTCTGGAAGCGCCGGCAGCTTCCCGGGGGCTGGAGGAGGTGGGGTGAGCGCCAGGGCGGCCCAGGCGCCGGGATTCTGGCCTCTGGCTGGGAACAGGCACCGTGGACCTGGCTCTTTGTCACCCTCCACAGGCTCAGAAACGGGACTGAGTCATCGTTAGCCATTTGTGAGGACCTTTCCTCCCGAGTATCACCCGCTGACGGCCTCGTCCTGGAGATGCCTGCCGCCCTCAAAGGACCTGCTGCCACGGGGGGGCGGGGACAGAGAGGGAGGCCTGGGCACAGCGAAGCCCAAGGCGAGCGGCCTGCCTTGCCCGCTGGGTCTCCAGCAGTGACCATCAATGCCCAAGCAGAGGACAGCCCAGTGAAAAACCAAAAATGACAGAGGGAAGGACCTTCAGGCACAGCAGGCCCTCTCCCCTACAATGATGCCACAGGCCCCTCTGGCCAGGACAGGAGCAGTCCCTTCTCAAATAATGTTCCAAATGCAGAGAATGAATTATTAAATATAAACATGGATCAACCTTGAAGACATTATGCTACATGAAAAAAGCCAATCACAAAAGACTTCATAAATACTCTATTTATGTGAAATGTCCAGAACAGGCAAATTTATAGAGACAGAAAGCACATTAGTGGTTGGCAGGGGCTGAGAGTGGAGAAGGGGGAATGTAGATTATTGCTAATGAGTATGGGGTCTCTTTCAAAGGGGACAAAAATGCTCTAAGTTAGATTGCGGTGAGGGTTGCACAACCCTGTAAATATACTAAAAACATGACACTTGAATGGGTAATTACATTGTATGGTATATGAATTATATCTCAATAAAGCTATTATAAAAATCAACAAAATAAGTAGGATTGGCCGGGCACGGTGGCTCACGCCTGTAATCCTATCTCTCTGGGAGGCCAAGGCGGGTGGATTGTTTGAGCTCAGGAGTTCGAAACCAGCCTGAGCAAGAGCAAGACCCCGTCTCTACTAAAATTAGAAAGAAATTAATCGGACAACTAAAAATATACAGAAAAAATTAGCCGGGCATGGTGGTGCATGCCTGTAGTCCCAGCTACTCGGGAGGCTGAGGCAGGACGATTTGAGCCCAGGAGTTTGAGGTTGCTGTGAGCTAGGATGACGCCACGGCACTCTAGCCCGGGCAACACAGTGAGACTGTCTCAAAAAAAAAATAAGTAGGATTGCAAAGGACACTAATATTATTGAAATCCAGTTATCAAGATATTTTTAAAAACGTTACAATATAGCAATATATGTGCCTTATTTAGTATTAGCATTTTAAATAAGAAGATCTTATGGGGTCTATTAACCACATTAATTTCAAACTAGTGACAAGAATGAACACTATATTGAGATATTTTCACATCATATTAGAGTGGTTGCAGATATCTGTCATTTCTATTAGTGACAGAGTCGGAGACGGCTGACACACGGTGGTGACCAAGTCGGACATGTAGCGCATACTGGTTTTACTGCCTGCCTTCCTAATTGAATGAAATGCTAAATTTCAGTTAGGATTTATAAACACAAAGATGGACTTTTTTCCCCATGCAGGAGAACCAACCCGCACGTTCTGCGTGCAGAGCCCTCAGCGGCCGTGGTCCCCGCGCGAGAACCTTGGGGCTGGAAGAGCCACCTGCCCATCGTCATGAAGGTAAGAGACAGAGCAGCTGATTCCTTCTCTGCCTTGTTCCCGAGCAAAAGAAAGGAATTCTCAGACTGCCTGGACTCCCAGAGTGAAGGAATTTCAGCTAGGAACTAAGATCCCAAAGTGAAATGTTGAAACGGGAGAAAGGACAGAACATAACAGAAGCTCTCATCAAGTCCTGAGAGCAGATGCCCTGGAACTGTCTGACTTCCATCATCCTGCCGTCTCTACCGATGTGGATTCAGGAAAGGCCAGGGTAGAGGCTAAGACGAGCATTTTAAGAGGGTGAGCCCAGCTCTAGCTGGCACTCATCCTGCTACCCCCCGGCTCAGATGACCTGCTGCCCCACATTTTCCAGGACAGACTCAATTTCCTGGTTCCGCTCAGCCATCCGCCCAAAGTGCACTGTGCTCATCAGACCACGTGTCTCCACTGGGACTGGAAATACGGTCAGTCTGACGCTCCCACCTCCCCCCCTCCCCCGAAGCTCTTCCCACTCTCGGCCCCCAGCGGTGAGCCCTGGCAGCTCAGGGGCCAGCGTGGGCTGCGCCCGCCTGGCTCTGCAGCAGGCCCAGGAGGGCGGAGGGCAGGCAGCAGGCTCTCAACACAGGACCTGCCACCGCCCACCAAGGGGATGGTCCGTCCAAGCTGGGGCTTGGGACATAGCTGGCAGGGCAGAGAGGTGGGACAGACCCTAAGACCAGAGACCCCTTCCTCCATTCTCCAGGCAGGACTGGTGACAGGACGTGATTTAAAAAGAAAGGCTGATTACCAGCATAGCCAGAGAGGCCAACAACCTGAAAACACACCGGATTCTCGTTATTCACAGCCGTTCTGTTCTATGAAGTCACCGGCAGAAACTGAAGCATTGCTCCTAGAGGAAATACAGAGCTAAGGTCCTGAGAGCCTCGGGCCACAACATTTTCATCAGCCAACCAACAGAAACTTGTTTTATGTGTGTTTCTGTTAAAAGACACCTTACCGAATACACGGATGCTCCTTGACTTATGATGGGGTTATGTCCCAATAAACCCATTATAAGTTGAAAATACTGTAAGTCCAAAATGCATTTAATATACCTAACAAACATCACGCCTTAGCCTCGCCTACCTTAAATGTGCACAGAACACTTAAATTAGCCTATAGCTGAGCAAAATCATCTAGCGTAAAGCCTGATTTATAACACAGTATTGAATATCTCATGTAATTTATTAAATACTGTACTGAAAGTGAAAAACAGAATGGTGGTGTGGACACCCGAAGTTTCTACCACATGTATCGCTTTTGCACCATCGTAAAGCAAAAAATTTCTAAGTGGAACCATCATAAGTCAAGAACCATCTGTACACTGTTGACTCAATAACATGGAACTCACGGCCAGGCGCACTGTAACTCAGACCTGGATAAAGTTATCAAACACAAGTATTTTCTCTGCACGGCACATCGCTGCCTTCTTGTGCTTAGAGACGCTAGACAGCGCTGCAGCACAATGCCTGAGGGCCATTTTAAACAGCGAAACCACTAGGAAAAAGCATAAAAATGTGGAAAACGTGGCACTAAATATTAAAAATCATGAAAATGAGTATCGTTTACAGTATGAGCACTGAAATAAGCATCGCCTCGTTCAACCTCAGCTGGGAACAGGTGATCAGGCGACTCCAACTTCACCACTCTGTTCACGTCTTTGAGTATTGCCCTCAGCGTTACACATTTTAGAGAGCAGGTGAATTTACAAGTATGGCATCCACAAATGATGAGAGGAGAAGGTTATCCCATTAATACAATGCAATTTTATATGTATTTTTATGCGGCTGGGACTCATAGTTTTCAGAAGAATCTCAAAGGTGTTAGTAGCCCCCAAAATGTTAAGAACCAGTTTAATGATTTTTTTCCCCAATACTCACTTGAATTTCATTGGTTGGGGTTTTGGGGGAAGGAAGAGGGCAGAGTAACCTAATCAATGAGATCATTTGGAGCTGAGGACTGAGCAGCCTTTGCCGCCAACAGGGGGCTGGGGGGTTACTTACAGCAGACAAAGCTCCTATTAAATTAGGGTCTGAAGGTCCCTTAGAAAAGGACTGGGAAGCCACAGTCCCACTTTTCTACCTGCCTTGAAAAGATAGAGCGGCTAAGAAAGGTGGCAGAGCGACGTATTAGTCTCCTGTTGTTCTGTGGGTCAGAATTCTGAGATGGGTTTCACTGGACTCAAAGCGCCACGTCCCCTCTGTGGGCTGCAGGAGAGAAGCCACTGCCTGGCTTTTCCCAGCTCCTAGAGGCGGTCTGCACTCCCTGGCTCGTGGCCCCTTCCTCCCTCCTTCAGGCTGATCTACTGGAGCACGTCCAGTCTCTCTCCCTTTCCTTCCTCCCTCCTCCAGCTTCAAGGACCCTTGTGAGAGCACTGGGCTTGCCGGGACAGTCCAGGGTCACCTCCCCCTCTCGTGGCCCTTAACCGAACCACATCTGCAAAGTCCCTTTGCCACGGAAGGTCCCACGTTTACAGGTTCTGGGAAGTAAGACGTAGACCTTTTTGGGGTCCACGGATGGATACAGCCCACTGCTTGCAGCCCACAGGTGCCCCGCTCTCTGCTCGCACGCTGATGGGGGGTGGCGGCAGCAAGGCACCCTCTCCCCACCCCACCCGGAGGTGATGAGAAACCCAGTGCTAAGGCGTCCAACTATGTCATGTGCCTGCAGAGTCCCCTACTCTATGGCCTGTGAAACCCCAACCGCACAGGCAAGGAAGGTCCCTGCCACAGGTGCTACAGGCAGGCCGGGGAGAGGTAAGCCAGCAGTTCTTGGTGCCGCATCTCAGTAGATGAGCTGATAAATGTGGTAACGTAATTCTGACACCAAAAATATTTACTCCAGCCCTGGCAGCCTTACCAAGCCTTCACACAGAACCCCTAAGCCTTGGCAGCATCTGGCTCTCACTTTGTTAACCCTGCCACAAAGGGGCCTTTGTGCATTCATTCGACTGTGCAAATAAACCTGACCAAATAGCACCAAGCGACAGGAAGTCGCTAAACAAAGTGATGAGGTCAAATCCGCACTTCAGGGGTGGGAACACGACCATGGCAGGAGCCGTGGAAACAAACCCGACCCCCTGCCCTGCTGGATTAGAGATGACAGGCGTGGACTTCACGTCCCTGTCACTGGGAAAATTAAACAAGTTAAAACAGACTTTTCACCCTAATATTTTAAAACCAAACAAAACCCAACAGGGCCGCTGTCCCACTCCAATCCTGCAAACGATGGAGTCCCTCGTAAAAACAACTTCACCCTCGACTTATAATGCAGTAACTCAGACCACTCCCTTTGTGGATGGGACAATCGTACGAGAAGATGCTGTTTTTCTATCGCAAACAGACTAAATGTAAACAAACCAGCAGGCTTAAAACACCACAAATTCATTCTCTCGAAGGTCCAGAAGTCTGAAACGAGGTGTGTGCAGGGCTGCACTGTCTCCGAACCCTGCAGGGGAGGCCCCTCCTTGCCTCTCCCGGCTTCTGGGCTTTGCTGGCCGTTCCTTGGCAGTGGCTCCATCACTCCAGGCTCTGCTTCCATCATCACGGGGCCAGATTCTCCCCGTGTGCCGTCTGTCTTCTCAGAAGAACAGCAGTCACACTGGGCTAGAGGCCCACCTGCTCCAACACGACCTCATCATCTCCAAATAAGGTCCCATTCTAAAGTACTGGGGATAGGACTTCAGCATGTCTTTTTGGCAGACACAGTTTGGCCCTAACACTTGGTCACCCTTTCATTGGTGAGCCGGTCCTTTCGAAGCCCGACTTCCCTGAAGACCGTCTCTGCAGTGAGCTTCTTCATCTCCAAGCCTCCCGTGGCCCCTCTGATGTATAAGGCGGGTGCGGCCCACCGACAGGACGCAGGGTCCCCTTGCTGCCAGCCACCCACCCCCAGCACTCCCAGGGGGCTGCTCCAGAACCGCCCCACCCTGCTTGCCCCAAACAGTTGCATTTTCTCAACTAGGCTTGAAGGAAGGAGACATCCTTTCTGCTCTCCACGGACGTCACAGAGCAGACACCCCCATGCACCAGGCAGGCAGCGAGTGAATGAAGCCACCGGAAGGGGCTGTGGGTGCCCAGAACACACCCCCTCAACAGGCGGCCGATGGTTAGCTGTAGCCAGTTGCCGGCAGGACTGCAGGGTTTTAAGAGAAACACTCCTGATTTGCCAGTGTTGGCCCCCAATCCCCGTTTATTTTCAGCACCGCACGGCTGGATGCCCACCTCTGCACACTGCACCTGGCCATTTGCAACTCTGCCCTTCTGTCTCGGACACAGACAGAACCTGCCTGTCTTCCAGACTTTATGTTGCATTTCAAGCAGGTTTTTCCACATGAGAACGTGTTTGCCTCCCCTCTGCTGGCCGTGAATTTCCGGCCTGTCGGGGAAAGTCCCGCGTCCACGCCCCCAAGGATCCAGCGAGCACGTGTGCGTGCCCGCCATGGCCGGCCCCTTCCAGGCACAGGGACACCGCAGTGAACCAAACGACGGAAATCATCTGCTCCAGGGCGGAGCTGAGGCTGGCATTTGGCAGCAGCAAAGAAGGGACAGGGGTAACAGATGGCTGAGTGACAGCAGGGCAGACCGGGTGGGGTGAGAGCCTGGGGCAGTGGCACCGCCGGGCACAGCCAGGAGGGGCGGACAGATGAGACGGATAAGCACAGTACAGACGGTGACACGAGCAGAGGAGAAAAGGTGAGCAGGGAGGGGGTGGCAATTACTGGGGGGCGGGGGCCGTGGTGAAATTTCAGGTAGTGCAGTGTGAGAAGCCCTCAGTGCAAGGGCGACAGGTGAGTTCGGACCTGAAGGAAGCGAGAGACAGCTGAGTGGAGAGCAGGGCAGGGGCACCACCGGCCTGGAAGGGCATGTGCAAAGGTCCCGAGGCAGAAGTATTCCTGACACGTCCCAGGCCCAGCAAGGAGGTCTGTCCCCCCTTAAAAAAGAAAGAAAGAAACACAAATTACTGGCCCCATCCCAGGCCTACTGCTGCTACTGCTGCTTCAAAAACTCTGGGCTTGAAACCCAGAAGTCTGCGTTGTAAAGAGCCGGCCAGGTGACTCTAATACCGAAGTTTGAGAATCACTGCCTAGATTATCCCGAGTCAATGCCAGCCATCTTATTTCATCTATAAATATTTCAGTGAGAATCTCTAAAAGATAAGGCCTATTTTTAAAAGCATAATCACGACACCATTCTCACCCACGGTTCCTCGACGTCATCAAGTATCTGGGCACATCTGAAGGCAGAGCCTTGGGCAGACCAGACATGGGATATGGGAGAGACAGGATTCAAGGATGACACCAAATTTGTCACCTGAACGAGTGAAGGGACGGAGTGGCCTGGCACAATGGCAAAGACGGAGACGACAGGTCTGTGGGGACACGGGGACAGAGCTGGAGGGTCTGGAGTCCAGCAGAGCGGCCGGCGGGAAACACAGCGCAGGGATCCCCGGCCAACAGAAGACGTCCAAAGTCAGGAGATGAGGGGTCCCCAGCGAGCGAGTGGAGGGACGCTGGCCTCTGGGTACGTGTGTTTGAAGGACAGGGGGATTAGACGTGGCCAAACACACATAAGAAAACGCAGATGCGCACAGTGTCCTGCAGCCAGGAGAAGGAGTTTCAAGGAAGCGAGAGTGGTCAGTGCGGGAGAGGCTGCAGCGGCTGCCGCGTCGGTAACACGGGGACTGAGAATCGGTCACTTCACTTAGACAGCCCCTGGTGACCCAGGAGGAGCAGTTTCAGTAAAGTTGGGGGCAAAATTCTGCAGGGAGAGCACGAGAGAAAATGGAGACAGAGGGGACAGGCAATTCTCTGAGGAACAGTGTGTGCACGCATGTGTGCGCGCGTGTATGTAATGTGCGTGTGTCGCAAGCGTGTGTGCATGTGTAGAGAAAGGGGAGGCTGCTGGAGAGGGACGCAGGGTCAAAAGGTTTGCCCTGCAGGCTGCGCCACCACCAGGCTGTGCGCTGGCAGACACAGCCCAGAGAGCGGTCGGCACCAAGCTGCCCGGAGGCGGCCAAGGGACAGACACACAGGTGGGGCCGGTGTGTCCATGGTGACAGGAGGGCAGAGCCATGGGATGGATGTGGTGGGGGCATCCGTGTGGCGCAGGGAGCTGGTGGGAATTCTGTCCTGGTGGCTTTTCTCGGTGGACTGAGGAGCGACAGGCCACAGCCGGCGCGAGGACAGGAGGCGGCGCGGCAGGGAGGCGTGAGAGTGCCGTCCGGGAGGGTGGGAGCCTGCACCGGGCGCAGAAACGCAATCGAAGGGCCGCCTGGACTCAGGGGTGGTGAGCTGATGGGCAGCCCCATCCGCCTGGCAGTGGGGCTTCTCCAGAAACTTCCACCACACCGGGGCCAGCACAGGCGTGGAGAGTAGGAGGCAACCAGGGTCCAGGTTTTGCCAAGTGGGCAAGAGGCAGCAAGAGGGGCAGGCCGGGGAGGGTGAGCAGGAGGCAGGCTGGGCGCTGGCGGCGAGAGAGAGAAGAGGGCACAGCCGGGGCAGGGACTGTGGAAAGGCCACAGCTCAAGGGGCTGCCATCCCAGCGGGGTCAAAGATCACTGGGGGGCAGTCACGAGACGGAGGTGGAAGATGAGGAGAGGGACGTTTGAAACAGATGACGCAGGGCCCAGGGCGTGGCCGTGGAGGGAGTGGCTGGGGCCAAGGTCTGCGGAAGGATCAATGCGGCCACCGAAGGGACCAAGAGTGAGGGCAGGACTGATATCTGAGAACTGACAGAAAGAAGCAACAACCTCCAAGGACCCAGATGACAGCAACAGGAGGGGCAGGGCGCCGACAGTCAGCAGAGCCGGCTCCCTTTCGCCAAGAGAATTTGACCGTAGGTTGACTTCCCAGCCCTGTTTCCCTGGCAACCTGGGAAAAGTCATCTATGTGACTCACCACCACAGCTATGACAGAAATAGCCCCGCCTGGTACATGGCCTCTGTTCTGAGAGGACTGCAGGTGAGCCGTGAGCGACGGACGGGCCACGTGGAGCTCCGCACCCCCAGGTCCAGTGGTCGAAGGGGTGTGGAAGAGAAACTGCCACCACCGGAGGCTCAAGGGGAAATGGGGCTGGCCCCAGATTCTGCACCCCAGGACAGAGCTCTGCAGGTCAGACCACCCCAGGCAGGTCCCAGCAGGAGTGGCCGCTCCCGTCGCTGTCACGGTGCCTGGTCTGCACAAGTGCCACGCCGCACAGGCTGTGGTCCTGGCCGGCAGGCAGCCAGTCAGCTCGATAACCACGCAAGCTGCACGCTCTCCTTTCTTTCACAATATTTTCCACTCTAACGTGCCACAAGGAAATGCCGGCGACACCCTGCCCCCAGCACGGGGAAGTAAGTAGGTCAGTTTAACAACGCAGGCGGCCCAGACTGAAGAACCGCCGTGGCTATGTTCTTTGGCAGGATATTAAACTGTCTTCTTGTATTTCGGGGTCTCAGGAGGACAGAGCCATCCAGACTGAGGCCAAGGTCCCCTTCACGTGCTAATTCTGGGCTCGGTGCACGCTGGCTGTGCCACGCCTTCCGGAGCCGGGGCAGCGCTTCAGAAAGACCACGGCTTTCCCGGGGCAGGGAGGGCTGCCAGGCGCGGGGCATCGAAACGTCTGTTTGAAACAGACGCCGAGAGCCAAGACCAAGCTACCTGGCCAGATGTGCCAGCGTACTCGGGGACTCTGCCGTCCTCCCGGTGGCCTCGCCCTCCCCGGAAAGCCCAGGCCACGGGAAAGAGCCGCGGGGAGAGGGGCCTTCAAAGCATCGCTCTCAGCAAACGAACGCACCGCCTCGCGCCGACGCCGCGCCCGGCACCAAACCCGGGAAAGTTGGGGAAGGTTCAGCCTCCTGCAGCCAGAGCCAGAAACCCGTTTGAGGGGAGCCCTCTCCACCTGCTCCCTGCGCTCAGCCACCCACCTGCCGCGGCGGAGGCAACCAGGCCGCAGGGCAGGCCGGCTCCTTGGATAAGAGGCTTGACTGGCCACTGAGTCTTTGTAGTTGAGTCTTTTTCTCCTTAAAAAGAAGGAATCCAGGAAAGCAATTTGCACCTTCAAATAAAAAAGCTGCTACAGGGCTGGACACGCTTGTGGCGGAGCCAGTGACGGGCCCGGCGCCACCGGCAGGCAGCTCCTCATGCTTCGGGCCGGGCAGGGCCGGGCGGCTGCTGGCCTCCCACCCAACAGGGAACAAGAAAGAAGCCCCCAAATACCCACTTCTCCACAGATGTGTGTGTGTGACCGGTCACTCCGGGGTCTCAGTCTCCCCCCAGGGAAGTCCATCACTTCCCCACACGACAGACTCATTTTGCTCCGGTCACCAACAGTCAGGTGCCCAGGGCCTGCGGGCCGGAGGTTCTGCTCCTGGCTGGGAGGTTCTGCTCCTGGAGGTTCTGTTCCTGGCTGCTTCTCGGGTTTCTTCCCTCCCTTCATCCCAAACCAGCCAAACCTGTTCCTCAGTTCTCCTCCAGCTTCTCAGGTGATTCCTCTCTCCTGTTTCCAGGCAGGTGCAGAGAATGTGAGACCCACACAGCCCTTTAGAGGACACGTGGTGTGACCCGCACATGCCCCCTCCTGCTACAGAGACGCGGGGGGAGCGGGGCTTTGGGAACTGAGGGAGCCCGAGGGAAGGGGAAAGCCAAGGTCCCCTTCATACCTCAACCCCACCACCCCACAAAGACGCGAGACGCCTACTGTGCGCCAGGCACTGTTCTAGGCACCGGAGAAAAACGGGCAGTGAGGAAGGAATACGACAGCAAGAACAATGCATCGCAGAAGCCAGGTGGAGAAAGGGCTTCTAGAACCAGGTGTGATCACCTGGGGGGATGCCTTTGGAGGGAGGGCCCCGAGGAAGGTTTCGGAAGAGCAGGGAGGATGGAGCCCGGCTGGGGCTGTGCTGAGGGAGGTGGGAGGGGGCAGACGGCAGGTGCAGGCGACCCCTTCACACGGGCAACCAAGAGGTGAGGTGGGGGCCGCGGCGCAGGCTCTCGGCAGCCTCAGCCTCTGGTGACGGCAGTGGCACATGGGTCCAGGAAAGACAAAGGGACAAACAGCCAAATGAATCCCCGAACAAACACAATGGTTACGCTTCATTATTCACATCGCCCAACACGTCAGATCCTGGGCGCATATCCTGACTATTTTGGCCTCTTTCTCCATGTGCCTGTCGAACTAAACACGCCTGCTTATTCACAGGGCCATGTCTAACATCCGGGAAAAATATCGTGCTATTTTAACAAAAGGGTAGAAGAAACCTCCTCGAGTGACCCTAGTCAGCATCATTTCATGGATTTGGAAACTGCTTCCTCCGACTCACCAGCCAAAGGTTTTCTGTACCCGGAATTAGCTCCTGCCTTGAAAAAGGAAAAGCCTCTTGGCTGGGTGAGAACCGGCCCTAGAATCCTAATGACGCCGTCACAGGGATTCCCAGACCGCATCCCGAGGGACACAGGTGTGCTGGAAGATGTCGCCAGGTGTTCTACGAGCTGAAGGTCAAATGGGTTTGAGAAACACCGAGCTGAGCAGGTGTATCGACTGCAGGGCCTCAACACCTTTCATGGGCTGACGGGCTGCACGTGCCTAGAGAGAACTGGTCTCCCAGTCACCTGTGCGTGAAACCCTTCTGTTTGGGGAGGCCTCCCTTTACAGAATGGACGCCGGGCCAGACCCCTGGGGGGGCCCACCTTGCCCTCCTCACGCTGCCTTCACAGATGGGGTGCCTTGCGTGCCGCCTGCCCCGACCCCTCCACACTGTGGCCCCCTCCCGACCACTTCTGCCACGCCCGGTCCTGCCACCGGCCGCTTGTTCGTGCCTCAAGCCCCTGAGCCTGGCTCCACAGAGCCACGTGTTGAGGTCCCCACTGGAACCTAAGCACTGGGGCCCCCTGGAGGACGAGATGAACCTGGGCTTAACGGGTCGGGCTAAGGGGAGGGGGACAGGTGCCAGGGCACAGCTGCAGGCCAGGAGCGACGGGTGGCTGAGTAGTGCCACCTGGGGCCTGCGCTCCACGCCTGAATCAGGGGAGTGGGTGGCACGGCAGAGAACCAAGCCCTCTACCCGACACTGGCCAAACGCGGACGACCGTGCTGGGCAGAGCCGGCTGCACTGGCTCCATTGTTCGGCCACTTGTATTTTTCCTTTGGAGAATTGCTTATTATGTCCTTGGCCGATTTTCCTGTTGGACTGTTTGTCCTCTTTCGTGTCTATCGGAGCTCTGTTACATGCTGTGAGCATCAGTCCTGGCCCTTCTGTGTGTGCTCCCAGCACAGCTTCCTCCTGTGCTGTCGCTGGTCTTTTAACTACTGTCCGCCGTCTTCCGACACACTGGAGTTTCCCGTGTTTACGCCGTCAGTCAACTTTGCCTCCAGACGTACACACTGCGCTCGCCGGGCGGGGTTCGTGGAGCTGTACACTTGGAGTGCATTCACGTTTCCACACGTATGTTATAATTCAGTAAAAAACATTTCTTAATTCTGTAAGGTTTTTTCCTCTGTGACTTCCGAGTTTGATGCTTTGCTTACAAAGTCTTTTCATACCATAAAACTGTGAAAGCATCTCCTATATTTTCTTCCGATACTTGGAAGTTGGACTTTTTCTTTTACATTTAACTATTAAATACCTCTGAAGTTCATTTTAATGTAAAATGTGGGGCTGTGTGTCAGTACGGACAGTTGTGGTCACAGACTTAAAACCTTTTCTCCCTTCTGTATGAAAATTTAACTTTCTAGGTCTGGTTCCCTGGGAACCCCAGTCACAACAGAGTGTCAACTGATACCAGACAGAGTTGCTTATGGTAAAAATGACCTTGATTGGCAAATTGCTTCTGGACAGGGAAGACCCACAGGTGAACTGTAACCTCTCCGTGAGGATGCTGGGCACGGGGCTTTCTCAGTAACTCTCACAACAGCATGTCCTTGTGTGAACCCTGGAATCCATACAGCTGGGGAGGAGCTAGTGACCAGAAGGACAGCTGTGTGCACAGTCACCTGCATGAACCACCGTGAAGGCCACTCACCACTCCGGAAGAGCGGCCGGCGCTGTCCGCGGGCCAGCCGAGCTTCCTGGCCCACTCCCCTCTGTGCGGACGCAGCCGGGGTGCCTGGTCTGAATGCTCAGCTCCATAAAGCGAGAGCCCTGTGTGGCCCTGCGCTGGTCACCTGCACCGACACCACTGAGTATGCACCTGTCCCTCTTCCCAGCTGCTCTAAATCACCACCTCAATGACTTGCCAGCTTGCTTACACGAGGCTGTTCGAGCCCTCTGTCCTACTGCATGGCTTTCTGCTGATGGCCCACACTGTCGTCAGGGCTTTACAACATGTTTGCTGTGTGGTAAATCATCGGTCCTTGTTGGCCTTTTTCAAAATCTTCCTGGCTACTTCTTGCCATTCTTTCATCATTCAACAGTGTTTCTGAGCCCCCTCCCCACACCAGGCCATGCTGAGAACGTGGAACTGACCGAGACAAGACCCCCCTGTATCGGTTTCCTGGGGCTGGCATGAGAGGGTACCACAGATGGGGTGGGGGCTTAAAACAACAGCAATTTATTCTCGCACAGTCCTGGAGGCCAAGATCAAGGCATTGGCAGGACCACCTTTCCTTGTCTCTCCAGCTTTTAGCAACCCCAGGCATTCCTTGGCTTGTGGCAGCATCGCTCCAATCTCTGCCTGTCTTCACACAGCCATCTCCCCTCTGCGTGTCCTGTCTTCACACAACATTCACCCCTGTGTGTCTGTCTCTGTGTCTCTTGTCGTCTTAGAAGGACACCAAGCATTTTGGATTAAGGGCCTACCCTACCCCAGTATGATGTTGTCTTACATCTTAATTACATCTGCAAAGACCCTATTTCCAAATAAGATCACCCTCCTAGGTACCAGGGATGGGACGTCAACATATCTTTCTAGGGGACACAATTCAACCCGCAGCACCAGTGGAGGTTGCATCCAGGGGGTGGCCCACAGAAGACACACACGCAAGCCCATGCATAAGGCAATTTCAGTGATGAGTGCTACGGAGAAAGGAAACCAGGGGACAGGGCAGTCACAGCTGGTGCATGGAAGCCACAGCCTATTCCAGACAGGGTGGCCAGCAAGGTCTCACCAACGTCACTGAGCTGAGCACGGTGGAGGCGGCAGTGGGCAGACCCCTGGGGAAGGGCAGTGCCGGCAGGTGGCACAGCAGAGGCAGAGGTCCCGAGTGGTACAGGTCAGGCTGTGTGGTGGAGAAAGCTCAGGGGATGAGGTGGACAGAGAGGCCTGGGCGGGGGACAGGGGAGGGGCGCGGAGGCGAGTTGAGGCAGTTCCATAGATACTGTAAAATCCACCCATTAAGCTGTAGATAGAACTCCTGTTGGACCTTAATTGGATTTTACTCACAGATAACTGGCGTTCGTAGATTCACTGGAGAAGAACTGTGTCTTTACAGTGCCGATGCTCCTGTCCCAAGAACATGGTGCACCTTTCCACGGATTCGGTGCTTCAGGAAAGTTTTACAGCTTTCTTCTCCTCGGCCTTACATATTGTGTTTAGTCCCAGAAATTGCGGGGAGTGGAACTTTTTTCCCATTACCTACTCTGATTGATTAATGATGGCAGATGGGAAAGTGATTGATTTTTTATCTGTTGACACTGAAAAGCAGCCAGCGGACGAACTCGCCAGGTCTAACGCGCCACCACGCGGCTTGTCGCCGGCTCCAGGAGCTGTCGACATTTTCCCACTTATTTCACCTGCTCCCCGCCCCCGCGTGTGCACGGACGCCGCGTCCATCCTCCCGCTTCCTGGAGGGCACCAGACCAACCCCGGCCATGGGGCTCGTTTCACTCACAGATACTTCAGGATCCAACTCGTGGATTTCCCGAGGATTTTCTTATCATCTGCACCCAAAAGACTTTAAGAGTGTTCAGGAGAAGAAGACAGAAGCCACAAAACGGAGGACTCTCCTAGGAGGGCCCAGGAGAACCGAGAGGACCAAACTAGAGAGACAAAGTCCACCGTCTGAAGCTCATACACTTTTTTTTATAGCATCACCCCACAATTCTTTGTTCTTGGTCTAATTTCTCTTTTAAGGCAAAATTCTAATAAGCTCTCAGTAACCTCATTTTCCTGACGGCAAAGTGAACCAGAAACCTAAGAGGCAGATGCTGCCAAAGTCAGACACACTCAAAAACTCTAGAAGTCTGGAGCCGTCCGAATGCAGCATTGTTTCATCATATTTTCCCATTTCATATATGTGGTTGTATGTAATTTGTTCTTATGCCGTAGGGGTGGGCTATAAACACCACACCTGCTGCTGGACTCATCACCGCCACACGGGTTAGAGGAAGGCCTTGCCCAGTTCCACCTGCACGGCAGCCCGGAGCCCGCACGGGGCCCGCAGGTGGATTAGACCCAGCACGCCCTGGGCACGTTCAGTCACAGCCCGGAAAGCAGGGCGGCGGGCAGGGCAATGGGGGGCGCTCCCGGCCAGGGAGCCCCAGGGAGCCTCACACAGAGGCTGGACTTCTCCTGTGGGGTCTTCAGAACTGCTAATATTTTTAATATCCTAATGAAATCATACCTCTCCCATGTCAACAGAAGTCAAGTTCTATTGTTTCTAGTTAAAATCAATTTATACTCCCAGACAAAATCTCTCAGTCCTTACCCCAAAACACTGAGGCAGGTGGCCCTTTGAAATAAAAATGCAAGCTCCTGTTCATCCACTCTGGACACGTGAGATTCCAAGGTGGAACACGGTTCCCACAGCACTTTGCGAGGCCTCCCATGTTACCCACCCAGCCGTGGTTCTGCGCGGCCTCTCCCTGCCGGGTGGTCCCGGAGGAAGGAGGCAGATACCCCCACCCAGATGGGCCTTGTTAAGGGGCCTGGCTCAGGCCTGGGGGGCGGCCAGTCATTTCCAGCCCTGGTTTTCCAATATTCCATTCTTGATCCACACATTTACATAAAACCAAATAACCCTGATTGTTGACACAGATCGTGACACCGAGTGTCACTGTTCGGCTGGCCGGGGCACATGTACTACCACCGCGTGTGACAGCAGTCCCATCGCTCGTCTTTGCTCCCCTGACCTCGGCTTTGCTGAATTGGCAGCGGGAGCTGCAGAGAACTGTCTCCTCCTCTTAAGGAGAATTTTTCCAGCATATAATATTTATCAGTCATTGATAAGATTCATGGTGAAGCTAAGTTCATGCAAAGTATAATTAGTTGAAACAGATAAAAAAAAAAAAAACCCACACATTCCCAGACACACAAACTACCCTTCTGTAACCAAAGGACAGCCCAGCTTATTAAAAACAAATTGCCATGCAGTAATTAAAGGTATCATTTTAAGAATGTCATGGCTCTTAATAAGAGTCTGCTGACGCAGCATGGAATTAGCATAGTTAGTGATAATAAATACCTAACTTTGTCTTCTCAATTTAAGCTTGGATTGCTACTGTTTTTATCAGTTTTTGTCGGTTGTATGAAGGGCAGAAAGAAGGAGAGAGAATCTCTTGTATTTTCACTAATTCATAAGCATCCTATAGAAAACGCATAGCATCCGATATCTAGGTTTAGCTCAGCCCACAAAGCTGTCACAGATTTTGTCTTGCCAGATCACCTCTCCTAAGATTCAAATTTCTGGGTAGTTTAAAATTTTAGGTGTGTGAAGTAGTGATGGTACTTATGCTTAGTTTTAAGCCTTTTCTTTTTAAGACACATGGAATCCCAGAGTAGGAAAGGCAGTATAGATGTAATTCATTTGTTTTCAGATGAATATTCTGAGGCCTTGGAGGGACTAACTAAATTCTCCCAAGGGAACAACCTGCCCTCTCCCCAGCCCACCCTCAGGTCCCACATCGACACCAAGCAAAGAAAGCATTTGGAGCCAGCGTTCTCCTCAGGGAGGCCACACTCTGCTTCAAAGGGCCCTGGGGACGTCTGTCTTCATCTCTTAGCACCTGCGGTGCCCTGAGCCTCGCAGGAGTATGTGGGATGAGGCCCTGTTCCCAGGGACGTGACCTGAGACAGAACTGTGGCTGGCTGGCGTGCTGCACCTGGGACCCAGGAGAGCAGGCAGGTGGCAACGTCAGCCCCAGCCTCAGGGACAGGGAGGCCGGACAGAAACAGGCAGAGCTGCAGGAATCCAGCAGTTCCTCAAATACCTGCCTTGGGATGGAGTCAGACCCTGGCATTCGTGCACGAGCTGCCCACCTGCCACCAGGGCTGGTGCACGCCCAGCGAATCCTCAGTCCCAGTCATTTCTGAACCAGGAAGCTTCGTGAGCAAGTGGCAACCTGCCAGCCTCTCAGGCCATGAGCGCAGTTGGCGTGGCCCGTGGGACCCAGCCTTCTGGGGCGTCCAGCCTCTCGCACAGGGCACAGCACCGACCCATGGCAGCCGCTCCTGCCCGGTGCCCCTGGGGCAAAGCACACATCCGCCCACCCACGTGGCAGAGCCCCCAGCCCCAGAACCAGGCAGCTGGGGAGGATGCATTTCCTTGAAACCTTGAGGCCACAGCAGGCTCTGTTCCCGGTGCTGGGGATGTCCCCATGGAGGCCCAGACATGGAGGCTCCCCTTTGTCATGCTGCACCCTCTGCTCGGAAAGCGGCTGACTGGGTCCCCACGTAGGAACCTCCTTGATCAAAAAGTATATGTCAGGCCGGGCGCGGTGGCTCACGCCTGTAATCCTAGCACTCTGGGAGGCTGAGGCGGGCGGATTGTTTTGAGCTCAGGAGTTCGAGACCACTGAGCAAGAGCGAGACCCCATCTCTACTAAAAATAGAAAGAAATTGGCCAAACAACTAAAAACAGAAAAATTAGCCGGGCATGGTGGTGCATGCCTGTAGTCCCAGCTACCTGGGAGGCTGAGGCAGGAGGATCCCTTGAGACCAGGAGTCTGAGGTTGCTGTGAGCTAGGCTGACGCCACGGCACTCTAGCCCAGGCAAGAGAGTGAGACTCTGTCTCAAAAAAAAAAAAAAAAAAGATGTATATTTCAAAATTGCTAAGAGTAAATTTCAAATGTTCTCACCACAAAAAATAAGTATTTGAGGGAAGGGATATGTTAATTAGCTTGATTTCATCACTCCACATCATACACATACATCATTGCATCACTTGTACCCCATCAGTATATGTCATTTGTCAATTTACAATAAAATAAAAAAAATTGAACTTACATATATAAATGCAAGTCAGAAAAAAAAGTCAATCCTAATAAATTATAATCTTTCCCGGTATTAAACAAACTAAATTTGAGGAGATTCATTTTTTTTCATAAGAAACACAGGGAGGAGTGAAATAGCATTAATAATAACTATCAGTGCTGACCACCAGGAGCCTGGGGGTTCATTTTTTCCTCTACTTTTATGTATGAACATTTTCACAATGAAAGGTTAAAAACAAAGTTTGTGATCCACACAGCTCAAAATCCGAAATCATGATCTCACAGGTGAGTTACAGAAAGGACTGTCCCAGTTTGCATTTTGGTAAATACCATGCTGAGAAAAGCCACACAAGTCACGGAGGCAAACAGGCCACTGTGGCCCGGGGCAGCTGCTCCAGTGTCTCAAGTCGGCGGAGCCTGAAGCGACCCCACCTCCCCACCCCCCATGCTTCTACTTTTCTCCAGGTGAATTCATAAAATGGCCACGCATTTGATTCTCCCCAATGCTCTGACGCAGGTCAAACTTCCCAGTCACCAATTGGATAAATCAGGCCACAAAGCCTGAGACAGAGCAAGGCCCTGCGGCCATCTCAAGGCCCCGTGGCCACCTCGCCAATGCAAACAAAGCCATGTGGCCTCTGGACAAACACAGCAGCTGGGAGAACCCAGTCCTGCTGTTTACACAGAACCTTTCCCCAGAAGCTCAAAGTAATTTAGGGACCTCACTAATTAACTTAATTAAGTCTCTCAAGCCTCCTCCATCCCTCCCTTCCTCCCTGCTGCCTGCAATGCCAAGCAATGCTGGGGGGAGTGGGGCGGCAGGTTCCCCCTGCACACAAACCCACGTGTAAACACAGGGACACTCTCCAGCCGTCCTTCCTGGGCGCTGTTTGGAGAACACTGAACTTTGGAGCATGGACGCTCACTCTGAAAACAGATAAACTCATTAACAATAAACACATTTCCCTTTACCTGGTCCACCCTAAGTCTACAAGAGACAGAGAGACAAAAAGACACCAAGCACTTTCCGTCCCAATGCGTGAGTAAGAGAACATCTGTACACTAATTGTGGACGGTGGGCACGGATGCTGTTACATGCTGCGGCTTTTCACCTGCACTGGAGAAGCCTCCTACCATTGAATCGGGTTACCAAGAAAACTATAAAAGCCTTTTAAGCTGGTGCTAATACGTTTTGCTTTTCTGCCTCTGGAATTTCTGCTCCCACTGATCCACATAAAAGATTCTCAATCTAATTCCTTTAGAAGCAGGAATTTGGAATTATTCCTTCAACATCCTCCTGCTAGCGGGCCAGATGGTCTAGTGTGCAGAGTTCACATTAAAACAGGAGGACAGGTGAGGACAGGTTAGAACAGGAGGACAGGCTAAGATGGGAGGACTCCAACAATCGACCAATCATGGACAATCCGTCTGTCCTAATAATCACAACCCAGTTCAAGACCCTGACCTTCTCCACGCACTGCCCCCAAACACTAAGGAATTGCTGAACCCCTTCAGCGAGAGGTAGTTTTCAAGTTAGGATCTTTGATGGGTAAACTGTGCTCTGAGGGGTCTGGGCCCAAGGTCAGAGGACACAGTTGTCAAGCCGACTCCCCTAAATCTTTTGCTCCCAGTAAAAGCAGCAGTAGGGACCAGGCAATAACCCACAACTTTAGTCTCAGCCCCTCGTTGCTCACGGGGAACCCATCACAGAACCGCAGCTGGAGTGGGAAGGAAGCTGCTCCCCACCCTCTGCTCTTGACCTCGTCAAGGAAAGCAAAGCAAAAATGTTAGCTCGTCCTTTGGAACACAGATGCGAATTTCTAGTTCAGAGCTCTTCTATCAATAGTGATACGTTTAGGACATTTTAAAAGTTTTAAACAACTTTCTGGTACCCGAAGGCTCTCTTCTACAATCCTCTGGGCCAGCAACACCACCAAACAATAATACAGCTGCTTCTTAAAAAGTTTCGTTTCATTTACGCAAAAGAGACTTTAAAAAATTAACTTTTCAGGCTGGGCGCGGTGGCTCACGCCTTTAATCGTAGCACTCTGGGAGGCCGAGGTGGGTGGATCGCTCAAGGTCAGGAGTTCGAGACCAGCCTGAGCAAGAGCGAGACCCCCGTTTTTCTTAAAATAGAAAGAAATTAGCTGGACAACTAAAAATACATAGAAAAAAATTAGCCAGGCACGGTGGCGCATGCCTGTAGTCCCAGCTACTTGGGAGGCTGAAGAAGGATTGCTTGAGCCCAGGAGTTTGAGGTTGCTGTGAGCTAGGCTGACGCCACAGTACTCTAGCCCAGGCAACAAAGTGAGACTCTGTCTCACAAAAAAAAAAAAAATTAAATTTTCGGCCCACAGTCTACTGAAAAACGAATGCTAGGTTAAGTGACATGTGGACTGCACGTGAGCTGAGGGATGAGCCAATTCCATTCATTACACCCTCTGCTCTGAAACCCAGTGTGCTGTAATCAGCAACATAACGTAAGTGCATCTCAGCCCAGACTTCATTTCCTAATGGAAGATATGCACTGTATTACTTTCATTAATCATTTTTAAATCTTCACTTTTGAAAAAAATAATGTATTTTTTTCCAAGCGGCTTCAAAGGAACTCTTAAATGTGTATGAACCTTGCCAGCTGAAGGATACTTTAATCTCTTTGATGAAACAGTAGTTTGTATCATGAAATTAATCTCTCAGTTCTAATAAATGGGGTATGAAGTAGATATCTAAAATGGAATGGAAATTTCTGTGGTTTCTTTCAAGGCCATACCAAATGACCAAACTTGGACTTTTCAGGACAGAGCACAAATTGAAAGAATCTGAAAATAAGTTAATCCATGATTTGCTCTACACTTCTGAGCTGAGAATACTGCAGACATTGTTTCAATGATTAAGTGACTGAAAACAAGCAGGATAACTACACGTTAATGAAATGATCCTGGAGGCGGAAATAGAAGACCTGGTCCTTTCAAGATGTATATCGGAACTGGGGTGGACACATACAAATGTGACAACAAGACTAGAGACATTTATAAAGCGTTGTGCAAGCCCACGCCTGTTGCATTTGCCGACAGTACAAGTGACCCTGCTCTGCGCTTTGTTTAGTTAAGAATACCAGGGAAGATGGCACAGCTGGATAGCTACTGGTATAAGCCTACACTCTAGTGTTCATCTTTAAATTCTAACAGTCCTAGCTGGTTTCACCAGCTTTGGTGCAACCTAGGTCTTCCTCATGAATGTCAGCCACAAAACAAGGGACGAGGAGGTTGGCCGTACTAGGAAGTCATACATTGCATGACATTACACAAATAGCCACTTAGAAGTCAGGTGAATTGTTTCACTTTGGGCAAGCAAGTTTCTTAGCCTCTTTGGGCCTCAGTTTGCTCATCTGTAATGTGGGGATAATAATAGGTCTTTTGCAGAACTGTGAAGATTAAGTACGATTATGTTTCTAAAGTCCTTAGCACGATGCCAGTGTCAAGGCTTCTGAAGCCCATAGGTGAAATACACAGGCTTGGCGTCGTCTAACACCTCGCATAAAGGGAGAGTCACTAGGTAGTATATGTGCTTACAAGTTCCATACATTGCAGTACGGAGGCTTCTTGACCAAGTACTTACGGGAGACAAAGGAAAGAGACATCAGCGGTTTCTGGCCAGCCTATGGTTTGGTGCTCTGGTCCCCATCCCCTCCCCGAGTGGAGCCAGCCAACACGAACCAAAGGGTAATCACTGGTTTCACCAACCAGGTGCAAAAGAAAAGGCGCCAGGCACACGATGGGGACGGCTCCTAAGTCAACCCCCTGGGATCGTCATGCATATTAGTGCCCGGCCAGGGCCAGGTGTGAAAGATCGCAGCCGCCTCTCCAAGGACCGAACCCTCAGCGGAGGCCGCGCGGACGGCAGACCCCCCGAGGAGGAGGTGCCGGCCTCCGTGCGCCACCGGCCCAGGCGGAGAGCTCTCTGGCGTCGCGGGCGCCACTTCATTCAAAAAAGCCACCCCCTTGCGCGCGATCCCCAAGCCCCCGAGGTTCCCGCGCCGCCCTAGCCTGGCCACCTCGGGGAAGGGAGGTGCCCATCGAAGGCAGGCGCCGCGGGCAGGACAGGCGGGGCGCGCCGCGGCACTCACCCAGCGTGGCCACCGTGCCGGCCTCGAAGAGCAGGCAGTCGCCGCGGCCGCGCGCCTCCAGCAGGACGCTGCTCTCCCCCGCCGCCTCCAGGCGCCCGAACAGCCGCAGCCCTTTGCTCAGGGCCATGGGCGCCGGAGGCTGCGGCGGGGACCCGCCGAGTCCGACCCGAGCGCGCCGCCCGCGACGGCTCTCGCGCCCCAACTTCCAGGAGTTTCACTTTGCGCCGACGCTCCCGCCCGCCAGGCTCCTCCCCGGCCGCCTCCCTCTCCTCCTCTTCCCTTTCCTCCTCCCTCCTCCCTCGTTCTCCTCTCCTCCGGGGCAGGTGAGGGCGCCACGCTCCGCCCGGGGCTCCCGGGCTCGGGGCTGGCGCCCGGCCCGGCGGGGAGGGAAGGGCCCCCTGCGGCGAGCGGCCGGGGAGGGAGATTCCGCGCATTCCTCGGCGCGGAGGAGGATGCTCGCGGGGGCCGGCGGGGGCCTGGAGACGCCCCGGTCGCCCGCGGCCTTATATGGGCAGCGCGGCCGGAGAGCCCCGCGCCGCTGCAGACCCCCTCCCGCCGCCCTTTGTCGTCGGCTTCTGCGACCCTGGACGAGCCGCCCTGACTCTGTGCCTCCGTCGCCCTGCAAAGCCGGGGGCGGGAAATACGCGGGCCTGCTTTACACGGCGAGGGCGAGGACTGGGTTACTCCCCAAGGCGCCCAGTGAGCGCGTGGAAAGTGTTGGATAAATGTCGCCGTGTCCTAGCGTTCGACGCGTGAGGGTGTTGTGGTCCACAGTCCCCGCCAGGCAGAGGTGTGGGGCATCAACGGTGTGTTGTCGCGGAGAGAACTGGGGCCCCCGATCCCCGGACCACCCCCCTTACTACATGCCCTCGACTTCTTGAACGCCATGTGCCTCACGTGTCAGATGGTGACCGCACCTCGCCCGCGGCCCCGGGCACACATCTGTGAGTCTCACGTTGGAGGGTGCGGCCTGGCAGCCGGGTAACCGGAGGCACGGCCCGCTTGGCGCTGGGTTCTGGCCCCCAGGCCAGGGTTGGTGGGACCTTGTCTGCAGAGGAGACGGGACGGGGGAGGGTTTCTAGGCCTTGCTTGGCATCACCCTCCGGGGCAGTTTGGAGGTTTAGTTTCCTTCTTTTGTGATGGGTGCGTGTCGATGGCCCCAGAGGCCTCCATCAGGGTATTCCCATCAGGTCCCCAAACTAACCAGGTTGGTCTAACCCCATTCTGCCGCACCGAAACAAGAGACGTCTCTTAGGCTTGTTCCAGAAGGGGCACAGGCTCCAGTGTCAAGCAGGACATTGTGATGGCCTTGCAGACATTCGGCAATGACCAGACATTTGACCCTTGGCGGACGGCCTGTCAGGGGCTGACTCGGGTAATAAAGTCATTGTGAACAACACAACAGAGATCATCTTGGGCCCTCAGCCCCCTTCCTTGCCCACGTCAACTGTGATGTGGTGGGATCCCAGGCATGGTGCTCACAGCAGTCAGGACAGATTCTTTCTCCATGGAAGGGAAATATCATTACCTCATGAGAACAGTGTGCCTATGAAATGAGGCACATTAGCTTCTGGCCCCTTCTTTCCTTTTAAACCCAAAGTTGACTTCTTACAGGAAGCCTTCCTAGAATGCTGAGGTCTCAGATAACAGTGTCTATATACACTCACATTGGTAGACTTCAGTTTTCACTTGCTCATCTGTTGCTTGAGAAGTGTTTTTGTATCTTTTCTCTTAGCCTTGTTTCTCAAATTAAGTAGTAAGGTCTTCGGGAGAGAGGACCAAGTCTTCTATTTATTTTATCTCTCCTCTTTCCTAACTAGCATCACACAAGTTAAACTTCTGCACAGTGGCATGCTATACATAGTTTAGGAATTTTCCTACAGTAGGACGGGCCCCCCACAGAGCAACAGAAGCTCCTTGCTGGCCTCCCATAAACTTGGACGTGCACATTGCAACTTTGGGTCTGCAGGCTAAGCCGAGCTCCTGAAACTAAAGTCTGTTCGATTTCATGCTAATAAATGTTGAGAACAAACTTCCCAGGTGCAGAACAGAGAATCAAACCTTCTTCCACCTGGACATCTGCAAACTGATGCTCCCTTCACTCCCTTCATCTCTTGGCTTATGCAAAATGTTTCCTGGGCCTCACAGGAATGTAACGGGTTAGCTCACCCCCTTCTTTTTTTTTCCTGTAAGCTTTCCCTTTTAAATACTGAAGTTCCCAAATTCCTCTTCGGAAAAACAGTCACAAGTTTGTCTGTAGTTTGTCCCCTTGTGCGTCCTCCAACTTCGGCTTACTGAACCTCCATGGATGGGAGGCTTTGCCTCCGTCACTCACGTGGGTTGTCGGTGGGCAGGCGAGTCTGGTTTGGGGTGTGCTGAGTTGAGATGAGGCAGTTGTCCAGCTGGCAATGGCCGCATGTGAGAGGCCAGACGTGAACACGGCAGCTGGAGGGGGACAGCCAGGAGCGGAGGCGGCTGTCTGAGCAGGGGAGGGGCAGGAGGGCAAGACTAGCCAGAAGCAGCCTGGGAAAGCAGAGAAGCCAAGGGCGTGGCCCGGAGAGCTCTGGGAAACCCCGTGAGGCCACTGGTTTGAGAAGCTCAGGAAGGGCTCCAAGAGTGAGGACTCGGAAAAGGACCGTGGTTTGGTGAGAAGGCAATGGCGACCTCTGCGTGGGCAGTGTTGCTAGAGGGTTTTACAAAAAAGCAGCTGCAAAGAATCAAGGAAGAAATGCAGGCAGCTAAGTATAGGCTGCTGGCTCTAGCAGCCTGGCTGGGAGAAGCACCAGATGAGTAGGATGGGGACAGAGGGGACAGCTGGGACCCTTTAGGGCTGCCTGGCTTGCACATGTGGGAAGGCAGGCAGCGAAGAGCAGAGCACGAGAGCTCTAGAGGTGAGGAAGGAGGGTCCCCGAGGGCAGGTGCTGGGAGGAGGGAGACAGCGATGGGAGGACGGCAGGGAGGCTGCCAAGGGGGTTGGGAGGGGGGTAGCAGGGGGACAGGGCCACAGGGAAAATGGAGAGGGGGAACGGCCCAGAATATTTGCTGTGGCTGAGCCCAGCAGTCACACTCAATGTCCCCGGGTCCTGAGCAGATGACGGGGTTGTAAAGCTAGAGGGGACCTCGGCTGCCCGTCCCTCCCAGCTTTTGTGAGGTGGGGAGAAGGCTTCAGTCCTTTGGGTTGGTGTCCACGACACAGACCCTGAGCTGGGGGCGTGCCTGCAGGAGGTGCACAGAACGGGAGGGAGGGAGGGAAGAGGGTGACGAAGCTGAGCTGCCACGCAGTCCTACAGGCCTGGCTGTCCCCAGGGCCTCTGGAGGGGGTGTCCTGAGTGCATCAACCACTCCTGGCCACAGAGGAGGCATAATCCTGGCGAGGCAGCTCCCTCCTGCCGGGAGCAACACTGCCAGCACTGGGAGGATGAAGACTCCCTCCTGGAGGCAGGGTCTGGAGTGGACATCTGGTCACCACCTGGCCTGACTTTTCCAGCCTGGATCTAGGCCCCTCCTTCTCCCGGCCCTGCTAGCGGCCAGAGGGGTCGTGTCGACGCCATCTCTCAGCTCAGCTCACTCTCCACAGCTGGGGAGGCCCAGGTCTGGGCGCCCCACCTGCAGCTGCTCTCTACTTCGTCCAGCCGGGCAGGCTGCTGTCCGCGTCTCTCTGCACGTGTCCCAGCAAGCCCTGCTTGGGCCTTGGCGTGGGAGGCTGCTCCCCCGATACCACATGGCTGTTGCTCTCGCATCCTTCAGGTCTGTTAAACCATTGTCTTCTAAGTGAGGCCTTCCTGTCCCTATCTAAACGTCCTCCACCACCTGCCCCATTAGGGGCTGAATTGTGTCCCTCCAAATTCACGTGCTGAACTCCCAACCTCAGGACCTCAGAATGTGATGCACTTAGAGATGTGGTCTTTAAAGGGGAGGTTCAGTCTAAAGGACCTCACTCCGGTGGGTCCTGATCCAATATGACTGGTGTCCTTATAAGAAGAGGAAATTTGGGCCGGGCATGGTGGCTCACACCTGTAATCCTAGCACTCTGGGAGGCCAAGGCGGGCGGATCGTTTGAGCTCAGGAGTTCGAAACCAGCCTGAGCAAGAGCGAGACCCCGTCTCTACTAACAATAGAAAGAAATTAATCAGACAACTAAACATATATAGAAAAAAATTAGCCGGGCATGGTGGCGCATGCCTGTAGTCCCAGCTACTCGGGAGGCTGAGGCAGGAGGATCGCTTGAGTCCAGGAGTTTGAGGTTGCTGTGAGCTAAGCTGACCCCACGGCACTCTAGCCCGGGCAAAAGAGTGAGACTCTGTCAAAAAAAAAAAAAAGAGGAAATTTGGACACAGACGTGTGCCCACAGAGGGAGGACCACGTGGAGACAGAGGGACAAGACGGCCGTCCACACGCCCAGGAGAGAGGCCTCAGCGGAAACCAACCCTGCCGACACCTTGGTCTTGGACTTCCAGCTTCCAGAACTGTGAGACAGCAAATTTCTGTTGCTTCAGCTGCCCAGTCCTCGGTGCTCTGTTGTGGCAGCCTGTGCATAGGCTAACACACTCCCAACATGTCACGTGTTTCCCTGTTTATTTCTCTCCTTAGCACTTACCCGGCTCTAACAAACAGCTGACTTACTTATCCCTTGTGTCATCCATCGCTCCTGCCATGGCTCCCGGGCAGGGTTTCCTGCGCTTTGTTCAGTCTTATTTTCCCTGGTGTAGCCCCGGTGCCTGGGACACCGCCTGACCGCAGCAGGTGTCTGGAAGTCCTTGTACCTTCCAGTGCCTGCGGAAGTGGAAAATTCGCAACTTCTTTTGCTCATCCATCGCCGTGATTCTTACTCTGACTGATGGATTGATTGAATAAATATTTACTGAGCATCTGCTATGTGCCCAGCATTGTTCTAGATGCTGGGGATATAGCAGCAAAAAAGCGAACAAAATTCCCTGCCACAGAGAGGAAATCAAACAAAATACATAATGTGCTGACGGCAGCTGCCAGGACGAGGATCGAGACGCGGGGTGCGCAACATTAAGAGGGGCCAGTGCAGCCTCACAGGGAAGTGGCGTTTGAGTTAAGAACTAAAGCGCTCGAGGGGTGAGCCGTGTGGGTATCTGAGCATTCCTGGTGCGGGGAACAAGCGGGCAAAACCCCGGGGAAGGGAGAGGAACCTGGGGCAGCAGGGGAGGTGGCGGAAGAGGAGCCAGGCAAGAAAGGGGGCCCGGCTGTCGGCCACTGTGACGTTGGCTTTTGCGCTGGGTGATGGGGGCAGAGGAGGGACATGCTCAGATTAGCTGCTGAGTTGAAACCTGAGCACAAGGCAGAGGGAGGGAGACTAGGTAGGACCAGGCAGGAGGCTACTGGGACAAGCTGGGCAGGTGCTGGTGGGGCCCAGACCAGGCTGGCGGGGTGGGGTGGGGAGAATAGGTCGGATTCTGGATATATTCCTGAAGGGTGAGTCGGCAGGATTTGCTGACACAGCAGATGTGGGATGTGAGAAAAAGACAGGCGTTTGTACGTCGGAGATTTTGGCCAGAGCAACTGGAAGGATGGCATTGCCATCAGCTAAGACGGGACGAAGGTGGGAGGAGCAGGGGGCTGCAGGTGGCACAGACAGTTTAGGGCATGCGAATGGAAGATGCCGATTGCAAATCCAGGAGGAGGAGTTGAGTGGGCAGCAGGTTTTGCAAGTCTGGAGTCCGAGGGCAAAGCCTGGACAGAGATGCGAATATGGAGGTCATCAGTATTAAACATAAAATCAGATCAAATTTTAAAATGTTACAAATGCATACAAATTTTATCATACTTACAAAAGGCTGTGGTCCCCCACAACCCGGGAGACCACAAACTGGAAGTGGTAGGAAGCCCGGGCACAAGGGTTCCAGCACCGTTTATGATGCATAAGAAGGAGGCGTCTCAACCTTTTTTGTGACTGGCTGTTATACATTAATATTCTTTGTAAGGCAAGAGGAGCTGTTTAAGCTGGTTTGTTTATAGGTGATCGGTTTAATGCCACTGAATCATGCTGACAAGGACACACACCTCATGTGGTGTTTCAGTTATGATGAGAGCTCGTGTTTTGGGGAAATCAGGAAGACTTAAGTTTCAGTTGTATGGTTAGGGGTGGTTGGCCTCGGGGTACACCTGGACCACGTGTAGACGGGTTGAAAGCCTTGGGGCAGAGTGAATTCGCAAGGGGCTGAGCGCTGACTGGCACGGGAAGAGGCCACCCCGACATGCGGGCCTGCGGCAGAGGAGGAACGTGCACAGGCCACTGAGGAGGAGGACAGCCAGCAGCGTCACTGTATCCTGGGTCCCAGGGAAGGGAGCGTTTCAAGGAGTAGCCCGTGGCCAGCAGTGGCCGAGGCTGAGAGGGGTGGCATAGGGTGTGGTCGGAACTGGCCTTCGTGTTTAGCCGTGTGGAGGTCGCTGCTGACCCTATGAGGGCCGTCTGGAGGACGGGTGAGGGTACATCAGGTCTTCGCTTGCCCTGCTGCATACACGAGGATCTAGTCACCACTTTCGGATTATTAAACGCGTGCAGTCGCCTTGGAGACAGGGGTAGTGACCGCCCCTCCCTAGGTTCTCTGGTGACTCCTGCAAAGCCGCCTTGTGCTCCCGTCGCCTGGGGCTCTGATTACACTTGTTCTTCTCAGACCGTCCTCTAGTTTCCCCACTTCTGAAATGCGGCGGACACACTGGACAATTCTCGAAGGGTCTGACTTCAAGGGGGATGATACATATGATTTTCTGGGTTGGCTTCAGTTGTGTGTAACTTTATATTTCCCTTAAAAGGGATTCATTAAATGTACAACTAATTATAATTTAAGTTTTATGCCTTAAGAAGAATTTTCATCTAAATACATTCAAAGATCCTGTTGTCTTTGACCGCATGTCCCTCTTTGGGTTTTAAAAAAATACGATCATCAATACATTGGCAAAACAAATCGACCCATCAGCAAATAATATATTTATTGATTCTCAATGTTTATGACTTTCTGGCTTTCCAAGATTTTAACCATATGTTTTAAATGAAACTTCATACTTTTTCAAAATACTTTTTAACATAAATACAGTTGATCCTTGAACAACTCGGGGGTAGGGGTGCCAGCCAACCTCTGAGCAGTCACAAATATGAATATAACTTTTGACTTCCCCAAAACCTAACTATCAATACTAATAGCCTACTGTTGACCGGAAGCCTTACCAATAATATAAACAGTCAATAAACACGTTTTGTATGTTAAACGTATTACATACCATATTCTTACAATCAAGTAAGCCAGAGAAAAGCAAATGCTATTAAGAAAACCGTGAGAGAAGAAACGCACTGATCGGACTGTAGTGTGTTTGTGGGTCCTGTGAGATCCGCGTGTTCACAAGATGAGTCTCCTGGATGAACGGGGCGCGCGCAGCCGCGGACCTCAGTCCACGGGACGCAGCCGGCAAGTCGACCTGTCCCTGCAAGGCCAGGACTGCTCGCTGCCTCGTGAGAGCACTTCCAGCCCACTCCTGCCGCTGTGCGCGGGTCCCCCGCTGCCAGTCAAGGTTTACGCTATTGCACAAGCACGTGAGGAGCTCAAGAGCTCACTTTTTACCGCGACGGGCAATTTACTGGAGAGATGAACTCACGTGGAGAGCACGAGCGTCTCTGGCTTTTAAGAGAGTTCTCGCAACACCGCGATAGCAACAGGAGGCGGCTATGAAATTATTGCAGTCGTACGGTATGGACTACGGTTCATTTTATGCAGTTACTGTTTAATTCTGCATCTTTAAATTTGTTTACATTTCTCTGGACTATAAATGGTGCTATGTGCAGGGTGTGTGTGTGTGTAAGTTTTGATACATTTTAACTTTTTATAATAGATTTGTGTGTATTTTATGATAGCAAATGATGAAATAGACTAGGATCTACTTTTATGCATTCATGAAATACCTTTTTCTTAATTTTTTCAATATTTCTAAGTTACTCAGTTTGTCTGCAAGTTTTTCAAATTGTTGCACATCTCCAAAAAATTTTCCAATATATTTATTGAAACAAATCCATGTATAAGTGGACCTGTGCAATTCAAACCCATATTGTTCAAGGGCCAACTGTATTTCATTAGATACTACATATTTAAAGCAAAAAAATTCCAATATTCTTAACTTACTAATTAACTAATTCATTTATTCAAACTGCAACTTTCAATGACTTATTTAGCGGCCTCCCTTAACCCTGAATCCTTAAAGCTGCTAGAAAAATTGCATAACCTTGTGGACTGGTGTCATTTTAAAAATAATTATTTAACATTATCAGTTAGTATTCACATTTCCAATTATTTCATAAATGTCATAAGTTTTTTCCCATAGTTTGTGTGAATGGGACCCAAATATTACTTACACAAAATGATATCTCTTAAATCCCTTTTAATATGTAGGTTTTCTATTTCTTTTTTTCCCTTGCAATTTACTTGTTAAAAAACAACAAGGGTGCACGTGCAGTGGTCCTCCCCAGACTGTGTTTTGCCGAGTGTGTCCCGGTGGTGCCGCGGTGGCTTGGTGCTTGGACCTAGACGCTTGAGTAGACCGTTCCATGGGTGAGGTGTGTTCTTCCTCTCGCGAGCCTGTGTCTGAGTCTCTCTGAGCAGCCCTTCATCATCGAAATGGTTATGTTCTATCATTCCTTTTCCAGTTGGCAGCTAAAATCCTTCTCTATAAACGGCAACTTCTCATCTGTTTGTTTACCCAGTGGTGACACAAACAAAAATTAACAGAACAGGTGGAATAGGATTCTTTTTCTTTATTTACTAGTGTTCAAAGTAATGAGTTGTCGCGAACTCACCAAATTGGTCTAATATCCTGATGGTGACCAATGAGTTTTTTTCTTTTTTACTTCCATTACGAACTCATGAGTCTAAACATATTGAAACTCAGTATTTCAGTCCATTGTATCGAGCGGGAGACCCAGAATGATGGCGACCGGGAGCAGGGCTGATGCCGTGTCTGGTCAGGCTCTCGCTGAGGTCAGGGGTTTGAGACTGAGTTCCCACTCAGGTGAGCGCCTGACCAAAGCCTTGACTGTTACACAGCACCAGGCCCCAGCAGACAGACCAAACCCACATGGAGTCACTTCCACTAAATGCTGCACCAGCAAACTGGAACTTTAAGGAAACAGATCCCAAAATAGACCCGGGTTTTTTTTTCCTCCTGAAAACAGCAGATTCCAATGTACCTGACTCAGCGTAAGAAGGAAGTCGCCTCTGCTTCCATCCTAACAAAAACATAACCTATCATAACCTGATGTTAACCAATCAGCTTTTCTATACTGTTCCGTCTCCGTGTCCCCACCTTACAAAACCCAGTCTCCTGCCAGCGCCCAGTGAGGGCTGATTCTAGTTGATGTAAGGGAGGCGGCCCCAATTCACGGCTCTCCAACAAAAGCCAGGTAGATCCATAACTAAGTTTGTTATAGTTTTGTCTCTTGCTGGAAGCAAGGCTGGAGCTGTGGGTTGGGCATTGGCTGTTGATTCTAAATCAAGCACAGGTCAGCTGCGCCTGGGGCCATTTCTCCTCCTGAACACTGTGACCACCCTGTCACCCGGACTCCTGCTTCCAACCCTGTCTGAGCTCAGCACACAATTGGATTGTGTCACTCCATGCTCGGCTCTGATGGCACTTGGGGGCATCCCCCCTCCTCCCATGGCTTGCCTGGCCCTGCTGTCCCCCAGCGGGACCTTCATGCTCCCTCACCCTCCGTGTCCCAGGCACGTTGCCCTTGTGTGGTCCTGTGGCTGTGCCAAGGCCCAAGTCCAGGGGCCAGTCTGTCCTGTTCCCACAACCATCTTGGAGTGGCTGAGCCCTTCCCAGCTTTCTTCCACCTACACGTGTCCCTTTCAGAGGGATCTGACCACACTTTCCCCACCGCGTGCTTGCATTCCTTTCCTTCCCGGCAGTGCCGCTCTATGTAATCATTCCTTTCTCTGTGCTTTACTTGGTTGCCTTTAAGCAGACAGAATCTGTAGGAGTTCAATGCAAGGATTCCGCGGCCAGGGTTTGGATCCTGGATCCCCCCTTCCATGCTGGGCGACTTTGAACCATTACCTCAAATTCCTCATCTTTTATATAAAGATGTGAGCACGAAATACATCATTATTTGTCAAAGGCTAGGACAGAGCCTGGCAGGTAGCAGGCACCGTGTAAGCATGAGCTGTCGCTGCAGCGCCTCTTGCCACTGTCCTGCTGGCTCTGTGAAGCCAGGGCCACGTCTGCGCAGTTTAGGGTGGCACACCCTGGTGCCAGGGGCTCAATGAGGCCTGTGGTGGGAGGTAATGACGCACACCTGCTTTGGAGCTGGGTGGGAAACTGAGTCTCTTAAGTAGACACCGTGTAAATGGCAGCTCAGCTGATCCGTGCCTTGGTCTTTCCTTCCCAAAGATCAAGCACTGCTACCCAGCGCAGGTAGCTACAGTTATCGGAGAAGTAGGACGTTTCATTTCGTGTTCTTGACCCCAGGCAGCCCAAAGCCCAGGAGAAACAGGGGCTTTTGCATGAGACTGAGCTGACAATTACCAGCCAAGAGGAGAACAAGTTAGGCCCTTTCTAGATCCCTGGTGCCAGTGGTCACAGAAACAGCTGTGCGTCTTTGCCAACGCCCCCTCCCCTGTCGGAAGAGCCTCGTGCGCAGGTGAGAGCTGAGCGCACCCGGCTCAGCTCCCTGGGGAATCCTGCCTGGGTGCCGCCGCCTTGGCGCTGGGGGGACACGTGTTGCAGCGCTGTGAATAGGGAGGGCTGGTTCAGAAGTTCGTTGTAAGTTGTTCTTTTTTTTAAATAAAGCATCTGAAGCACTGATATCTGTCTCTCTCTATGGGCGCACATGCGCACACACACGGACAACACGACCTGTCTTGGGGCCTTACAACTGGATATGGGTCTCGGTAGATTTTCAAGCAGAACCCTCAAGGCTGGGACCTCCCAGAGGATGCACCACGGCCATCCCAGGGGCTGGCGGCTCCCCAGACACACGTTAACACCCCATCAGCATGCGCCTCGCAGCCGCAGGTGCCACCCAGACGGTGTTGCGCTCAGCAGCTGCAGGAACATGGGTCGGAGAGCTGGGCCACTCTCTGCCCCCAGGTCCCTCCTCCCCTCTGGTTTATTACTGGAAGTCAACAAACCTGCCAGATGGGCGGGTTGATACAGAGACTGTGGGCGCCTGTGGGCTCTGACGACCAGGGGAGCTTTGTTTACTTCTATGGCCAAGACCACACTCCCCGCACAGGTGTGCCGGCCTGTCAGGCGGGCCTCGGGCCCCAACCCAGCATCTCAGCTGGAAAAACCACCCAAAGCACACCCATCGCAGGTGTGCGGGGAGGGAGGGGATTCAAATGCCAACAGCAGCAAGGTCTGCTTGTCCTTAGGAGAAATGTCCAATTCAATTCCACATCCAGAGAGAACCTACTGCAGGCAGGACGAGTGTGCAGACTGGAATATGACTGTCCCATCACTGCCAACTAAGGAAGCTTGGCAGGGCCTCTGACAAGGCAGGTCTGTCCCTACACCCCTCACCTCCCGTGCCACAGCACAAGAGCTGGGCAAACGGGTGGGCGGGGAAGGAGGAAGGGCACAGTGCCAGCGCCGCCTCCTCCCTGGTATTCCCTGCGCAGGAGGAAGAACAGGCCTCCCAACTGTGCTGTCGCTTCAGGGGGTGGGCAGGTCTGTCTCCTCTCTGTCCCTGACCTTTCTCCAGAAATACCCCTCTTCTGAGTGGGTTGCAAGATTCACAGAGAAAATGAAACACAACATGAAGTGTTTTATAAAAAGGCCTATACGCTGACACTCCACAGAGTGGAATAAAAAGTTACAGGGGGCTAAGTTTTGGCTCAACATCTGGAAGACCTTTCTAGCAGAGGTGCGCTGTTATAAAAGAGGCTGCCTATTGCAGGAGCAAGTCCCTGTCCCTGGAGGGAGGTGCACAGAGGCTGACACTGACCCCATCCGTGGGTGTGTGAGAAAGGAGTCATTATACTATACTTTCTACTTCTATGTATGTTTACAAATGTTCAGAATAGAAAAATATTTCTCCTAAATTTTGCTTCACCATACGGTTTTGAAAATGAAAGTGAAATTGAAAATTACTACATGGTGATTCCCTTGTTAATAAAATCAATTTGGTTAAGTCTAAACATACAGCCTATAACATATTATAGCACTGTGTACTATTAGGTGCAAAGTGGACTTTGGAATGCTTTGGCTGGAAGTAACAGAAAATTCAACTATCAAAGATTTAAGTAAACGAGTCTCAAGATAGGCCATCCAGGGCTGGAGTAGCAGTTCAGCAATGTCATCAAAGACCCAGGCAAGCTCTTGCTCTTTGTTATCTTAGCATGTTGGCTGCTTGTCTCATAATCACAAAATAGCTGCTTCAGCTCCAGGCATCATACCGATATTCAAGGTAGAGGAAAAAAGAGGAATTCACACCAGCTGTATTCGTCCCTTTTATAAGAAAAAGGCAAAAGCTCCTCTAGAAGCCCCCAGTAAATTTCTATTTAAGACTCATTGGCCAGAACTGTGTCACGTGGCCTCCATGAGCTACAGTGGAGACTTTTCCAGTCTCTTCAGTTGAGATGGACAAGAGAGAAAGGGGCTGGGAACGAACAGATTTTGAGTTAGATGACCAACAATGTCTGCTATGTACCTGATAATCAGTGTTGTTCTTTTAGCATAAAGCTTAATGCAGCCTTAGGAACTTAGTTATAAATTCTGTCTGCAAACTTATAACAATGCATTGTGTTCTTATTAAAATATACTTTCTATTTTCATTTTTTCCATATCTCATTTATTTCCTCCCCAGGCAATCATGGTGAATAATCAGGAATTATTTCTGATTGACAGGACTTAGGAGACACTAGGTCTCCTAACTTCTCCCCCATGTTTCTTCTGTTGGCTCCACTCCCTCTCTGACTTCATATTTTACCTCCCTCAGAGAACTCGTGTTCTACCGTACTGCTGACGAATTCAGCCGGCTGAGGAGGCTTCCTCGTTTGCTGACTAACGCACAGGATTGTTTTGGCAGCGCAGCTCTAGAAACAGGGGACCAAGACTTGCCACTGTACCGCGGAGAGGTTTCTGCAGGAAGTGGAGTGAAGTAAGTATTACAGTGTTTTTGCAGATCAAGCTATGGGACTGTTTTAACCACAAACCAAATATGACTCCATGCAGAACGTAACAGAAACAGTAACAGAGGATGTGTCGCAGTTCGGTGAGCAGGAATAAAGGGAAAAAGGGAGCCGGGCGTTCGCGCCTGTGGTCCCAGCAGCTCGGGAGGCTGAGGTGGGAGGATCGCGTGAGCCCAGGAGTTGGAGGCTGCAGTGAGCTATGATTGTGCCGCTGCACTCCACCTTGGTGACAGAGAAAGACCTTGTCTCTTAAAAAAAAAAAACAAAAAGGGAGCTGCAGTCCCTGGTCTGCTGTTGCACATCTGTCCTTCGAGTCCTCACTTCTACAGCTTCCCAAAGCACCCTCGTTAAAAAGGCATTCTGGGCCCGGCACAGTGGCTCACGCCTGTAATCCCAGCACTCTGGGAGGCCGAGGCGGGTGGATCGCTCAGGGTCAGGAGTTCTAGACCAGCCTGAGCAAGAGCAAGACCCCCGTCTCTACTAAAAATAGAAAGAAATTATCTGCACAACTAAAAATATATATATAGAAAAAATTAGCCGGGCATGGTGGCACATGTCTGTAGTCCCAGCTACTCGGGAGGCTTGAGGCAGAAGGATCGCTTGAGCCCAGGAGTTTGAGGTTGCTGTGAGCTAGGCTGATGCCACGGCACTCTAGCCTGGGCAACAGAGTGAGACCCTGTCTTGGAAAAAAAAAAAAAGGCATTCTGTTTGATTGGATTCTCAACCAGGACATGGCTTTATACTATGAAAATGTCCCACAGTTTGCTTTTAAGCAAATGTATACATCGAACACCTGTGACATGTGCACGGGAAGCCCCCATGCCTGCTCCGGCCCGAGCCTCGGCGGAGCGGCTGTTTTCCACGTGTTCACCCGGCCGCAGAGCCTGGACGGCACGCCCGCCCGCTCTCTGCCCGTCTGCAATAGGCTGCTCGCTTCTAGTCAAATAAGCTTTCTCTGCCTCTCATGCCAACACACAGAGAAATCTCCGCACTACTTCCTGAGGTTCTCTGTCCTTTCTTTTCATTCTCTCGGCCACAGCTTTTCTCATTCTTCCCGAAACTCTTCATACAAAAGTCTAAAGCTCCACACTGGGCCCAACGGGGCAGTGAGCTCTGAAAGGCAACACGCCTATTTACAAGACAGACTTTCTTGCCTTTCCCCGGCTCGGCTACTCGCCATTTCTCCCCTCCTTGAGCCAGAGGGCGAGAGCAGAAGGTGCGCCGGCTGTCACCTGCCAGAGTAGCTCTGTGCATAAGGACCCCCTGGGTGCCCGCCGCACGGCGGCATGGGTTCAAATACTGTCTTGCTCAGATGGCTGACCCGAGGAATCGGCCAGAAACTTGGAGAGCTGAAGGGAAACTGTTCACCCCTCCCTCCTCACGACACTCCTTCAGCGTGTGTGTTGTCAGAAAAAGGAAAGAGAAGCAGCAATTCCAGAAAGAAAACAGGATATGGGTGATAAAATATGAAACGAAAGTCTGGCTGGGTATGGAAACTGACCTTTCTGAGTCACCAGACCCTTAAGAACCTGATGAAAGGTACAAATCCTTTCCCCAGAAGTGTAAACTATGCACATGAATCACTGGCCTACGGTCCCATGTGGTTCACCGATTCTCTCCCACGCCCCACGATTACCTGGGCCACAGGTTAAGAATTCCTATTTAGAAGCAAGTTGAAAGAAGCTGCTATCAAAAGTAAGTCTACAGGTGGTTGGAAAATATACCTAAACTACGAAGAAATTTCCAAGGACATTAGGGAATGCTGAGCTAGTATCACGCAAAAGAGCATCGAGACTGTGGCTCCTCAAAGAAATTCAGTTCTTCACCTCCTCTCCTATCGCAGCTGGATGCCTACCGCGTGTGCCCATCAGTCTGCCAATCTCTGTCAGAGTGTGTCAGGGAAGAATAATCCCTTCTGAATTACAATTGATTCGATCCATCTGGAAGCGATTTAAACATCAACAAAAGAATCTAATCTCACAAGGTGATTTGCTTTTGTAAATTTTTGTTTTGTTTTGCTTCCTCCTGCTCTTCATTTCAGGGTGGATTGATAGTTTTCCAGATGGCACATTTTGAAATACTCCTGCTTTGTCAAGCCAACACATTTCTAGACCCCTGCGTAGGGGCGGGTGAGCACATACTCAGGCTCGATGCAGAAAAGGGACTGTCCCAGTCAGTAGGCTGCGCTCGTCCCTGCTGCCTGACAAAGCCAAGCCTCAGTGGCTCAACAGAGCAGGAGTTCCTTTCTTGCTTTCGCAAATTCTGCTACAGATCCAAGCAGCAAGCCAGGCCATCTCTCCTCCGTGCTGGCTCAGCCTTCTCAGCTGCTTCAACTCTCCAGCCCCGTTACGTCAACACTTAGTCCCACTGTCGCCGTGGACGGAGGAGAAGAGCTGGAGAAGGACAAGCTTCCACGTGCAACTGTGCACGTTGCTCCTCGCTACATTTCTTTGGCCAAGGCAAATCACACAGTGATGCCTAACTTTACAGAGGTGGGGAAGCATGATCCACTGGCGGGTCTAGAAGATGGGAACCAAGTGACATAAAAGTTGTAATGTCTACAATAGAGATCACCGAAACATGCTTGAAAATGAAAATAAATTTTGAGGAATGTGTGTGTTAAGATGTTCTCTGTTAATAGCAAAACTACACCCCACCTTAGATTTTAAAAATAGATTATGGGTTTTCTACTTCCAGCCACAATGAAGCAACAGAGGCCAGTTTGCCCCTCCAGCCATCCTTACGTAAAGAAGAAACCAGACATCATATGTGAAAATATTTTCAGACATTAGACATCAGGAAGTGCAGGACTCTGATCACTGACAGAGGAGAAATATAGAAGGTGAGCCCCATGAGGGCTCCAAATTACTGCCTGAATGTGGTTTCCAGGCCGGGCACAGGGCAGGGGAAACCAAATAGAGTTCATTGGTCTCACCGAGTTAAGGAGTGAGATCAGACAAAATTAGTTTCACATAAAAAGACGGCTCTGGTTCCATTCCATAAAGTTCCAAAGTGAACCTTTATAGGATAGAATTGATTTCAAGTTACTGAACTACACGTCAGAAAACAAGCCCAGTGCTATTTAAAAGAAGACTACAAAATCTGGCACCCAACAACGTAAAATTTTATAATACCCAACATCTAATAAAAAAATACCAGGCACACAAGGAAACAGGAAAACATGACCCATCACCAAGAGAAATACTGACCAACAAAAAAGACACAGAAATGAAATACATGATGGTATTAGCAGATAAGGACTTTCAAAGAGCTATTATGTTTCAAAGAGCTATTATTAAGTATGTTCCATCTATTCATGAAGGTAGAGGAAAACAAACATAATGAGAAAATTAATAATATAAAAAGACCCAAATGGAACTTCTGGAGATGAAAAATACAATATGTGGAATAAAAAATACATGACATGGGATTAACAACACACAGACATTGCAGAAGAGAAGATCAGTGAGCTTGAAGACAGCAATAGTAACTGCTCACAGCGATTCACACTGAGGAAAACAGATGAACAGAGCATCAGTGACCTGGGGACAATATCAAGTGGTTTCATATGTATGTCTTGGCAGTCCCAGAAATAAAGGAGAGGGAAAGAGAGAGACAGAAAGAACATTTGAAGAAATAGGGCCAAAAATTTTTCAGATTTGATGAAAATTTTACACTCAAAGATCTAAGAATCTTAACCAACCCAAAGCAGAAGGGGCATGAAGGAAAGTACATTCATAATCAAAGTGCTGAACACTAGTGATACAGAGAAAATCTTAGACGTAGCTAAGGGAAAAAAACACGTTGTATACAGAAAAGCAAGATAAGAATGACAGCAGATTTGTCATCTGAAACTATGCCAGCTAGAAGACAATAGAGTGACATCCTTAAAATACTGAAAGGGGAAAAAAAAAAAAGCCATCAATCTAGAATTCTGTCCTGAATAAAGATATCTTTCAAAATCAAAGGCAAAATAAGGACTTTTTCAGACAAACAAAAGTTGACAGAATCAATTAACTAGCAAACTTATACTACCAGAAATACTACAGAAAACTCTTCAGGCAGAACAAAAATGATACGAGATGGAAGTTTGGATCTACACAAGGGAATGACAGGGTTAGAAATGGGAAATGCAGGACTTTTTTCATCATTCAAAAAACTCTTTAAAAGATAATTGGCTGTTTAAAGCAAAAATAGTAACAATGTATTTTTGAGTCTATAATATATGCAGAATAAAATATATGACAACAATAGCACAAAGTATAGATGGGGAAAATGGAAGTAAAATATTTTAAAGTTCTTATATGTAATGTGGTACAATATTATTTGAAAGTAGACTGTGCTAAAAGTTAAATGTATATAGTAAGCCCTAGAACAAACATCAAAGAGGGGGAAGGGAGGTCACATTGAAGACAAAATAAAATCATAAAAAGTACTTAATTCTAAAGAAAGCAGGAAAGGAGGAAAAGGAACAAAGACAGGAAAAAAATAAATGCCAAGATGACAGGTTTAAACCCGATCATATCGGTGGTAATATTAAATATGAATGGTTTAGTAACAATTGACAGCTTTACGACTCTAGTTCAGGAACAAATACATATTTTACGCAGAAAGGGAACAGTGAAGACTTTACTCTCCATAATGGAAATGACTGCAGGAGGGGAAATGCTTCCACCAGGAGACACAAGGGTCCCGCTAGACCCTGAGCCACGGTGCTGCTTGGTCTCTTTGGGCTCCTTGGTCCAGGAGACCAGAAGGCAAGGAAAAGAGTCACCATCCTGTCAGGAAACTGACTGATCCAGGAGGGGCTGTTGCTCCAAAATGGGGACGGGGAAGAATACCGCTGGCGCCCAGGTGATCTCTCAGGGCTCTCTGGGTGCTCACACACCAGTTTGAAGGTCAGCGTAGGCCACTTGTGTCTCAGGGCCCTGTTCGAATGCCATTTGCCTTCCTGAGTCACAGCCGGAACGTTGGTGTCCCCTCAGATTCGTGTACTGGAACCTAATACCCAGTGTGCTAGTATTAAGAGGTGGGGCCTTTGGGGAAGTGAGGCCGAAGGGAGTGCCCTAGTCCCTCCTGCCCCTTCAGCCGTGGGAGGACACAGCAAACGGAGAGCGAGCCCTCGCCAGACACTGAATCTGCAGCACCTTTGTTCCAACCTGCGAGGGGGTTCCGGCCTAGATCCAACTGCTTGCTGCACAGAAAGCTGATTACTGAGACAATGAGGACCGTCAAGGAAGAAAGGGAATTTATTACAGATGACATCACCCAGGGGACAAGAGAACTGCCTCCAATCTGTCTCTCGGAGCGACTGAGGGTAGGGGATTTTATAAGGAGTTCAGGAAGGTGGCTACGTATACGTATTGGGGCAGGTTGTGTTGAAAGCAACGCGTGCAGGTCTCATTCCGAAGTCACAGGGTGGTGATAGATGGCGAGTCTTGGTGCTGTTATCCTGTGAGAACTCTGCCATTTCTGGGAGTCAACTCAAAAGGTAAAAGGATTAGTTAAACAGAATTATACTGTTCTGGTCATTGAACCCTTCTGGTCTGGCAATCAAATCATAAGAAAACATATATGGGGGGTGTCATTTTGTGTTTGTTCATGGAGCCAATTACACCTTGATCTGGGACTTCCGGCCTCCACTACAACAGAACTGTGAGCAGTAAGTTTCTGTTGTTTATAAACTACCCAGTCTAAGGTATTTTGTCATAGCGTCCTAACGGACTATGACACCAAGTTTTCCTGACCCCATGCCCCCCTCACCATTTAGTGGTCCCCAAAATGTCCCTTAGACCAGCGGTACCCAGTCTTTTTGGACCAGTTTCCATGGAAGACAATTTTTCCATGGATGGATGGGAGGGGGCGAGGGAGGCAGAGCTCAAGCGGTGATGTGAGCGACGGGGAGCGGCTGTAAATACCGATGAAGGCTTTGCTCACTTGCCGGCCGCTCACCTCCTGCTGTGCGGCCCCCGCTTCCTAAGTTTCATGGAAGACAATTTTTGCAGGGGCAGGGCGGGGTAGAAGGGAGTGGGGACCGGTGGCAGCAGAGCTCTGAGGCCTGGGGGTTGGGGACTGCAGCTTTAGACTTCGCATACACCTGCACTTATCCCATTTCTCACAATTGTCCATGACTCCATAAACCTCACTTGAAATGTGGGTTCTCAAATGTACGAAAATACGTGGTATAACTATGCAGCCGTTAAAAATTATGTTTATAAAAGTAGTTCTAATGTGATGAAGGAAACCAAATGATATAATGCTAAGTAAAGAGAGAATACAAAGTGCACACCCAGGAACGTTCCTACCGTGTAGAAAAAGTACATGTAAAGAAAAAGACTGAAAGGAAATACTTCAAAGACATTAAATTGTCTGTGTATGCACCTCCTTCTGTCCTTGGCTCAACTCTCTTCTTCCACGGACTCTCCCTAGGTAATTACACGACAGCCTTGTTCTCAGAAAACTCTGTGACCGTCAAGAGCAGGTCTCTGCAGCAGCCTCTCTGGGCTGCTACACATTCCTGTCTACTCAGCTGGGGGTCCCGTGGCCACCCTGAAAGCCTGTCCCACGTGTGCTCAGTCTCAGAGTCACTCCCCTCCTGTGTCTATAACTCAACGGGTGGCACCAGCAGCCTGGGCGTTTTCTCTTGCCCAGCTTCCATCTGTCTACAAGCCCACGATCTCTCCTGGAGATATTTCTCCAACCTGCCCACTTCGCTCCGTGCCTGCCCCTGCACACTAGTCCACGCCACTCCTGTCTCTGGCCCGCATCACTGCAAAAGCCCTTTAATTGGTTTCTGCGTCCAAACTTGTCCTCTATAATAATGTCCTCATTCCCCTCTCTGTGACTGGCCAGAGGGAGCTCTTACAAATGCGAACCCAATCATCACTCTGCTGACTCAGGAGCAAAGCTGGGATTGCTCACGGGAGCACAGACAGGTGCCGTCTTTCCGACACACCGGCCTCCTTCCAGTCCTCTGCCTCCAGCCTGCCTGTCCCACCTGGGCCTTCCTGCTTGCCGACCCTTCAGCTGACTGCGGGCTTCGTGAGCTAAGAGGTGGCACCTCCTTGAGGCCCAGATGAATAAGTAATCGCTAACCTTTATTAGACGAAGGATTGAAATGAATGTAGCCCGAGATTGTTCCCTTATCTGTGTAACGAAGGAGCTGGTGAATGAGAGAAGCTGGACAGAGTTAATTTCCTACCTGCGGGCCGGGCGCGGTGGCTCACGCCTGTAATCCTAGCTCTCTGGGAGGCCGAGGCAGGCAGATTGTTTGAGCTCAGGAGTTCTAGACCAGACTGAGCAAGAGCGAGACCCCGTCTCTACTAAAGATAGAAAGAAATTAATTGGACAACTAAAAATATATAGGAAAAACTAGCCGGGCATGGTGGTGCATGCCTATAGTCCCAGCTACTCGGGAGGCTGAGGCAGGAGGATCGCTTGAGCCCAGGAGTTTGAGGTTACTGTGAGCTAGGATGACGCCACGGCACTCTAGCCCGGGCAACACAGTGAGACTCTGTCTCAAAAAAAAAATTTCCTACCTGCGGTTCTAGGAACAGCTTCCATTAATGACCGCCTGTAGCTTCCTCATTCAAGATTTATGTCTGATGGCTAAGAAACAAAATGGAAAACCGCTATAAACATTTCACCAAAAATATCCTAGGTGTTGATCAGAGAACAGAATCAATTTTAAAAATAATCTAAATTAGGCAAACAAAGCATGGATATGGGCATGGATTTCTCACCGCATAGCCTTTGAGCTTACTGTTGAGAGTCAGAAGCTAAGCCATCTTCTCCCCCGGAGTTTTAACAGCCTTCAGACGACTTCGCTAGTTATCATTTGAATTGTAAACGGCATCCATGACGTTCTCATCTCTGCTTTGCTAGAACTTCAGCTTGTTCTCCTGGGTCTTTTCTACTGCGTGCTGATGGGGTGTGAAAGATCATCCACCATCGTCTAACAGGCTAGCCAAGTGTGTATCTTTCTGGTGGCTTTCTTCATTTTATTCTTTCACTTGAACAATTTTTTCTTACAAAAGTACCTGCTGGGTGTGAGATTTGATGCTGCTGTACTTAAAAGCAAGTTAGTGTGTTCCTGTTTCATGGATGCTGGCACAAGAGACTCCTGGGTCAGAGACAAAGGCCTTGACGTGCCACAGCACAGCAGGCACCATGAACGTCAGCATACATGTGTCGCTTTCCCCTTGCCCTGCCAGTCCCTGGGGGAAAGTGGAGGGTCCAGAGGAGGGCCTGCCCAAGCAGCGTGTACTTACAGGAGAGGACCTGAAGCTTGGGAAACCCACCATGTTACAGCAAGCAGTGAGCCAGCCTGCTCTTCGTCCCAGTGGGCATTGTTGCTCAAGGTTGCCTGCTGCACACACACAGCCCTGAGACAGCCCAGGTGAGCAGAAGCCAGAGCTCTGCATTCCTGACACAGCCAGCAAAGCCAGGCAGAGTGCCAGAGACCCATGGCCAAATGTCCTCACAAAAATGTAACTCAAAGTTTTCTTTCTTACTTTCTTGGAGAAAGGGGTTTTTAAATCAAACAGGTTGAAAAAATTGAGTAACATACACATGTAGGAAAAAAAGGACATTCACCCATTACTGTTATCAGTTCCACGAAGCAACCACTACTTTTAACTTTTACTACATTAAATAATGTATTGCAATATTTTGGATTCCCACCCTTAAAGCAGCACCTGTGGAGTCCCTCCACTGATGGTGAGGACCAATAGTGCTGGGACAGGTGGTCACGCACAGCCTGTCAACCCTGCACTGGGGGGCATGAGCAGACGATCTGCCTGGCCGTGGGGGCCCGACGGCCACTACTGAGGCTGATCCTGCTCCGTCCTTCTCTGAAGGAAGTTCCGCCAGTGCCTGTGGGAGTCGTGTCTTTCTTGGTGACCCCAACACCTGCAAACCATGCAGTGGGTTGACATCCTGGGCCTGTTGCTCCTGGTGGCAGGCAACCAGTGCCACCTGCCTGACAAGTAGACTGACCTTTTCCCTCACCATGCCCGTATCTCTCTTCTCCAAATACTTATCTACTATTAATATTTGTACACTGTCAATATTTGTACAGTTATTAAATATAGCTCTTCTGTGCTATCTAAAGGCTGATACAAATAATTAAAAATAATTATTTGTATAAAATAATTAAAAATCAAAACATCAACAAATATGAGAACCACGTGGTACACTTGATCCCATAGAGAAGGAAATACATGTCATAAAAATTTTGCCACTCGAAGGAGAATCTTCCAAGTATCAACCTCCAGTGGATTATCTTTTCTTTCTAACTCTCTTTACTTTCCCGGTTCACAGTTAGCTGCTACTGCTCTGTGTATCCCACGTCACCTCCTTTTCTTAGATCCTGTCTTCGTTTTCCTGGCCCCTTCCTCATACCAGTTAGATCGGAATACCTGGGAGGTAATCACAGGGCATCTGTACTTGTTCTTGTAACTCTCCAGCTGGTGGTGATGTGCTCCCAGGACTGGCAATACCGACTCAAGAAACTAAAATTATTAATTGATGTCAGAAGAAATGTGTTTTGGGGAAAAATTCATTACCTGGATCATTTTCAGCAGCTGAAATATAAAGCAATAAATGAAAAGAAGAAAAAAACTAAAAAACAAAACAAAACCACCAAAAACTGTTTTGAAAAAGTGCTTTGAGAATTTACTGTACAGTTTTTTTTAAACAATTTATTTATATGTTGGCTTCTACATGCTTTTACATTTGTGTAAAACATTTATACATACTCTTTACAATTTGTACATATATTAAATGGCTGTATCATAAACACTGTTCTATGGGATTTTATAAAAGAAAAATCAAGTGGGGAAAATTACTCGTAAAACACCAACGAAAACCCGTGATATTGAAGAATAAGACGTTCCCGTATTCACCTTCACTGATTTCCTCATCTATCCATTTTTTGGTTTCATTTTATTTATGCTGGCCTGGACTTTGCATTTCTACAATGTAATAGGTCAGAAACACGAAAGCAGTAAGAGAGAGTGCTAAGGCAACTGCGGAAGACAAATGCTCGTCTGCAGGAGAGACGGTGCGTCTGAGTGTTGGGACTCAAAGCTGACAGTGCGTCAAGGTCCTGTTTTGCCCCTACCTGAAGTACTGGTGCTCAGAACAATTCCGTCTGGAGCTTAGCGCACAGGAAGAGCCTCGGTCTGTACTTTCTCTTCAGCGTAAGAGCCCGGGGAACCTGCACACTGTTCAGGCTGTCACCCTTCTCAGTCCCTGAACTTGCCGTGGGGTGGGGGAGTGGGGGGCAGAGGAGCCAGACTGTGCTTTTTATCTTGTCTGACACCACGCGGGCCTGCTAGCCTACAGTCCCAGTCAAGTAGGTGCCACCTGTCACTAGCACTTCTCCTTGCGTCTGATGAACAGCTAAGAATACAGAGGGGAAGGGTCTCGGGCCCAGAGGGTGTCACCTTTGCTCCTTCCCCTAGAGCACTCCTGCGCACAGGTATCAGCACAGCTACTCCTCCCTGGGAGCAAGGCCATGGAATTTTTAAAAGCCCCCCAGTTTTTCTGACTTACTCTTTCTGGCATGAACCATGCCATAACCACGACTAGGAAGAAGTATGAAGAGAGAGCACTGGTCCTCATGTGCGAGCAGCACGCCAGAAACGACCCGGGGGCAATGGGTGGGCAGGTGGATCTGCTCATCTGCCGAGCTGTCCCCCGGCGGGACACGTGACGGTCCCCCTGCCATGCACCATGAGGGAGCCCCTGCCTCCTCCCTCCTGAAACGTAAGCACTTGAGTCATAACTGTGTCAGTGGAAGGCATGCAGACCTCCCTAAATGGACAGGAGCCCAGAGGACTGAAAAGAGTTATAAAAATATACAAACATATATACTTTTTTATTCTGCCATATTCCGTATTTTTAAGAAAGCAATTAGTAATTAATTATCTGACACTGGGTAAGAACTTGAAGATTGTAGGTGACTTATAAATTACAATTCTATGTAAAATATCAGTCAGTGGGGGGAAACCCCTAATTTTCCATTCAAAATTCTGATAACTTTAAGCACTTTCCAAAAATAGAGACAATTTCCATTGGCTTAAATAATGGATATGGAAAAGAACAAAAGAAGACCATCCCTAAATAACGGAGGCATTTAGGCTGGTTAATAAAATAAATGCAGTTTTTTGCAACTATTTCTTTTTGTTTTTCTTTCCTTTTTTTCCCTTTTTGATAATAAGGGAAAAAAACCACATTTTGAATTGCATCGCCCCAAGTCAGAAAGAAGCACTCGGAGTTTTCTTCACGTGCCGTCCTGTTCTACATGACCGGGAAGCGGCTGAGGGCCTGCCTCAGCTTTTCTGCAATCTGATGAAACAACAACAGAACAATTTTGAGATGTTACCCCCATTATGAGTCACAGTATTCTATTATTTACAATTCTTCCAAGTTAAACATTACAAAACTTTAACTCATCTATCTGGCTCAACTCTGCCTCCACGTTGCTGCTGGAGGGACCACCCTATGCCACGGCTTGTCCCGGTGCTCCCCACCGGCCTGTGAGGTGTCCACGGCACGGTCCCTGCCTCTGCCGTGGCAGCACTGCCAGACTACCTGCTTTTCCTCAAAAGGGTCTGCTGGATCAGGTCTTTGTGCCTGCTTGGAGCCCCTGCCTCTCCTGGACAAGTCTGAGCTCCAAAGACTCCACTGACGGCCACCTCTCCCTGACCAAGCCCTGCTCTGCGGCTACGCGGTATGAAGGCGGCACGTGCCTCTGCTACACAGCTAACAGGGCGCTGCAATCTGTCACGTGCCTGCGCTTCCCCCAGGAGACCACATGCGCCTGGAAGGCACAAATGCATCATTCATCCCTGGATGTTAAACATCTGGAGTAAGTGCTTAGTATTACAGATATTCAACAGACGTTTGCTCCATGAACAAATACACAAGTTTCAATAATTTAAGAGTTACTTTACCACAAAACTATGTTAGATCTGAAACCTCGCAATGTTATATCAGCCACTTATGTTCATGCAAACACAGTGATGAAATACATGGTTTTCTGTTTTGAATTACAATGTCATTAATAATGACACCACACTTGAACTTGAAAATTATTTAATAAATCGATATTATCAGAATGTCTAGAGTTGCCCTTGCATTATCCTCTCACAGAGACAAGTGTAATCTGCTATACTCTAATACACGAGGAAAGGCAAATACACGATGGCATCGACTTATGAGAAAGTGTGCATTTAAAGAACACAGGCACCGCGTACTGTCGGGGTGAACACTGCACAGGTGAACGCTTTCTCTAAGCCAGTCTCCCAAACCAACTGGCCCCAAAACGTGACCCACAGCTGTGCACCAAGCACATCGAGCACAGCTCCCCTTCAAGGATTTGCTGCTGGAGACAGGCATTTTCGGCAGTGTCCAGCCCAAGGTGCCATGTTCGTGGACGAGAGCTGCGGGCTGGCCCTGCATCACCCTGGATCACATCAGCTGACACCGCTGATGGGGGAGCTGAGTAGGAAACAAGCCCTCAGACGGCCAGTTATAAAGTTACAGAATTTACCTTCACATGTCTGAGCTTCCACCTATGTGCTGTTAGATGTTTGTTTCTACACACTCTGGCAAGCAACAAATTTACTGTGCAGAGGTATGGAAATTTAAGTTTTCACTATTGTTATGTGAATGAGAATATTTAAGGTTTCCCTGCTTTGTTTTCCTCCCAAAATTCCTTTGGTGCTCTGTGAAAACCCCATTCACAGCAAACAAGGGCTGCTTTGGTTTCCTGTGTGGTGCCAGGCTCCTTCCCCCGCTGACACCGGAGCCTGAGGGACAGCAGGGTGACCTCATCTCATTCAGCACTGTTCCTGTGCACAGAGGCACAGAGCGGCTGTGAGCAGGGGAAGGAGCCACACAATAAGGACTTTTGGGGCCTCATAACTAGCTCCAACAGCCCTTCTTCAAAGGGAAACCTTTTCAACCCAATGTTAGTCAAAAGGAAAAGGCAGATGGAATGGAAAGAGATTAAAAAACAAATCTTATTCAAAATTTAACCTCCTTTGGTTTATTACTTAGGATTAAAGAATACGAACAGCTTAACTTTGTACGGCTGAAGTCATTTACCAGAATCCTCCTCCTGAAGCGTGCGCAAAGCACGGACGGACACCAACTCACCGTTTCGTAAAACTGCACTTGCTGCTCCAGGTACAGGCGGATGACGCTGTTGTAGTCGTAGATCCGATTGCTGTGGAAGTGATTCATCTCAGCTGCAACCCAAACCAAGACACAGTCAGCTTTCCCTCCGAGTTTTCAAATGACAACACCTGGTTTCCCTGCTCAGCTACGATTAATCATCAACCGGCCCTAATCTGGGTGGTTCAGTGCAGTGCCAGTTCTCGGCAAATCGCTTTCTAAAGAGACCAGAAAAACAAGCTGAACAGTTAATGGCAAACACCACTTTCCAGTAGACGGATGATTTTCATTGATTTGCATATTGAATACCCTAAAGCCCAACACAGATAATCACCCCAACGTGGACTATTACCCTGACAGAACTGATCAAACAGGAAACAGGCTTGCACGCGGCTGGGAGAGGCTGGCAGAGGCGTGAGGCCCCTCTTCAGCAACGGGGCATCGCTGCCTGGGCTCAACCTCTCACTAGGCAGGAGGATTTCACGCTCAGGGATTACATCCTTCACCTCTGCTGAATACACTGGTTCCCTATTGCTGTCACCCCATCCCTGCCCCCCAACTCTGGGGAGCCTTCCTCATCACCTCCCTGATGCCCCCCACACCTGCCTTTCCCTCGCACACCAGCCCCAGAGGTCAGCTAACTGTTCTGACTTTTGCACTCAGTGACCCCAAGTCGTACAAAACTTATTTGCAACGCGGATAACCTCAGACACAAGTTCAAAACCAAATTCCCCATTTCAAACCCTTCAAAACCCAAATCTTTTTTTTTTTTTTTTTAGACAGAGTCTCACTGTGTTGCCCGGGCTAGAGTGCCGTGGCGTCATCCTAGCTCACAGCAACCTCAAACTCCTGGGCTCAAGCGATCCTCCTGCCTCAGCCTCCCGAGTAGCTGGGACTACAGGCATGCGCCACCATGCCCGACTGATTTTTTCTATATATTTTTAGTTGTCCAATTAATTTCTTTCTAATTTTAGTAGAGATGGGGTCTCGTTCTTACTCAGGCTGGTTTCGAACTCCTGAGCTCAAACAATCCGCCCGCCTCGGCCTCCCAGAGAGCTAGGATTACAGGCGTGAGCCACCGCGCCCGGCCGAAACCCAAATCTTCAACAAGGTTTCCACATTTTTGCCACGAGTTGCTTCAGCTCCGGATCTTCCACAACACATGCCTCTCCTCCATGGATTCCCAGGTCCGAGGGCTATTCCCTGGACAAGCCGCAAATACGCTTCATTCTCCCCTCCCTGGTACATCTTCTTTCAGTCCTCGGCATCTCAGACCACAAAGGGGACACTCTTCTGCTTGGGCTCTCGGCCTAGCGTCTGCCCTCCAGTCTATCCTATTAAACCCTTCTCCCTCGATGATCACTTCTTTTCCCTCCCTCGAAACCCTGTAATGGCGCCTCTTAATGCCCACATCAAGCCTAGACTCTTTTGTTTGGCTTTTAAGTTCTTCCACAATCATCAAAATTATTTCCCAATAACCTAAAAGTCTGTTCTACTCTTGCAGGCCCATGATGCAATCCAGTGCCATGACTGTGTGTGTCCTCCCCGTTCTCCTCTGCCCATGCATGTGCCAGCACCCAGCCATCAAAACATAGGAAAACCCACTTTCTGCTCCCATCGGCTCCAAAACACTCAAATCTATAAAAATTAATATCTTACTAGAGTCAAACTATGCCTAAAGTGATACACCCAAACCCCTTACATTCCATGGTCCTGGGGCACTCATGTCACAGACTGCTAAAAGCTGAACTTTAGAATTTAATAGAGCATTATGATATTAAGGGTTATAAAAGGAATCTTCAATGTCTCTCAAATAATAAAATGTACAGCTTTAATCAAGCTGTCATTCATAGCTTTATCAGGTAAATGTGTAAAAAATTAAATAAATATTACAGATTTTCGTCAACACTGGGATCCTGCAAACAAGGGGCGTATGAAGGCATTTCAAACCAGCTCTTACTGATTTAACTGTCGTTCACATTTGGATTCATCTCCAGCAAGGGAAACATCAACTTTGCTGGGGCCAGGTTGGGCGGGGGGAACTCCACTAGTTACTCATAACTGTTTTACCTTACCTTGCAAGGCATAAGACATGGTGCTGACTCGTTTTGCCATGTTCTGTTTGTCTTGTGGGGTGATTTTGCTAGTTGCAACTAGTTTATCACTTTCTTTCACTTTTTCTATTGCTCCCTGTGAGATATAAAATGAAAGAGTATTAAAAAAAACGAAGCTAAAAGGATAAGTCATTAGTTTAAAATATAACAATGCTAACACAGTCTGTAACGGACTTGCTACTGAACAGGAAAACATCCCAGCAAAATAAGAACAGAAGAAAGCATCTAAATTTAACTTACTTTAAGTCCCTTGGAAGCAAAAATGTTGCTATTCTTGAAAAATGTACCTAAGCTAAAATTTACAGTTTTATGCTACAACTAAAGAGAAAACCAAACAGCACGGTCTATTACCATCTCTGTAATATTTAGAAGCCACTGCCATTTTAAGAGTAGCACGTAATAGGAAAACAGGCATTAGCAGGTTTAGAAAGTCACCTGACCGGTACAGGGTAGAGTATGCACATGAGTACTCTGTCTCTTTTATGAAACAGAGTATTTTACAAGCTGGCACTTAAGTGTGCTGACTCTAAGGTTTGGGCTTTACTTTGATTTCTGTAAGAGGCACTGAATCAATTTAAATTAATACTCAGATGGAAGTGGTTGTAAAAAACGGCCAAACACTTGCCACTTCAGTGTCATCACACTGCTTGTTACTTAGGGCTGCCCCGAAAGAAAAACTCTATACTCATGCATAAATCAGACACCAGGCCTAAAACTCTAACTCTGCTGGCACAAATTCCCACAAGCTAATTGTTCTGAGTTTTGTATTAAGTGGTATAAAGCTTCTAATTTGCCTATGATACCCTTTTGTGATATTTAAATTATAAAGCAAAATGCTAAAACGGCCACATGCGAGGATTAAGATCCCAGACCAGCCCTCTGTAGAGACTCTGCTCACAAATCCCAGTACATCACCCCACACTGGAGCACTACAGTTGATCAAAACCCACGACTCACAACAGACGTAATGTACAGATTTTGAAAAAGCAAGAGGAAACCAGAATTAAAATGTGAGGACACCCCAAACCAATTTTTTATTTAGTTTAAAAACCTTTATGATGGGAATTGTATAGTTTCTTTTTAAAATAATAAAGATAAACATATAAAAACAATATTGACCACGGCTGTGCAGTCTGCCCTGGTTCACCCGGTGTCGTCCTCTGTTACCGTCTGTGATCAGTTACCTTGTGGGTGCCAATGATATCGGGGAAGCAGCCAAGAAAACCTTTATACTCATGATTACATTCCATCAGGAAATGGAGATCTTTCTTTGGCTAGAACAAGATACAGGTTGGTTGTTACTGGTAGAGGAATAAAGAAAATCAGGGAAAGGAAAACTATTACATCTGAGGACTAGAAATCCTCTGTGTGCTACACTACATTACTGAGTGTTAGGCGTTCAGACTAGTTTTCCTAAAGAGAAAATAATTCCCAAGACTATTTGCTATACTCTGAATCATATGTTGTAAAGAAAATGATAAAACGTCATATAATTTTTAAGTAGGTTTGTAAAATTAGCTATTTTGAGGTGGACAATACCATGGGGAAAAAAAATTTAGTTAATACTCTGTTTATACACAAGCAAATAAGTTGTTATAATGTCCAATTTTAGCAGAGAAAAAAATATTATTAAAAAAACCTGGTAAGGCTGGGCGCGGTGGCTCACGCCTGTAATCCTAGCACTCTGGGAGGCCGAGGCGGGAGGATCGCTCGAGGTCAGGAGTTCAAGACCAGCCTGAATAAGAGCAAGACCCCGTCTCTACTAAAAATAGAAAGAAATTGTTTGGTGTGGTGGCGCATGCCTGTAGTCCCAGCTACTTGGGAGGCTGAGGCAGAAGGATTGCTTGAGCCCAGGAGTTTGAGGTTGCTGTGAGCTAGGCTGATGCCACGGCACTCACTCTAGCCCGGGCAACAGAGCAAGACTCTGTCTCAAAAAAAAAAAAAAAAAAAAAACCTGGTAATCACTGTAAGTGGCAACTTTAAATTTTTTGATTTTTTTCTGAATTTTAATAGCTATTTTACTCACATTTCTAAAAAAATTAATATTTTTTACAAGTATCAGCAAAGTAGTTAATGACCACATCAGTGGTGCAGCATGTGTGTATATCCACAAACATAGTATTTTTAAGAAGTCGTCTGAAGAATTATTTTTTTAGTTTAGAGGTTTAAAATGACTTAGATCCCTCTTAAGGGAACTTCTTATCTGTTATCTGGAAAAACACGCACACACCCCTGCAGCTGGGCTTCTAAAGAGCCAATAAAAGCCATGTAGCTATAACAAGGAACTCCCTATCCGGGGGGCTGGTAGCAGGTGCTTTTTTCCCTTAATATTTACCAAGACTTATTAGTAGCAGGTGCTATCTATCAGCTATTAAATCCTGGAAACCACACAAGGTAGGCACTGCCTTGCAGTTTAACGAATAAGGAAACCAAGGCTCGGAGAGGCTGAGCGACAGGCCAGACAGATCTGAGCCAGCCTTCTTCCCTGGACGTCACAGTCCCTTGATGGCTAAGGATGGACCAGAGGCATCAATACTGCAATGCATTCACTTAGATGTCTTGATGACAAATTTATCCATCCACTTTGGCTTAACATAACACTGTTATAAATACAAATAACAAAAATACACAGAAATAGAAGAGGATATCTATTTGAAAAGTTTGACTTAAGGAAGGTTTTAAATATGTGGATTAGATAGCACAAAATCTTAACTGGAATTGTGTGATTATGTTAGTACCTGTTCTGCCACGAGACTGGCAATTTCTTCGTATGTCTTTCCTGCTTCTGTTATTGCATCATTGAGGTCTGTTTCACCTGAAAATGATTACAGTTTTATCAGTGGTTATAAGTTACAAATATTTTCTTTTCATCTATCTTATTAAAAATTTATTATAGATTTTATTAGTAAATTTTATTATAGAAAATTTCAAACATTTTGGAAACTAGCAAGCACAGTATAACGAATGCCCATCACCCATCACTTAACCTAACTCACAGCTCACAGCCAACCTTTCTTCAGCTACACCCTCCCTACCTCACTGGACGCACAACACCTCATCCCTAAGTTTAACCCAAAATATAAGGACCCTTTAAAAAATAGGGACAATACCATGACCACACCTAAGAGCAGACCATCACTCTGACATAAAGAGGCATCTCAGCGCAAGCTGGCTGCCTGAGTCAGGCTGCGAAGGCCCACGTAGCGCACAGCTGATGTTTCTTACTCTACAGATTCTTCTCCCTCACCCCCTTTTTCTGCAAGTTGCCTTTTGTGGGGTGCTGACAAACCCTAGTCATCTGCCTTGGCACCCACATTCTGGGTTTTGCCGACTGCATCTCTGCGTGACACTTACCACATTTCTCTGTCCCTATATTTTCTTTACACTAGCTACTGGATCCAGAGGCCTCATCAGATTCAGAAACATAATTTCCAGTTATTTCTGTTTTTTACGATGTCAGAATCCATGAATGATCATTGTCTAGATCTTTTATTTTAGTGTGGGTTTTCTATTCCACTTCTATCATTCCAACATTACTAGCTGAAACACTTCTATAAAGAGAAACTTTATCAACTTTCTGGTTTTCTTGAGGTGCAGTTCAAACAAGAAAAGGAGGTTAAAGGCTGGATTCTTTCTCTGTACACTATTTGGAATAATGAGCTGATCCTCTACCAGCTTCCAAAAGTGAGTGAGAATAATTTTTTACAGTATCTTTACAATGCTGGTTCTAAACAGATTTGATATTCTTCATTCCATATGAGTTATTATTTTCACGAATGCTCAGATTTTCTTTTCGTTGGCCAGCGGAAGGCTCTTCAAATTGGCATCTGAGCTCTTTTGACAGGAACGCGGGTTCATTTTGGTGGAACGTGGTGTTCAGGTACCACCTGTGAGTGGTGCTAGGGAATACTGCCTGCTGCTGGATTGGGTAATTGTTTTAGGCCTTTTCAGTGAACAGAGCAAAGCAAATTTGTATTTTTTTAAAAGAGGAAAAATGTATAATGAGTTCATATTGATAATTCCAATTCAAATTTAGGACTTCAGGAGTTTTTAAAATTTATTTTAAAACTTTTTATTTTTAAAAATCTTAATTGTTTAACAACAGTCTTTGCTTTAACCTATAATATATAGTTCTGGAAGTTTTAGAATAACAATATCAATATTGTATTTCTAACTGTATGATTACTGAAAACCACTAAAATTATTTTACAGTCTTTCTGACCTTAAGAGATCTTATGCTAGAGATGTACAAAGTACTATTTTAAGATGTTTTAAAATAATTCCTCGCTGTGTGGTTATGTTTTCATTTTGATGTATCAAGTCATTTGTTTTATTTTGTTTTTGACTATTAGGGATTTTTTCCCCCATTTTAAGTTTGTTTTCTAATAATTATGTAAAACATTCACATGGCTCCAAAATCAAATCAAATCTACAAAACAAGATATAATCAGAAGCCTACTCCTCTTCCCACAAATAACCATTTAAAAATTTTTACTCATTACATAATCCATAATATGGAATGTTTCATGGATTTGTGCTAACAGTCTCTGTATTGTTCCAATGTTATTTCACGTACTGTTAAAGGAGCACTGAAAGTGACGTTTAATATAATCAGAGACATCCTTAGGAATCCAACTCATTTAGATGGCATGGCACAGCACGGCCCCAAGACCAACGGCTCTGAGCAGGCGGCTGTGATAAGGCAGCACCCACCACCACCAACCTTCACTGCCCTTGGAAATGGGAGAAGCTGGCTGACAGGAACTTGAATTGTTCTTTATTCAACATAAAACACATATCTCGAGTACTTTTAATACTGGAAAAAGTGTTATTTGCAATATGATATTTAATAACGTGTTGATTGATAATTATAGCACAGGAAATACTGAGGAATCACCGGCAGCTCCCAGCGCAGGATGTCACGGACAAGCCTTGGGGAGCTGGGCTCAGTATCTTAGGGTCATGGTCAGGCTGCCCACTTTCCATCTGGGCTGCCGTCTCTACTGGGGTGGCCTCATCCCTACTGTCACCTGCACCTTTCTCTACTCCTCCTTTCTCCATATCATTGTTTCTTTTATGCTATTTCAGGCTAAAATTACATAGACTGTACAACTCTGGAGAGAATCTGATCATTTTGAGGGTATGTGGATTCTACTATATTTTTAAGAGGATGAGTAATATATGCAAAGACTTACTTACAGTATAAAGTCAATGAAATTTAGAAACCATTTCCCAGATTACCAACTGTCTTCTCTTTCCCCCCTTTCAAAGACTTTTGGTTCAATTATCTGCACCCTCTACTAACAACATAATTTAGGCAATAGTGAGCGATACCTGTCTCTTTTAGCACTGCCCAGTAGAACAAGTGAATTGCTCTTTTAAAATTCTGTGATTTAGTGTTACAGCTCTTTTAGAATTTGTCTAGCGGGTTTTCTGGTTTTTACTGGAAAATTCTACATCTGAAAAAAAATATGTAATTTAGTTCTGCATAGCTTCTATGTTTTCTATGTAACTTTAAATGACCTGGATCCTAAATCTGGGTATATATATTAATATTATAATCTAGCTACAAACTCTGAAGTTACTGGAAGGATCATTGTTAGGCTTCCATTTGCAGTTAGGATGTGGACAACTGCAAGAAACTGTTATTCAAGCCATAGTAAGAAAATGCTGAATAAATCTAAAAAGTCATGCTTTTCCTTAAAGTCACTGAAGTGCTGTAGCAATGAAGAAATCCAAATTAACTAAATTCAGAAAGGGGTGAGCTCTTCCACCCTGAGCGAGCTATTGAGTCTGGGCACAGTGGGTGGGAGAGGGAGCCTTCCACGTGTGCAGGAACTTTGCTGGGACTAGGAGGCACCAGCTGGGCTTGGAGGGATGAGGCTGGGCACCTGGGGGCCCCCCAGTGCTGAGCTAGCTCTCCCACGGCGACTCCTGTGGACTAAGAGGTGATGGTGGGAAGCTGTGGGCAGGGCTGAAGAACGGTGAGAGGGCTCTTAGGTGAGGTTTAAGGCAGGCAGAGCTGCAGGTGAATTCTGCCATATGAAGGTGCCATCAGGACCAAGTAGCCGATTTCCTAGCATCTCTGTAACAGAGGCTCTCTCCCTGTCAGGATACCACAGAGCCACGAAGATGGAAAGGCTCCTAGACATCTGCCTGGTCCCCAGGCAGTGGTTCTGGTCCTGGCTCTTCCACCAACCACTTGTTACCTTGGCCAAGATGCTTCTCTTTCTAGGCCTCAGGTTCCTCAAAGAAGCCAACCAAACCTCAAAGCCCCCTTCCTGTCTAAAAGTGTTGACAAGAAACAGTTAAGCCAGGCCAACGAGAAACACTGCTATATGGGAGCTCCAAATCTTACATTTTGGTGAGTCTGACCTCTTGTTCCTTAAAATATTCACAAACTGACATCCAAAGCACTATCTTCCCTGGGTATTGGGATAAATGCCTGGTGAAAGCACCAATTCTATCATTTCGGTAAGCAATAGGAGATACTCAGATTTAATAGGTCCTACCTAGCTGACAAATGCCTTTTCCTTTTTATAAAGGAAAAGAGCTAACTTATTCTCACAAGTGCTGCCCACATACACCATGAATTCTTAATGCCATGGGTAAGATATGCACATATGGGATAAGTTGGAACAATTATGTGCTAAGGAGAAAATTAGGCAATATGTGTTTGTTACTTAGTCGAACATGTTTCCTTCAAATAACCTTGATGAAATTTGGCCTTTATAAAATAGGAAGACTTGACAGAGTTTGGCAGAGAAATGTTATGAAGAATAGAATCTTACACACCATGGCTACCTGTTACAGTGAAACAAAGAGCTACATTTGAGAGCAAAGAAAGGAAAACAAACCAGCAAGAAAATACAAATTGTAAAAACCTTCCACTTTTCTCAAAAGCCATAAGGTGACAGTACAAAATCTCAAGCATGGCAGCCCAGCCAATTTACACATCAAGGACAAGGATGCTTCACTGCAGCTGCTGTCTGCAAGACCCCAAAGAGGTGACAGGTCTCGATAAGACACCTTTAAAGGCCCAGTGAATAAATAAAGACGTACCTTGATAGCCACTAGAACTAAACACTGTTGCTAAGCTCTGCAAGGCCTTTCCTATCTTCTGATATTCCTTGGGTAGTGCTGAAAAAGAAAGAGGAATAAACTGTTAACTAGTCTTCTGAGCAAACTGAAATGGGATTCAACTATTTTCTAAATGTGATTACTTTACAATAAAAGACATCTGAAGTGATTCAAAACAGTCTATATTCTTTAAGACTGATGCAAAAGTGATTATTTTTTCAACTGATGATTTTTTTCAATTATTTTTAAATGATTGTTCAACTAATGGTAGATACTATTCACCACCACCCATGTTCTCATTTACTGAATAAAACGTAGTGAAACGGAAGCTCCTTTAGGTGAATTCTAGTTTATGAAATACTTTCACACCTCCCCAACGCTCAGTCATCACAATACCCCCCTACCGGATGCACAGACACCTCTCCATGCTGAGGATTAGGGAAATAAGGCTCAGACAACTCCACTGCTTGCCCAAGGTCACAAGGCTAATAGATGGTAGATTTGGCTTGTGATTTCAAGTACACTGCATTTCTCACTCTCTTGTGTGTGTGTGTGTGTGTGTGTGTGTATAAATGATCATTTGCAAACCAATAACCAACCAAACAAAAACTGACAGCAACAAGGTGTGGAGAAAAATACAATAGTCAGACTTCACAGGATCAGGGAGGAAGGGTCTGAGTTTTCTCATCTGTGTAATGAGATGATTCAGTAAATGATCCCTACGGTTCCTTTTTAAGGTGCTAAAATTCTAGGATCATTTTGGAGAACTTTCAGCGAAGAGTCTCTGCATCTTAGGCTACTTTCCTTGCATTTGTACACAGTCCCCTTAAAGGTATCTGTGCCTTTCAAAAGAAACCATTATTTGCATTTAAAGACTAATATTTACAGTATTAAAGCAGAAAAAGAAAAATGTCTAGGCCAGAGAAATCTGAAGTAAGGTCTATAAGCTCCTTGTATCAGGAAACACGAATTCAAGCTATATTAGCTCAGTTAATTTTAATAAATTGTTTACTCTTTTGTGCCTCAGTTTTTGTCTCTCTACCTGGGGTTAAAGACACTGGCGGGTGCTTCACCACATGGAGTGTGTGCTAGAGTTTTCACTATTGATTAGGAATTTTTAAAAACTATTTTGTGAGAGAAGAGAAGAAAAAAGACATGCCTGAATTAAATCCTAAACAAAGTGCTTCAATATCTTTCCCCCATCCCCCAAAAGAGCAGCCTTAAGCCAGTATTCCCCGTTTTATAAATTTGGCCTTACAGATTACACAGGACACGGAGCTGACCAGACATTAGACATAAAGGATTTAATTCTCTAAAAGAAATCACAGTCCCAGATTTTTGAGATATCCTAAAAAAGTCGGACTGTAAGATTCACACGTACTTAAAAACACAGCTTTCAAAGAAATAGATTTAAACGATTTGTTATGATGGCCCTGTAAGTTTCAGCCAAAATGACCTTTGACACTGAGCCTCTCTGTTTATGCTTTAGAGAACAGTGCCACTCCCGTTTGATTCATGAGTCACTCCATGTGACCCAAGGCTTAACTCGGAATTTCTTTTCTAGAAGCTGCATTTATATACATTTTTTTTCAAGCTTATTATCTAGGGTACAGTATCATATTTCCTTGCCATGGGAAAGAAACAACTGCTGTCACTCCTGGTAGCCGCCCCTCCAGCAGGAAGAGCTGTATGCTACAAACTGTTCTGTTGATGTGAAACAGCAAGCGCCACTGGTATGGGTAGAGCGACACTGGCCAATGCACCTGTGCCATTGCCAGGTAAGGCAGGGCCTGGCAAACTTTCTTTGCAAAGTGCCAGACAGTAAATATTTTAGATTTTGTGGGGCCACAAGTTTCCGCTGAAACTACTCAACTGTGCCACTGTAATACAAAAGTAGCCACAGACAATACATAAATAAGTGGGTGTGGCTGTGTTCCAATAAAACTTTATTTACAAAAATAGGTGGCAGGCCACATTTGGCCTGCAGACCATAGTTGGCTGATTCCTAATGTGAGGCTTAGATTTTCAGGTCTGGATATAATATTCATAGATCTTAATATTGCTATTATCTTTGCTGTGCTATTTTATTAATTCATCCACAAGTCACCCCATGTTTAGTTTCCTGCTCATTAAAATTATTCTTGGATTTCAAATCCTGATTCTTTCCTTTTATTTAGAGGAAAAACACCACCTTAAAAAAATCTTTACAAAAATAATTAAGCTCTTTCCTATACTGAGTATCAAAGGATTGATATAAGGCCGGGTGTGGTGGCTCACACCTGTAATCCTAGCACTCTGGGAGGCCAAGGCGGGCGGATTGTTTGAGCTCAGGAGTTCGATGTACAAATAATTAGAACTGAGAGAGAGAGAGAGAGAGAGAGAGAGAGAGAGAGAGAGAGAGAGAGAGAGAGAACAGACGGGAGAAATGCCTGTAGTCCCAGCTACTTGGGAGGCTGAGGCAGAAGGATCGCTTGAGCCCAGGTGAGGTTGCTGTGAGCTAGGTGGATGCCATGGTACTCACTCTAGCCTGGGGAAAAAGAGTGAGACTCTGTCTCAAAAAAAGAAAAAAGGACTGATATAAAAGTGGGTCTATATTACTTTTATAATTCAAAGTAGAAGCCATTTTTCTTTAAAAAAATAATAATTGAATGCAATGAATACTCTTGTAGGGTGTTATGAGTTGAAGGCCAGAGTATTCGTAGTGACAGGCTGGCAGCGCCCGTTTGTTTGGACGTTAGGCGGCGCATAGCTGGGGCTGCTCTTCTCGTGCTACCAGCAGGGACAGGACAGACATGGAGGGGACAGAAATCCCCACGCTCTACAGTAGTCAGGACACCTGTGTGAACTCAACTGCAGTGGCCGCCCCAGCGTTTCAGTGACTGATGTGTCACTCTGTGGCCTTCGGAGCATTGGGGCATAACAGGGCACCATCCTGTGGCATTTTCCCCACAGCTGGACAGGTGACAGTGCTTTTCTATCCTGGGATATTTGACAACAGAGCCACGTAGCTCTAGGGAACACGGGCAGAAATGGTTCACAGAACGACTCTCCAAACAAAGGAAAGGGAGGGAGGCAAGAAGCTCTTGGGGACATGCAGGAGTGGGCAGAAAGCCGTGACTGACAGTGCCACCCTCCCCTCAGCAGGGCTCCCAGTCTGACCCAGCTGACATATTTTCTATTCCAACTATACTGGCTTTTCCTAAAAATTATGGCTTTAGTCAAATATACCATATCTTATCAAATGGATGAAGATTAAAAAGTAAAATCATGGGGTTAAAACTAAACTATAAGCACTCTTTAAACATGCAAAAAAAATTGACTTTCCATGGATTATAAGGCCAAAATGACTGGAACTACTAAGCAAACACGGTGTTTTGGGTGAGATTTCTTGAACCAACCTTGCTAGAGTCAGTTTTCTATTGTTTAACTTGGGTGGAGAAGCTCACTTAAGCAGAGTTATAGGCGTGACATTACTGCAGTTGCCCCAGTTCACTTCCGTTTGAGGGAGCAGGTTCCCCGCTAGGACAAAGGTCATTAAACTGCGCCTTCCCCGCCAGCTCAAAGCCCACCCCGCCTCAAGGAGTGGCACCTACGTCCTGTGCACCGCTTCCAGTGCTCCTGCCCCACGGTCAGCAGCTCCTTCACGCCGTCGTCCATGGCCTTGGTGAACTTCCCCACGGCATCGCACTTCTGCTCTCTGGGCACGGCCAGCGTCGGCCACGCGGGGAGGAGGAAAGGCAAGGACAGGGGACTCAGACCAAACATAACCGCAGGTGCCTGCTGTATTTAACTTTGCTTCCTTTCCCCCCTCAGTTCCTTGTGAATTTTAACTAAAATTATTACAAAGTAAATAAAATCATCATTTCTTGAATATCTCATTTAGTGAAATTCCAATCACTGGAGGTACCATCAAATCTATAAAACAGTATGGGCTGCTACGGTAGCTGTCCATTGATTCCAACAAGTACTTTAATGAAACAGACAATAATCTGACTACACAAGCACCTAAGTGATACTGAAGATGTCTGTTCTTTAAGGATGAAAAAAGTATATTTACCTTGGTACTAATCGATCAACACTTATGTGCACATATGGAAGTAACATTCATTGGGGATCAGGCAGGTGGTGGGGGAGGGGATGGGTAAATTCACACCTAATGAGTGTGGTGAGCACGGTCTGGGAGGGGCACGCTTATAGCTCTGACTTGGGCGGTGCAAATACAATAGATGTAACCCAAATGTTTGTAACCCCGTAAAAATTTTGTAATTAAAAAAAAAAGTATATTTACCAATCTGAAAAGACCACCACAATATACTTTTAAATGAAAAAAGCAGATGTATGGTGTGAGGTCGTTTCTGTTTAAACAAATAATTTTTCCTATAACTATATATATCCAGGAGGGTCTGGAAGACCACACACAAACATTAACATGATTTTCTCTCTGGGTAGCTGAAAGATTGTGTGTGCATATATTTCTTTGACTATATTTTTGGTAACATACAAGCAATGATTTTATGATAAGAAAAAAACTTCTTTAAAAAAAGATTTCTTATTAGTCCTCATACAGAAAAGGAAATGCCCTAAAGTTTCACCTGAGGCTGTATTAAAAAAAATTAAACGATTTAAAACAACAGATTAAAAAAAAGGTCCAGAAAAAGCGGGTTAGAGTTTGCCTCCTTCGGGGCCATGTTCAAAGATTTTTGCTTTGCTCAGTATTACGTGGGTGTCAGGTGGCTCTGTGCCATTCGGTCCCATCGTACTGTATTGGAAATAACTACTAAACACTGTGTCAATTATGAAATCACTGACTTCAAGGAAGCAGATTTTAATCTGATGTTATGGTTAGAAAGACAGCACTTTTATGTACAAGTAACGTTTCCCTTGTCATCTGACTACAAACCCCACTCATTTCGTAAACTCTAATCTGACGACATGAAGTTCAGCCGTGGCTACCCTGGCCAAGACTTGTAAGCCAAAGGAGGTGGATGCAACTGAGAGAAAGGAAAGTCTGGCAGCATCTCTCACATTTCTACTAAGTCCAAGTCAGGTGCCTCCGGTTCCATGGTGGAAAATATCATCACTCCTGCCAGCTCGTCTTTCTCAGCCTTCCTCTTTCCAGTTTTCCATTCCTGTAAATGAGCACATTACAATGTAACGTGGCGAGCAGAGTCAAACTGGTCTTCCGAAATTCCCTAATGGAATCGGCTCACTGATCATCTCTTTCTCATGTTCAGGAAGCAGCTCCCACTCCATCTCCTCTGTACCAAGGGCCAAATCCCGACGTATCTCAAATGTAAGCTCAGTGCATGAACAGCGTCACTTCACAGTTCTGGTCCTTATAACCAAGTCTTTTGAGAGTGAACTGATTTAGCCACATTCCTTTTCCAATACCTACCAATACAAATGCAATGAACATAAACACTGCCGGTAGATGTTGACAAAGTGCGTGAAATGTTTAAGTTAACTGTTTTCTAAAAAAGGTAAATGCTTTTCTAAAATATAAGAGCCAATATTATGAGCTATTTTTAAAAAATGTATTGTTTGAAGATACAGAGAAAAGTGCCCAAAGCAAAAGTATACAGTGCAATGAATTTCTAACAGAAAGAACAGCTGTGCAACCACCACCTAGGGTGGGAAAAGACCCAACTTTCCAGAAGCCCCCTTGTGTCCTTTCCCAGTTGCTGCCACCCACTGCCCTCCCCCACAGAGGTAACCGTTATTCTTTGATGGTTTTCATTTCCATGTTTCCTGCTATTGTTTGAATGCATCCCCTCCAAAATTCATGTGTTGAAACTTAATGGCCAACGTGATGCCGGTGCCTGATCTTAGACTTCCAGCCTCCGTAACTGTGAGAAATAAATTCCTGTTCTTTATAAACTACCCAGTCTCAGGTATTTTGCTGTAGCCGCATAAACGGACTAAAACACTTTGTTTAGCATTTTACCACCTAAGCATGCACCCTAAACTACTATTCTGTTAGTTTTTTAAACTAGCAGAGAATCCTATAATAGGCATTCTTCTGTGTCTGCCTTCTTTTGCTCAACCTTGCTTAGGAACTATTAATACATTCACACTGTTGTGAATAGCCACTGTTCATTCATCTCATTGCGGTATAATATTCTATTGTATGACTATCCCCCAATTTATCCATTCTACAACTGGTAGCCACCCCCATCCAATTACGAATAAGCTGTTACGCACACGTCTCCTGGAGTACATGTGCACGCGTGTACCTAGGAGTGGCAATGCTGGGTCAACTTCAGTAAGCGCCAAACTTTCCCAAATCGGCCTCACCAGTGCTCCACCAGCAGAGCCCTAGCAGGGTCTCACCTCACCAAGACGACCTTGACATGGTCAGTTTTTCTAATTTTAGCCATTCTGGTGAGTATGTAGTAGCATCTTATAATATTTTGGTTTTAATTTGCATTTCTTCATTGCTAATGAGATTAAGTACTTCTCTATACACGTGATGCCTTCTTTTGTGAAGTACATTACCAAATATCCTGTTTTTCTCCTGGGCTGATTATCTTTCTTACTGATTTGTATAGGTTTTCATATATTCTAAACTCTAGCCCTTTGTTGGTTATACATGCTGCAAATATCTTCTACTCAGTGGCTTTTCACTTTTAATAGCACTTCTGAAAAAAGAAGTTCTTAAATTTAATGTAGTCTGATTTACCCATCTCTTTCTGTACGGTTAGTCTTTTTTTGTGTCTTGTTTCAAAAGTCCTTCCCTACTCCAGGGATATGAAGCTATTCTACATTACCTTCTGGAAGCTTTAATGCGTTGTTGCCTTTTACATTTAGATCTCTGAACCATATGGAATTGGCTTTTTAAAAACTGCATACAGGCCGGGCGCGGTGGCTCACGCCTGTAATCCTAGCTCTCTGGGAGGCTGAGGCGGGCGGATTGTTTGAGCTCAGGAGTTCGAGACCAGCCTGAGCAAGAGCGAGACCCCGTCTCTACCAAAAATAGAAAGAAATTAATTGGACAGCTAAAAGTATATAGAAAAAATTAGCTGGGCATGGTGGTGCATGCCTGTAGTCCCAGCTACTTGGGAGGCTGAAGCAGGAGGATTGCTTGAGCCCAGGCGTCTGAGGTTGCTGTGAGCTAGGCTGACGCCATGGCACTCACTCTAGCCAGGGCAACAAAGTGAGACTCTGTCTCAAAAACAAAACAAAACAAAACAAAAAAAAACTGCATACAATGAAAACTTTCAAACATACACAAAAGTGGAGAGAAAAGCATAACAAGCCCTTACAGACTCGGCTTCAACATTTTGCCAATCTTCACGGCGAAAGCTCTCAGAACTTCAGTGGCACAGGCAGCTTCCCGTGATGCCGTTTCAATAGTTACTCACTTCAATCTACACACTTTCCAAGAATGTCACCACCTCTAAATTAGAAATGATCACCGTTGTCTGTAAGCACTTTGGTGCCTCCATGTTCTGGGAGAACTTTATCTCCAACTTTTACACCAACTGGTTAAATCCCTCCACCCTCACCTTTAGCGCCTAATCCAACAGCTACCACTCATGCTTGTAGTACTTTTGAGATTTTTCTGGAAGCATAATGTCTCCTTTGGCTACAGTTTTGGCACATTTCTTTCCACCAATGTTCAAAGAGCATAAGAAATTTTCCACACATCCTGCCACGGACTCCACAAGAGATCCGTGGCCCGGTCCTCAGAGCACTTGTGCACTTGCCTACTGCTGCTGCCCGGGGTTGCCAATCTTGCGTGATAGCTACTCTCCTCCATTCTGTCTTTGTTTTTTTTGTTTGTTTTTGGTTTTTTTGCTTACTTTAAAGGAAATCTCAGATATGATATCATTTTACTTGTAAATATTTCAATATGTTTCTTTAACAGATAAGTTCATTTTTTAAAAACACAATCACAATACTGATATCAACCCTAACAAAATCAACTATAGATTGTTGTGCTATAGTGACATTCCACTCCTCCTGGCCCCAAGGGGCGTCCAATTGACCCAACACCGCTTACTGAAAAGACTGTCCTTACCCTACTGCACGCACAGCCACCTTTGTCATAAATCCAGCATCCGCTGTCTTCTGTTCTACTGGTCTGTCTGTCTAGCCTTATGTCAATACCACTCTTTTAAAACTCTTTTACCTTTACAATGAGTCTTCACAGCCAGTCCTACTTCATTCTTTCCCAAGAGCGTCTTTGCTATTCTGACTACTTTCATTTTATACATAAAGCATTTTTATTGTTTTGAATTCATGAGACACAGTATTAGAAAATTTATTTAGGTCTTTTTTTTCTCTCAATAGTGTTTCATAGTTTTCTATGCAGATATTTTATAACATTTTCTTGTATTTATTCCTAGATATTTGATACTTTTGATGCTATTATAAATGGTTTTTTAGATAAATTTGCAATGTCTTGTATCCAGTTACCTTACTAACCACTTCTAGTATTTTCTCTATAGATTCTTTGGGATTTTCTATGTCCACCATTTATTTACATAAGCTGCTACTGACCACAGAATCAGTTTTTATCTAGTTCTACACTGTCATTTATCAGGTGAAGAAATTCTGGCCCAAAGAGATTAAATGCCTTCACTAAGATCACAGAGGCAGTTAGAAGCAGAGCTAACACGAGAACTCAAGCGCTTGGACTGCAACTGTTCTCTTCGCTCTCACACCACTTGTATGGTGAGCTCATCAATCTTTGAAGGTGGCAGTCACTGAAAACAAAACAACCAATGTCTAGGATTTATCGTTATTCTTAAACCCTACCATGCATAAAACATGACCTTTAGAAGTGCTTTCTGCATCAAACCCTTGGCAAATCAATCAAATAAGCTCTTGTTGAAGTCTTGTGGGAGTCAGGAGGGCAGCACACTTGGAGGGGTTCCATGTGGTTTTTTTTGTTTTGTTTTGTTTTTTAACTACAATGTAACAAAACACTTACTAAACTCACTCAAAGAACTTAGTATCAATACTGTATAGCTTCATGCCATAAATACTGTGACTGAGTATCACATCTCACCAGAAAAACTAGGGTTTGCTAGAGCAGCCCACAAGGCTAGGCCTATGACATATACAAATTCACAAAGAAATGCTGAAGCATTTCCATGTTTTCCAATTCCCTACCCAGTGACCTCAAAAGAGCCTGTCAATTCTAGAAATAGGCAGTAACTGAAAGCAAGGCCCAAATATTGATACTATGTTAAGTGTACGCACATGCCTGTAAACATATATAGATAGAGTACTAATATTTAAGACTCACTGTAAATATGTTCACTCCCACAAGGGAAAAGTGCTACAAAGTTTATCAAGTAAATCTCTGCTGAAAGCTCCAACAGGATATATGATATTCTATTATTTGATTAAAGACAAAAATAACTCCATATTTTTTTCCCAGGATCATAATATATTTAGCATCGGCTGCTGCTTCTGAGCTAACTCACGCTTTTCTTCTTTAGAGTGTTTTCTAAAATATGTAACATTTGTGACAGAGAAAAAGTCTTTAGAGAATAAGATGATATAATAAAGAGTACAGTAAATGCTTATTGAGAGTGAAAACTATTTTCAAAGTAGATGTCAGGCAACCAGTTTTTTCTTGACTTAAAATAAAAAACAGATGACCGCCGGCAGAATGACTGGCCATGGGGCGAGCAGGGAGAGACCAGGTTTGCTCTGGACTCACAGCTACGGCTGTGGAAAAACAACCTGGCTTCAGGCACAAGGGCTCATCTCCGACTCCACTCTTCCTTTCCTAATGCCGGTGCACCCCGAGGTCAAAGGTGATCAGAAGAAATCATTCACTCTACTCCCCTCCCTTCATGCTGCTAACGCCCTCCATAGTTTGGGGTCTATTCTATTTTTAAAAGCATCTAGGAAAAAACTGCTCACCTATCGCATCCTCCACCAGGCCCTCCCTGCCCCTGCCGACCCGGAGGCCATCGATCCCCTTGGGAGGGCAGCTCGTCACACATCATGACGGAGTTCCCATGGTTGGGATTTACGTTTCTGTCCCCATTGTCACTGGAAGAAGTGAGAACTAACCGATACAATTTTAACTCCTTTCAGACATAAATTTGGTGTGAACATGACAACTCTCGGTATCTCTAAGACCATAATAATAAAACGTCCTACCTTCTCATCTCGGAAATTCAGGAACTGCTGGAAAACCTCACTTTCTGAGATGACGGGATGCCGGCACATTCTGGTCATCCAGGCCTGAAGTCGCTCCATGCGCATTTTGATAAATTCCTCTTCAAAGCGGCCTGCGAGAGACACACGAAGAGTCACCTACAACTTGGTCTGACGTGAATTACTATCACTATACTATAACTGAAAAACCATTCCTATGGCTATCGGCTACGTGGTAGAAAGCTATGTAGTAAGTAGTAAATGACGGTGATTTTTCACTAACCTAAAAATAGCAAACAGAGTGAATGTTTGCATTCACCCACAGGTAAGATACAATGACTATTCATTTTTTAAATATGAAATTCCACTTTAACACACTAACAAATCTTTTAATTGTGACAAGAATAATCACAGCCTCGAAGTGCTATTTTCTTCAAGGATTGCTAAAGTGCAAAAAAAATTTAATAGGAAATCTTATCTCAATATGAAAAACTAACATTAGGCCAGTCTGTGTGTGGCCACACAAAGCCCCAGAGGCAAGAATGGAGTCGTAAGTGGAATTTAATAAGTCATCCTTACAAACCACATGACATTTCTATCATTATAAAAATGTGTCCAAATGCAATATAATCTACAAATGTATAAGTTTAAATTTAATGTTACAGAAAGTAACTTAAGGCTGTAGCTTTTTTCTCCATTGTTTTTTAAATTACTTAAACTGAAAACAGCAAAGGAATCTCTCCATGAATGCAATAATGACAGTTATTCCAATAGTGAATGCTATTCCAGAACTTACAACCATACTAAAATAGAGTTTAATGAGTGATTATTTGTTTTAAAACATAGAAAATTAGCTTGACAAGCATGACACACCAAATATCAAGTGAACACTGAGAATTTTTATAAGCCTACTAAACAAAAAGTACTGTTAGCTGAAAGGCTTCCCCAGGCAGAAGTTCCAGCTATGGCCAAGTGAGGCGAGCAGCTAACCCTGAAGCCCAAAAGCAACTACAGAGCTGGATGACACCGACAAGAACAACCGGATCAGAGCTCTGCAAGTCAACCAAAGGCAAAGAGCTGTCTGAGAAGTGTTTACGCTTGAAAAATTGAACTTCAGGCCCAGACAGTGGGAATGTGTGGCATTCTCGTGCTGTCCCCACTCCCCCTGCTGTCCATGTGCCCTCCACCCCTGCATGGCTGACCAGGAGGCGCTGCCAGAGCAGGGCAGGCTGTGAAGACTGGCAGCTGGGGCTTCCCCACCGGGGGGGGGGGGGGAAGGAGGCTCACTTGATCTGGAGTGGTGGGGGATGCCCACGTTCAGTGGTGGTGTCGGTGGCAGTGACAATCTCAGAGGTGGGTGAACAGGAAAGGCCAATGGCCCTATCAGCCCAGGTTGCATGGTTGAGCCAAGCGTGTTCCAGGCTGAGGCTGTGTGCATAAATAGTGGAGACTAGACTAGACAGGGTCCAAGCCAGCTACACACTCCTGGCCAACTCCGAGGCTGCGCACACAAGTAAAGGAGACACAAAAGGGCCCAGGAGGAAGGAAAGCCAAAATAACCTGAAAATGACTTGAGCTTTGAACACAGCCCCTCTGCCTACACGGTTCCATCGACAGAGACCAGAAGCCTTACTGGCTTGAGGCGGGTGAGCACTGTCTCTGTTCAATCAATTTTAGGCTGACTGTCTACCAAGCCACACAGACATAGGAGCAAACTCCAGGGAGCCAAACTTAAAAAATAAATAAACATAATAATAACTGAGCTGCAGGAGAGACAGCTTCCAGAGATTTAGCCTAGGTAAGTTATGTAACAGACAAACAAACATAAAGCAGAAACAATCTTCTGGGAGGTAAACTCGGAGTCCAGAGTTGCTAAAATATATTCTCAAAAATGTCCAGGTTTCAACAAAAAATTAGTTAACTTCTATTGTTTTATCTTCAGATTCACTGATTTTTTTTCCTGTGGTCTTGAATCTTCTGCTGAGCCTCTACAGTGAACTTGTACGTGAAGAAACAGCAAGATATGACCCATACTGGGGGGAAAGAGCAGTCAACAGAAACTGTCTCCAAGTGTCCTCAGATGTTAAATTAGCAGGGGGAAAAAAGCCAACAAAGTGGCAGAAAAAACAGGTTCTACAAATACATTCAAAGAACTAAAGGAAGTCATGCTTAAAAAATTGAAGAAAAATAGGACAGGGAATCAGCATACAGAGATTCTCAAGGAGGAGACAGAAATTAATGGAAATTCTGGAGTTAAAAGTACAGTAACTAAAATTAAAAATTCACTATAGAGGCTCACCAGAAGATTCAAGACAGCAGAAGAAAAATATCAGTGAATCTGAAGATAAATCAACAGACGTTAACTAACATGAAGAACACAGAGAAAAAAACTAACATAAAACGAACAACCTTCAGAAACATCAAGCACACTAAATGCTTGTAATGAGAGTCCCAGAGGGAAAAGACAGAAAGAAGCAGAAAAAATATTTGAAGAAATAATGGCAGAAAACTTTCCAAATTTGATGGAAAACTTTAATTTACACTCCCAAGAAGCTCAACGAACCTCAACAGTCTGTATTTGTAGGATAAATACAGAGATCCACATCTAGATAAAGCAGAATTAAACTACTGAAAGACAAAAAAAAAAAAAAGAAAGAAAAAGAAAATCTCGGCAGCAAGTAAAAAACGACTCGTCACGTATGGTGGTGTGCACGCATGAGAGCAACAGAAGTGACAGCTGACTTGTGGGATGCGATGAAGCCAGATCAGCACACCTATCCTCCAAAAATAAAGACATACTCAGATAAATAAAGAGTGAGAGAATTCACTGATAATAGAGTTGCACTACGAGAAATATTAAAGAAAGTCCTTCAGACTAAAAGGAAATTACTAAAGGTGGTGACTGAATCCGCAGAGAAATAAAGAGCACCGGAAATATGTGGGTTAATAGAAAGGACCCTATAGACACAGTTTTTCTAATGTGTTCCCTTAGCTTCTCTAAAACATAAACACTGTAGAAAGCAATAATTTTCATACTGTATTGTTGGACTTATACAGATGTAATAAATATGAAAATAATAGCATAACACAAGGGAAGGGAGCAGACGTACACAGGAGAAAAGTTTCTATATTTACTGGAATTAAGTAAATCTTAAAGTACATTGTGATGTTTAAAAAAAGATGCATATTATATCCCCTAGGGCAACCACTAAGAAAACAGCTTTAAAATTTTAGTTCAAAAAATGAGAGGAATTAAAATAGTACATTGGAACATCTTTATTTAACACAAAGAAAAGCCAGTAAAGGAGGAACAGAGAATAGCAAGATACCCCGAACACATAACAAAAGGGCAAATGTAAACCTAACCATGTCGATGATTACATTAAGTACAAATGGTCTAAAAACTCCAGTCAAAAGCAAAGATTGTCAGACTTGATAAGAAAGTAAGCTCCAACTATCTTGCCCATAAGAGACACACCTTGGTTTCAAAGACATACAAATACTAAAAGTAAAAAGATGGGAAAAGTCATACCATACAAACAGTAATTGTAAGAGAACTGGAGCGGCCGTATTAATGTTAAACAAGTAGACTTTAACACAGGACATCCTACCAGAGACAGCAGGGGACATTTCATAATGATGAAAGGGCTACCACTTCAGGAAGATATAACAGTTACAAACTGCATATATTCCTAACAAGACAGCCTCAAAAATACATAAAGCAAAAAGTGACACAAATGAAAGGAGAAATAGTCCAACAATAATAATGTTAGATTTCAATACCCTATGCTCAATAAATTGATAGAACTAGACAGAAAATTGGCAAGGACACAGAAACCTGAACAATACTATCTACCAACTCAGCCTAAGTGACATGTATAAAATGCTCCACCCAACTGCTGCAGAACACACTTTCTTTTGAGGCACACACAGGACATTCCCCAGGACAGACCACATGCGAGGCCATAAAACAAGTCTCAATAAATTTAAAAGGATTAAAATCATACAGAGCATGTTCTTTGAGCATAACAAAATACAATTGGAGGTCAAAAGACAAAAAGAAATTTGGGACATGTCCAAATATTTGGAAATGAAACACAGAGTTGGCCTTCTGCATCTGTGGATCAAAAGTATATTCAAGAAAAAAATGTGTCTGTACTAAACACGTACAGACTTTTTCCATTGTTCCCATTCGTAAACAATACAGTATGACAGCTATTTATATATCAGTTACATTGCATTTGGTATTACAAGTAACCTAGAGATGGTTTAAAATACACAGGAGGATGTGCGTAGGTTATCTGCAACTCCTACGCCATTTTACATCAAGGACTGAGCATCCCCAGATTTTGGTATCTGTGGAAGATTCTGGAACCAATTCCCCACGGATACTGAAGGATGACTGTATTTCTAAATAACCAATAGGTCAAAGAAGAATTTCTGAGAGAAATTAGAAAATATTTTAACCTGAATGAACATAAAACTGAACACACCAAAATTTATGGGATGCAGCAAACACAGTACTTAGAGGAAAGTTTAATGCTTGTAATAGAAGAAAGATTTCAAAACAATAATCTAAGCTTCTATGTTAAGAAATAAGAAAAAGTAAATTAAATTCAAATCAAGCAGATGGAGTAATAAAAGAAAATAATACAATAGAAAAGAGAAAAATAATAGAGAAAATCAATAAAACCAAGGAAAAAAGGGAAGAGACAACAATGACCAAAATCAGATATGAAGGAGTATATATCACTGTAGACCATACAAGTCCTAAAAAGTATAAATGAATACTATGAACAACTCTAAATCCATACCCAACAACTTACATGAAATAAATAAATTCCTTCAAAGATCCAAACTATCAAAGCTCACTAAAGAGACAGCCTGAATAGCCCTGTATCTATTAAGGAAATTAAATTCATAGTTAAAGCCTTCCCACAAAGAAAACTCCAGGTCCAGATGATTTCAGTGGTAAATTCTATCAAACACTTACAGGATAATATAAATTCTACACAATCTTTTCCAGTATATACAAAAGGAGGGAATAATTCCAAAGCCATCCCTATGAGAGCAGCATTGCCTTGATACCAAAATCAGACAAAGACATTACCAGAAATCTATAACCTCATGGACCAAATCCTCAACCAAATATTAGCAAACTGAATCCAGCAATATATAAAAAGAATAATATATCACCATCAAGTGAGGTTTATCCCAGAATGCAAGGCTAGTTCCTCATTGGAAAGCTGATGAAGGTAATTCACCATATTAATAGTAAAGAAGAAAAACCACGTGATCACTTTGACAGATATACAAAACATATTTGACAAAATTATGCATCCACTCCTGAAGAAAACTGTCAGCAAACTCAAAAAAGAAGTTCCTTAACTTCATAAAAGGAAATCTACAAAAAACTTACAGCTAATATCATACTTAATGGTGAAAGACTGAACACTTTTTCTCTAAGATTGGGAACAAGGCAAAGATGTCTGCTCCCACCATTCCCACCCACATCGTACTGGAGTCCTAACCAGTGCAGTAAGGCAAAAACAAACATAGAAGGTACACAGATTAGAAAGGATGAAATAAAACTGTCTCTATTTCAAGATTACATGATTGTCTACATAAAAAAAAAAAAAATCCGCAAGAATCCACAAAAAAGCTCCTGGAACCAGTAAGTATATTTAGCAAGGTCATGGATGAAAGGTTGATATATAAAAATCAACAGTATATGCAACAAACAACTGGAAAACAGAAATTTAAAAAACATTACCATTTATAACAAAACACTCCCCAATGAAATTCTTACATATAAATCTAACAAAATATATGCAGAATCTATATGCTGAAGACTATACAACACTACTAAAAAGCAAGTATGTTTGTATTCATGGATTAAAAGACTAAATACCAAGGTGTAAAAATTGATCTATAAAATAAATGCAATTCCAATCAAAATTCCAGCATGATTATTTATAGATACCTACAAACTGACATTTAAGTTTACAAGGAAAGGCAAAAGAAAAAGAACAGCCGAAAGAATTTTGTAAAAGAACACACTACCTGGTTTAAAGACATACCATACAGCAAAACTAATCAAGACAGTGTGACATTGGTAAAAGAATAGACACAGAAATCAATGGAACAGAAAAGAATCCAGAAATAAACTCACACATACACGGTCAAGTGATCCTTTTTTTTTAAAAAAGGTTCAAAGGAAATTCAACAGGGAAAGGACAGTCTTTCCAACAACCGGTGTTAGAACCACTGGATATCCAGATGCAAAAACTAATGAGCCTCTACCATACAGTGAACCTTATACAAAATTTAACCCCAAACGCATCTCAGACCTAAATGTAAAACCTAAAACTATAAAATCTTTTGGAGAAAATGTGGTAAAGTTGGTCTTAGCCACGATACCTAAAGTACAATCCATGAAAGAAAAATTTCATACAATGGACTTAATTAAAACTAAAAGCTTTCGTTAGACAAAAGGCATGGCTAAGAGGGTGAAAAGACAAGCCACAGCTGGGACAAATTATCTGACAGAGGACTAGCTTCCAGAATATATTAAAAATCATCAAAATTTAACAGCAACCTAATAAAAAATGGGCATAAAATTTGAACAGATACTTTACCAAAGAAGATACAAGGATGGGAAAAAGCACATGAAAAGATGCTCAACACCAATTCTCATTAGGGAAATGTAAATTAAAACCACAACGAGATACCACTGCATACCTATTAGACTGGGTAAAATTAAGAAAAACTGGCACTGTCAAATGCAGGTAAGGATGTGGAAGTACTGACACTCTCACAGGTTGCTGATGAGGATTCCAAAATTGTGCAGCCACTTTGGAAAACAGTCCAGCAACATCTTAAATGTTAAACATACACCTACAACATGATCCAACTGTTCTACTCCTAGTTACCCAAGAGACAAAAAAACTTATGTTGATACAAAAACTTGTATGCAAATGTTTATAGCAGCTTTATTCATAATTGCCCAAAATTAGAAACCCAAATGTTCTTCAATGAGTGCACAGATAAACTGCGGTATATCCATACATTGGAATATGACTTAGCAATAAAAAGAAACAAACAAGATACAACAAGACAGATGAATCTCAATGCATTATGCTAAATACAAGAAGCCAGACTCAAAAGACTGCAGTATATGCTTCTGTTCATAATGATATTCTAGAAAAGGCAAAAAATACAGGGACAAAGAACAGATCAGTTGTTGTCACAGTTAGGACTGGGGGAGGGGTTGAAAATACAGGGCAGCACCGGGGTGGTGGGAGGCGAAGAACTGCTATGCAGCGTGAATGCAGTGGTGGTTGCAAGGCTGTGGTGGTAGCTGTCAAAACTCACGAGCTGCACACCACACTAACTTACTGAACGTGAGTTTAAAAACAAACTCTTAAAAAATGCAGCCTGAACTTCCTTCAGAAATTATGAGTACAAGCTGGGTGGGATGGCACATGCCTATAATCCCAGCTACTTGGCAAGATGGGTTGAGCCCAGGAGTTCAAGACCAGCCTAGGCAACATAGCAGACTCCATCTCTAAAAATACAAGTTTAAAATTATGAGTACAAATAAGCGTAAGTCTTTTAATAGGAAAGAGTATTATGGACCGACATATCAAAAACTTGTTACCTAAACAATGGGACTTGAACAGCACAACAGGCCTAGACACCTACTGTTTTAAAGTCTCTCAAATTTTGCACTTGTTAGTAGAGATTAAGCACTACGTAAACTTAGGCGATGCAGAAACAAAGTCTCCTGTCTTGGAAAGAAGATGATAAACCTCCTGGGCAGAAAAGACCTAGTAAGTCGGCGTGGACCTGGGATATCAGGAATTCCCCATTACGAGCAAGTGAATTACACCAAGAGTTTGGCTGGTTGATATTTAATGATTCTTATTTTACTTAAAAATTGCCTTCATGACAATTCCTCTGACATAGCTGGTTTATCTCCAAACTACGCCTTCAGATGTTACTTTATGTTTGGTAAGATTGTCAGAACATGTTCCAGAGAATTGGAAAAAAGGGGGAAAGAGGGACTTTCATTTCCCTGTTTGCAATGAACCTTACCCAGGTTTTCACTGAGAATGTGAATATAACAGTTTGGCACCAGGAATAAAACCAGATTCTTCAATATTATTTCCACAAAGAACAAAATCTATACACAAATAAAAAAATGTTAACTGTACATTTTTCATGGATTATCAAGTCCACAGAAATGTCACATCTACTTGGCATTCCCTTTTCTTTTCTCCAGTAGTTGAGTGAGAGGGGAGTTTTTCTGTAATAATGATCTATGGGTATCACGGCAGGAGGCAGAGAGAGCAGGGAAATAAAGTCCCTTCTGTGCTTTTCAGCTTCTTTGGCACATGCCCCAGTCAGTGAATCAAAGCTCAACTTTCTTCACACTGAGGGGCTGTGGCTTTCTTGCTTTCCTATGACACTCCCCTGGATGCATGCCTGAACTTTTTTTATTATAAAAAACAAACCTTAGTACGGAAGGAGAATCGTGACATGATGCTTTAACATAGCGTTGAATTATCTGATTCAGAATAAACAGTGTATGAAAACCTAAAAGATAGAAGACATTTCTACAACCCTGACACAGCCCATTAATCCATTTATTGACACATTGTGGGGTTTCAATAAATGTGATGGCCAAGTTATAAAGAGTACCAAACTCAACAGATTGAAATTTTAAAAGGCAGCACTGAAGTTTTCATGGAAAGAAATCTACATCTTTGCGAAGAAAGCTGTGATTTAAAGCAATAAGGACAGTAAAAAAGGAGGGATAGTGAGTATGTGAACTGGTGTGGAACTGGGGGTGCGGCGAGCACCTGAGTGGACGGCGGCAGCAATCCACACCACCTGGCCCTCGCTCCTCTGCCCCAGGGCCACAAAGGCTACTCAGTGTCACCCTGTGGGACTGCAAGGATGTGTTTATCTACCTAGCAGTGCAGCCCCACTCTCCAGTCTGCTGTGACAATTTGAAATTTTTGAAGTTTTATGAAATATCAAAATCAAAACTTCTTTAAAAGCAAAAGTTTCCATCTCCATAAAAAACTTCAGAGAAAAATAATCATAAAACAAAGTAAAATATAAAGTTTCAAGGAGAATAACATTGTAAGGGTACTATTTCTAGCTAAAGATCCGTTGGTCCACATCTCATAACATAAACAGAGCAAGCTCCAGGGTCAGCTTCGGATTCCTCTCACAGCAATATCGAGGGTTTAACGTCTCTGGATCTCCATTTCCTCACCCATAAAGTGAGGATGCAATGCCCATCTGTGAGGACAGACGTGGGACATGGCACGAGGGACAGGCTTTGCCGCTGTGCTAAAATGCAGCCCTGCCATCTCAGTCCCTCCCTAAACCATCTACTTCAACTCCAGCCAAGCGAGAATTAAACCGTCTCTGGTCTCCCCTGACCTTTGGGGCAAGAACCCTCCCTTCACCCTGCTGAGTTCGGGTCAGCCTCTCTGGCTCTGACCTTTTACGACTTACTCTCACCCGCGATCCACTTCTTTCCATAATTACTAGTCCATTTATCTGAAATTTTTCTAGCTTTTTACTAAAACCCCTTCTAATGTTCTAAAGTCAGCTGCATTACAACTTTTATTCTGAGACACACATGCTGAGTCCTTGAGGATTCATATACAGCACCAGGTTCCACACTGGACCGGAGACTAAAAACAAAACAATGACAGTCCCCAGACATAAAAAGAAATCCCTCCTAGCTGCATATTTATAAAGTGTTCTGGAAACACCATGGATTATTTACCAGAAGAGGTTTTCTCGTGGGGGAGGTGGGGGGAGTGTGACACTTTTAATAAGAAAAGGGAGAAGGCAATAATAAATGATAAGTAATTAAGTAGAAAATTGGACACCTTCCTTCATCAATACTTAGAAGCTCTGTGGCTTCTCCATCCAATGTTTACACACTTCTGATGACAATGACACAGCTGGGCTGCATAACCTGTTTATATCATTTGGGTCATACATTTTTATTTTCATTTTAGCCTGTTTGGATCATTTCTATTTTCTCAGGTGTCATTTTTCACATTTTTTTAAATGTGCATGTTTCTTTTGTAGGAAAGGATATAAAAATAAAGACAATAACTCTGCTCAAATTCAAGATACGTATACAAGAGATATGACAGCAGATTTTATTAAACATTCCTGCTAGGTGTTTAGGTAACTCCCAGATGTACGTACAACATGCTACGGTTCTCTCTGCATAGCCATATCTCGCTACCGTCTCCACACTCGTGCCTTTTGCTGCTATAGGATGGAAAACACCACCGCTGACTTACAGGAGGATAACCTGGCTGAAGTCTTTATACTGTCATCCTGAGTTTACTATTACACATACTCACCTGTGACTTGTTTGTCTGGAAGAGAAGGGATTGGAATGGCTGACCCAAACTTAACCAGGAGACGCTCATATAACCAGTCAAAGTGCTTATACCTGTGGTTTACAGATCGGTTAGTGTTCTACAAAATAAAAAGAAAATGTTACCAATGCCAGCTATAGAAAACAAAGAAAAAAAACAAGTTGCACCCAGTGATGCAAGCATGATTCTGGTTTGGTAGCTTGGATACTTACAGTAGGTGTTAGCTGATATTCAATGTAGCTCTTCAGACCATACATTTTGGAGCCTTTCCTGGGATCTGCTACCACACAGTCAAACGTAGAGGTAGGATAAACCCACATCGGGCCATAATCTCCAACCTACACAACGTTCCATGAAGAGTAATTTTGTTACATGGAAAAATAGTAAATACAATTGATGTAAATCAGCAAATAATTCTTTTTAGAACTAAAAGTCCTTTGGAGGGACATTCTTGTTCTTCTTTGAGAAGTTACTTAATGGTCTCTGTTCCTGTTAGATATTGTATTTAAAGAACACATTTGTAGGACAAACTCTTTTGCTCCCCACATGGGCAGCTCAGCCCATGGAGAGGGGACACCAGCTTCCCTCCCCTCCAGGGGAGGCTGGTGGAACACAAGGTCTCTCTCTCTTGTCCAGCTGTGTCAAGCTATATGGGAAGGGCTCGTTTTTTCCCAATCTACCATGGACTGGTAGTTTTGTGAAATATAAAATTATACATTGAGTTTTCAACAATGTCAAACTGCCATCAAGTTTTCTAAACACTCTCATTTTCTGTACTTATAGCAGATTACTAACAAGCAGTTTTCAGATGGGCAGCTGGTCCATGGTACTTTGAGTAGCATCATTCTAGCTCACAGAAATGACTAATCTGGTCAGAGTCTGATAACCATTGTTTTACTATTAGTATGGGGTACTATGTCTCAAAAGCAAGAGCCAGGCTAGCTGTTTTCTCTTGGGACTGCTTGTGTGTAAGCACACTGGGCTGGCTCACTTCCTGTCCCCAGGTATTAGCCCCACCTGGGCAAGGCTTGTCCAAAGAGGGTAGGCCTCTATTCTTTTTCCACTGGCCTTCTTTTCTGTGACTAGGGCATAAAAGTTAAAAAATTCTGGTGAGGCTTATTAGGCTTATACTAGATCACTGAGGTTTTAACTAGTGGCGGGAGGTGAGGAAAGGAAACCAGCTAAGTTCTATGAGGGGTATAGAGAACTTACGAGTTTTGAGCCTATGGATCATTTCTGCTAGACACTGCTAAGTAACGACAGGTCTGCTGTCCCAAACCTGGTTGTTTTTCTTTTGTTTAAAACTGCATGCAAGGCATGGAAGCAGCTGCAGAGAGTTGGTTGCTCATGCACAAGCTCTGGGAATCACCTCCTGTATCACCACTAGTCTCAAGTTGGTTCTGGATCATCATTCATTTCATAAACTCTGACCACGGTTATGCATTTCAGAAATCCAGATTGCAGGACAGTAGATCTTATCGAAGAAGAACATTTAAGAGCAATAGGAGACCTTATTATATCAAGAATATGTTATCTTCTTGGATTGGAATGGAAAAATAATTGAATTATAATATAATTCAGGATTAACGGGAAAAAACATGTGGTCTATAAATGGAACACTATTTCTAGGAAAGAGATTCGTTTACAGATTCAAGGAGGAATGAAAATTTATAAAATAGGCTTTATTCTTGCAGTTAGAAAAAGTATAGTACGAAAGTGAAAAGAAAATGAGAAAAACCATGCAGACTGGGCTGAAGGAAGAAAAATGTGTTTAGGCTGAGATCCCAAAGGCAAGGCCAGACAGATATAAAAAGGAAAAAAGGGATATGCCCAGTCCTAATTCTTTTTAAAGGTGGAAGAGGGCAAAAGTGGGTTGGGGCATGACAGTCCAGAGGTTATTAGGTCAGGAAGGTGACCAACTTTAAAAAGAGACTAGAGAGATCTCTGAGGACAAACTTCCATGATGCCCCAGAGAGCCTGGATCCAGGAAACTATCTTAAAGCCGCAGAGTAGGACTTTGTAAGGCAACCTCAGTGACTGGGACAAGCAGGGCAACTCTGGATTGACCAGGGCCAACGCCCACAGGGCATGTTTTACTGGTGGGTTACTGTGCTTGTAAAGCTAAGAACCAGGTCTCTGTGTTCTCTTGGCTTCCAGGAGACTTGGTGGCTTTCCTCAGCTTGCTTTTCCATGCATGAAGCCCACACAGGCAGACCTGCCTACTGGGTACGTGGGTCCAGTTCTATCTAAACTTGCGGGACAGTAAAGAGGCTGGGACCTTTGGCTCTGTGCCACCAGTGTCATGCTCGTGACAATGTCCCCTTGAAGACGCTGAGGGGTAAGGCCATGGGAGTTTTAATTCTGTGGAGTTTTAAGTTTAATGAAAAGAATAATAATACATGCTCTGTTTTAAAAAGATCTGGAGAAAACAAAAAAAAAAATTAAAATAATCTTTAACTATTCAGAAGATAATGACCCCAAATTGACTTTGAGTGAAAAAGAATAACACAGGCTCTTGGTTTACAGCCCTTCAGTCTTAAGGTTTCCAGGATTTGAAGCTTTTCAAAGATGTGGGGACAAGCAATTAAAGAATTTAATATCATTCCTGCAATTTTGCCAAGCTTCCCAGGACCCAAAGATTATAGAGTAAGACCAGACATCTCCTCATCCTTGTTTGAGTCCATGGTGATTACACTCAGGGCTTCCCCCACCACCTACCCCATCTTACAGTTACAGTGTTAAGTCAATAGGGTCAGAAGATAGCCACAGTTCTCTTTTCCAGAATTTCATTTGAAAATATACAGCTAGATACTGCCTAGATGAAAATCTATCAGCAACCAAAATATAGGCTGAAACCAAAGGGACTGTGTTGTGTTATGTAATCAAGACAGATATTCTAAGACAGATATTCTTAATGATGTCATTAACTCCCCGCTTTTATTTGATAGCTCCTTATCTTGGCCTGGCAGCTGATTTACTGGAAAAAACTAATTATTGTCAACATATTAGAAAAGGCACCCATTCTGGTAACATGCATGTACTTTGCTAGGGAAGAAACATAAATATGTGAATTGAGTTTATTAGCTAAACATATAGGGCTGGTAGAAAAACTGCATGTAAAATACACTTTAAAACACTATATAAAAGAAAAAATTTTAAAATAATAAGTATTATGTATATTGTTTGTTCAATACTAAGGGTCTGAAAGATAAAGACTATCTAAACAATATAACGACAGGCATTAATTTATGTTATCTTTAGTACTCCTACAATACTAACATGTCCTATCAGTCATTTGGGGCATTAAGTGTATTTAAAAATACTTTCCAAAAGACTAACACTCTCTTGGCTTTAATGTGCAGTATTATAAAAGAGCTTAATTAGAAACAAAGCAAACAAACAAAAATGAACAAACTTACAATGATGGGAATTTTCTCTTTGGGTTTTGCTAGTTGCTTGGCCAACAAATACTGTTCCGTTCCAGGTTTTGCAAATCCAGGAAATCTAATCATGAAGATAAATATTCATGAGTCTTGTATCTTTCCTTATAGGAATTCTACGACTCTCGTCCACATTTACTTAATATACCAGTTTTAACCTTGTTCTGTCTTTCAGACTAGGAAACTGTGGTAAATGAAACCTAACATTATCAGATTGTTCAACGGCCAATTAGGCATTTAATTAAGCTTGATCTGGTGAAGAGAGCAGTTTGACTCCAGAGGTATGATATTTATGGGTATTCCATTTGCTTAACTGGGTCTGAAGCATTCCATCACCCAACAAAGTGTGAAGGGCAGACCTGCAACGTCTCCCAGCTCACAGGGCCAGTAAGTGGCAAGCACCAATCTGAACTGGCCACGGGGGACAGCAGCTACATGCTAGCATTTCTACATCCAAATTAAAGTTTCCTTTCAACATTCTCACCCTGAAGGTCACAATTATCCCAAAGAAGCTGCTACTATTCATAAGCATTTGTGCCATTTTCCTCTGAAATTGCCTTCAGAAACAGTTTGACACCAAGAAAACAACCCAAAGCCCAAGAAATTTGGCTACTGGTGGAGGTCATTTAAGACCTGAAATCATAAATAAACTTGACCACTTCCAGAAATCAAATCTACATCCAAAGGACACGTCTATGATTGGAGAACAGCTGGAACAAATACATAACCCTCCAAAGTGCTACTTCTGAAGAAGACAAGATTAATTTGGGTTTTAGAATATTTAAAAAAATAAACAGGAACACACAAAAGAAAGCAAAATATCTAAACTGGGAAAGGGAATCTTATTTCTCCAGAGTTCCAGCTGCATTACTTCTGATTTTGTTCACACACCAAGCCAAAGGCCACTGTGATGCTCTCAGGGGCCGTATCTTCTTTCCTTCATTCTCGACTGACTTCCCGCCAGTCTCCTTTCCCCAGACGGTCCTTCAAGCACAGCTCATACCCAGAGCAAAGAGGAGTCCTGGGGCAGGATGGCTTTGGGTCTGAACTCCGACCCCAACACTCAGGTGGCCTTAGGGGCGGGCCTCAATCTCCTTGTGGGAAGAACGGGACCAGATGACCTACCTCTGAAGGTGATAAGGGAACTAAATGAAAAGATTTATGAGAAGAGCCTAACATGTATTCAATACATTTAAATTATTGGTAATTATGTCATCATCTCTGTGAAAGCATTCCTGCAGCCTCAGGCAGAGCTGTCTCAGCAATCTGAGCATATTTTTGCTATATAGTTTATCACATTTATTTATACCTTATAGCCGACTAGAAGCACTTTGGAGAAAGCATTTGTATTTTCAGGACCTAGAGGAGTTCTGGGAGCACACTAAACACTTAATGAATTAACCTGGAACACTTTTATTAAAGAACTCACACTTCTGTGAGGATTACATACTGTGACAACTCCTTGACCAGACTGTAAGCTTCTGAGTGCAGAGATCACAGTTCACACTTTTTGTATATTCTTATGGACCACAGCAAAACTCTAGGGCTGACTATACACACCCAGTTATAATACTCACTGAACAGCAATGTAATTTATTAATTATCTGAGCATTATCGAGATGGATTCTTACAATGCTCAAGCATATTTAAATCTCTGATCTCCTTTTCTAGTATAAGGTTTATGTTCCATGGAATACAAGCATCATATAAAATGGAGTAATTACTGACAAAGTATTAATACTTTCAAAAATGTTTACAACTGTTATAAGTAAGTGACTCATTTATACATTAGTCTAGTTAAATAAAAATACATAGGGTCTTAAATTGTTCTCAGCACTACAGAGAGACAGAAAAACCTCAGAGGTACAGGTTCCAATTAGGACTGCTCTAATTTGGTTTCAATCTGTAGTGACATTTGAGAGCAGAAAGAACCCTTAAAGCCAACCTCTTTGCTTTAGATAAATGAGGAAACTGAGGTTCAAACAGGTCACCAAATGTGGCTAAGATCATACAGCACATCAGAAAGCAAGTGCAGAGGAGAGAAAAGCACAGGACACTAGAGTCAAAGACCCAGGCACCAGCCAGAAACCTCACTCATCAGCTGTGAAGATGTGGCTCCTCATTTTTCTGTTTCTACTTCCTTGTTTTCAAAATAGGGCTAAGAGATAAATTACACTTAAATGGGCTTTAAATATACTTTAAATTTAGGTTTGAGAACGCCTATCTGTAACATACATCACCACTGACCATAGTGAAAACTTCAAATTTGACTCTATGAACTAGACACAGTTGACTAACAAGACACAGAGTGACCACCTGTATTATGCATGCAATTGAGCAGGACACTACATAATGGAAGACACTGGACAAGAGGTATAAAAAGTGTACAGTGAAAAGATAAATCACTTCACCATCTGAAGCTATTTAAATATACTTTGGAGACTTGTAGAACTTATTAAACTAGATCCTAGACCTTGGATCCTCATGTCTGAATATTAATATATACCAAATGTTTTCAATTCTTTCCAGACATAGATTAACATTCTTTGATACTTGCTTTGAATCATAAACTTGGAATATTGAGAAAAAGTATTAGTAATTTCAGAAAATAAACTATTTTAAACATAACTGCTGAAAGAAGAGTACTTAAAGATTCTTACGGAAGTCATATTAATAATTTATATCTCCTTCAGGCTACACTGATGTAAACTACAGACTGATCTAGAACTTGCTACCAAAGAATCCTACAGCACAAAGTGCGTATTTACTCTTTCCCACATGCTCTCCTGTTAAGTACTATTAAAACTTTTTTTAATCTAAGAGAAATCTAAGTGAAAACAAGTATCTTAAACATATTAGGTACAGTAGCTGTGAACACGTGCTTTGGAGACTGAGGGATTGGGATACAGACTGGAAAACTTACACTGATGTGAACTTGAGTGTCACTAACCTCTCCGGGAGTCAGTTTTTCTCACAGTAAAACAGGGATTCTATGAGGGTGGCCTAAGAATGCATACAAACCATTTTGCATGATGCCTGGCACATGATGAGTGACTAATAAAAGAGTAAAACATTTAAAAGGGAGTTTTATTATTATTTTTAGCTTTCTGTTTATACTAGCGATAAAACCTTACTATGTCATAGAGTTGATAAAGGTAAAAGTAATAAAAACTATTTAGCAAATCACTGAATATATATTTCACTTATTAACCTTGTAAAATGAAAATTCTTTTTTTTAATAAAAAATAACCTTTGGTTTGATCATATTTTACTGAGAATTTTGGCATCTATATTCATAAGGGATACTAGTCTGTGGTTTTCTTTTTTTGTTGTGTCTTTTCCTGGCTTTGGTATCAAGGTGGTACTGGCTTCACAGAATGAGTTGGGGAGGATTCCCTCCTTTTCTATGTTATGGAATAATTTATGCTGAATGGGTACCAACTCTTCTTTGCAGGTCTGGTAAAATTCAGCTGTGAATCCATCTGGCCGAGGTCTTTTTTGTTGTTGTTGTTGGAAGGTTTTTTTATTGCTGCTTCAGTCTCATTGCTCGTTATTGTTCTGTTCAGTTCTATTTCTTCCTGACTGAGTCTTGGGAGGTTGTGTGTTTCCAGAAATTTGTCCATTTCCTCTACGTTCTTGAGTTTATATGCATAGAGATTTTCATAGTATTCACAGATGATATTTTGTATTTCTGTCGTATCAGTCGTGATATCTCCCTTTTCATTTCTAATTGAGTTTATTTTGAGTCCTTTCTCTTCTATTACTGGTTAATCTAGCAAGAGGTCTATCAATTTTGTTTATCTTTTAAAAGAATCAACTTTTTGTTTCGTTGATCTTCTGTATAATTTTGTTTTCAATTTTGTTTAGTTCTCTGACCTTAGTTATTTCTTTTCTTCTGACTTTAGGCTTGGTTTGCTCTTCCTTTTCTAGTTCCTTGAGACATGTCATTACATTGTTAATTTGTAATCTGTCTTTTAAAAATATACTTAAAAAGACAGGCATTTTAAGGCTATAAAATTTCCCCTTGGGGACTGCTTTTGCTGCAACCCATAGATTTTGACAGCTTGTGTCCTCCTGGTCATTTAGCTTGAGGACTCTCTTAATTTCCATCTAATTTCATCTTTGATTCAATAATCATTCAGCAGCAGGTTGTTTAACTTCCATGACTTTGGGTAGAATTGGGTGTTTCTCTTGGAGTTGATCTCTAGTTGATTTATTCTACTGTGGTCTGAGAAGATACATGGTATGATTTTAATTTTTTTGAATTTGTTAAGCCAAGTTTTGTGGCCTAAGATATGATCAGTTTTGGAGAATGTTCCATGTGCTGATGAATATAACGTATATTCAGTAGTTTTTGGGTAAAATGTTCTATAAATGTCTGTTAGGCCCAATTGTTCTATAGTCGCATTTAAGTCCAGTGTTTCTGTATTTATTTTCTGCTTGGATGATCTATCCAGTTTTGTCAGTGGGGTGTTGAAGTCCCCAGCAATTACAATGTTGCTGTTTATCTCTCCACTTAGACCTAGTAGGATTTGCTTTATGAATCTAGGTTCTCTTGTGTTAGGTGCATAAATATTTAGGATTTTTATATCTTCTTGTTGAATTCTTCCCTTTACTATTATATAATGACCATATTTGTCTTTCTTTACTATTGTTGATTTATCATCAATTTTGCCTGATAACAAGAATGGCTATACCTGCTTTCTTTTGGTTTCCATTTGCATGGAATATTTTTTCCATCCCTTGACCCTGAGTCTGTAAGAGTCCTTGTGGGTTAGATGTGTTTCCCGAAGACAGCAGATACTTGGCTCGTATTTTTTTATCCATTCATCCAGCCTATGTCTCTTGAGTGGGGAATTCAAACCATTTACATTGATGCAAACCATTTACCTTGATTGACAGAATCAATATGTGGGATGCTGTTCTGTTCATCCTGTTGGTTATACCTTATTGCTTTGTTTTACCTGTTGCACTATTGCTTTATTTGAGCTCTGAGCTTTAGCTTTTGGGTAGTTTTACACTGGAGGGTAGCCATTGTGTTGTTCCATGTATGATGCAGTTCTATTTCCTGCAGGGCAGGTTTGGTCTTGACAAATCCCCTCAGTATTTGCTTCTCTGGAAAGTCTGTATTTCTCCTTTGTTTAAGAAACTTAGTTCTGCAGGATACAAAATTCTAGGCTGGCAGTTGTTCTGTTTAAGAAGAGTGAAGGTGGAGTCCCAATCCCTTCTGGCTTGTAAGGTCTCAGTTGAGAAGCCTGCAGTTAGCCTGACGCGTTTTCCTTTGTAAGTTACTTGACGTTTTTGCCTTATGGCTCGCAGGAATTCCTCCTACGTGTTGACTTTGGTCAGTCTGATGCATATGTGTCTTGGAGATTGCCTTTTTGCAATGAATCTCCAAGGTGTTAGTTGAGCGTCTTGTACCTGGATGTCTAAATCTCTAGCAAGACGAGGAAGTTTTCCTCAATTATCCCTTCATAAAGGTTTTCCAGGCCTCGTGTGGTTTCTTCTTCACCCTCAGGGATGCCTATGATTCTTATACTTGGCTGTTCATGGTTAAATAAAAAAGACCACCTTATACCCCAGTTTTAGGAGATCACTGCAAAGACAAAAAGTCAACTGCCTTTTTGTATTTTATATATACTCTACACACAGGTCCTGATTTCCCCTCCTCCCCAGTAAACTTACTTGTTAAGCGGCAGCTTCATGGAAGACGCACCAGCGCGACTGTTCCCCCGCTGACTGCCTCCTGCTTCAGCTGATTCTGAATCCTTAAAGTAAGGGGAGGAGGACTTGGGGTCATCCCAGTCTTCGTCCCAGTCATCGTCATCGCCAGTTGCTAGAGGTGGAAACAGAACATCATCGGTAACAAAATAAAAATTAAAAAAAGGAAATTACTTAATTTTCTGATAACTACTACTGGGCTAATCATTTTTTTAAAAAATGGGAGAAAAGGGTATAGGAGTATAATGCAGATATTAAGAGCATAGTCTATTTTAAGGCTTCAATTATAGATTCTTTTTTTTTGAGACAAAGTCTCACTCTATTGCCCTGGCTAGAGTGAGTGCCGTGGTGTCAGCCTAGCTCACAGCAACCTTAAACTCTTGGGCTCAAGCGATCCTCCTGCCTCAGCCTCCCAAGTAGCTGGGGCTACAGGCATGTGCCACCATGCCCAGCTAATTTTTTCTATATATTTTTAGTTGTCCAGATAATTTCTATTTTTTTTTTATTTCAGCATATTATGGGGGTACAGATGTTTAGGTTATGTATTTTGCTCTTGCCTCCCCACTCCCCCCCAAGTCTGAGTTTCAAGTGTGCCCATCCCTTGGATGGTGCGCATTACACTCTTTGTGTATGCAAATACCCATCCCCTACTCCCCCCTCCCCACTGCCCGACATCCAATAGATGTTATTCTTATATGTACATTTATGTGTTGATCAGTTAATACCAATTTGATGGTGAGTACATGTGGTGCTTGTTTTTCCATTCTTCGGATACTTCACTTAGTAGAATGTCTATTTTTTTTTTTTTAGTAGAGACGGGGTCTCGCTCTTGCTCAGGCTGGTCTCAAACTCCTGAGCTCAAACAATCCATCCGCCTTGGCCTCCCAGAGTGCTAGGATTACAGGCGTGAGCCACCGCACCCGGCCTTCAATTGTGGATTCTGTCTTTTAGTGCAAAAGGCACATTACAAGCAACTCAAAAAGGGCTGTCAGATCAACTGATTTTTGTCAAGGGCACCAAGAAGACACAATGGGGGAAAGGACAGTCTCTTTAATAAATGGTGTTGGGAAAATCAGATACCCACATGTAAAGGAATAAAACCAGACCCTCACATTACACCATACACAAAACTAACTCAAAATAGATTAAAGACCTAAATGTAAGACCTGAAACCATAAAATCCCTAGAAGGAACCATTGGGGAAAAGCTCCTTTACACTGGGCATGGCAATGATTTTTTTGGATATCACACCAAAACCTTAGGCAACGAAAGCAAAAACAACAAGTGGGGCTATATCGAACTAAAAAGCTCCCATACAGCAATGGAAACAATCAACAAAATGAAAAGGCAGCCTACAGACCGGGGGGAAAATATTTGTGAACCGTTTGTCTGACAAGGTGTTAATATCCAAAATATTTAAGGAAATCACACAACTCAGTAGCAAAAAAACCCAAACAACCTAGTTAGAAAACATACATTTTTCCAAAGAAGACATATGGCCAACAGGTATATGAAAAGGTGCTTAACATCACTAATCATTAGGGAAATGCAAATCAAAATCACAATGAAGGCCAGGCGCGGTGGCTCACGTCTGTAATCCTAGCACTCTGGGAGGCCGAGGCGGGCGGATTGTTTGAGCTCAGGAGTTCGAGACCAGCCTGAGCAAGAGCGAGACCCCGTCTCTACTAAAAATAGAAAGAAATTAATTGGACAACTAAAAATATATAGAAAAAATTAGCCGGGCATGGTGGCGCATGCCTGTAGTCCCAGCTACTAGGGAGGCTGAGGCAGTAGGATCGCTTGAGCGCAGGAATTTGAGGTTGCTGTGAGCTAGGCTGACGCCACGGCACTCTAGCCCGGGCAACACAGTGAGACTCTGTGTCAAAAAAAAAAAAAAAAAAAAAAACTCACAATGAAATATCACCTCATGCCTGTTAGGATGGCTATTATCAAAAAGTCAAGAGATAACATGTGTTGGCAGAGGTGTGGAGAAAAGGGAACCCTTGCATGCTTTTGATGGGAATGTAAATTGGTGCAGCCATTATGGAAAACGGTATGGAGGTTCCTCAAAAAATAAAAAAATAGCACTACCATATGACCCAGCAACCCCTCTTATGGGTTTATACCCCAAAGAAATGAAAGCAGTAAGTATGTGTGCTCCTGTCTTCAATGCAGCATTATTTGTAGTAGCCAAGATATGGAATCGACCTAAGTGTCTGTGGATGGATGGATGAATAGAGAAATCGTGGTAAACAAGTACAACGGAATATTATTCAGCCCTTAAAAAGGAGATCCTGCCATTTGCGACAACATGATGAACCTGGAGAACACTATGCTAAGTAAAAATAAGCCAGACGCAGAAAGAAAAATTGCATTTCTCACTTATATGAGGAATCTTAAAAAAGTCAAACTTAAAGAAGCAGAGAGTAGAAAGGTAGTTACCAGGGGCAGGGAGAGGGAAAGTGGAGAGATGTAGGTCAAAGGGCACAGAGCTGCCGTTACGTAGGATGAACAAGTCTAGAGATCTAATGCCCAGCATGAGGACTACAGTTAACAACGTTGCCATGCTGTAGAGTATATTGGAAACTTGCTAAGAGAACATATTTTAGGTGCTCTTACCACACACACAAAGGTAACTATGCAAGGTGACATGTGTTACTTGGCTGACAGTAGTAATCATTTCACTATGTATATGCACATCACAGCATCATATTGTGTACCTTAAATACAATTTTTTTAAAAAGGGTTGTCAGTCCAAATAATTTCAGATAAATGCAGACTATAAAAATGTTAAGTGGTAGGTAAGAAAAAGCCTTCTAGAGGCCTTTACCCTGATAAATCTAGTTTTATAAATAAGTAGGACAAAAATCCCCTTTAAATCAAGAAGCTTGGGAGGACAAAAGGGATGATAGATATTTGAAAAGCAATTGTTCAACACTAATAATAAAGGTGAGAGAAGGGCAACGAGGGGAATATAGGAAAGAATGGGCTGGGGTGTGGGAGAAAAGGGGAAAAAAACTGAACTATTAGAAGGATCTGGGCCAAGCTGCTGGAGAACCAGATGTCTGCTGCCTCGCCTTGCGTTTCCACCCACTGTCAACTCCTGGTCCTGCTGACAGCCAGCTCCCGTCTAAGACTGCTGGCTTTGAGCAAGCACCTGTGCCCTTTTCTGGTTCTCAGGGCAAGGTCCCTGCCATGTGGAACAGACAGTCACTTCTTGGTCCAATGTGCTCACAGAGGAGACAGGATCCAGTGATCATTAAAAAAAAAATGAGCAGATTCCTGTCTTTTAATTTCAGAACAGACACAAATAGCTTTTCTTAATTCCTGACCTAGTTCCCATTCTGTGCATTTCTCTCCTGCCTTAGTATTTCTATTAGCCTAGAAGTCAAATAGGTAGTTTTGGAAAAGATAAAACAGCTGACGCGAGGGCTGCACACCAGCAGGATGAGCCACATTTTATCCATAGACACAAGATTTTAAAACAAACGTGTTAGTTGCTAAGGTGTTAAAACGAGAAGGTGACATAGAATCGAGACTTCTGGCGTCTCTCTGAAAGTGCAGCGATCGGAACGCCAGCTCAGCTTCCCACTCAAGCGCACCCGCAGGCGGGCACAGGGCCACCCTTTCAGAGAAGGCGCTTTCCAGTCTTCCGCAGCCCCCATGCCCGCTTTGCTCCTCTGCTCACAACACAGCCCAGGCATTTGGACCTGTGACTCCTCGAGAGATAACTGAAGACTGTAACGAACAACTATTTACATTTGGATCTAGGTTTGATTTGAGTGAGTAAGAGCAACTGCGATAGTTCTTTTGAATAAAATCTATTTTCAACTCAATGACCCAGTGTGATACTGTGAGAGAATAAGAATTGTACATTTGGTCTCAGCCCCCAGTTCCTGGCACTGAGCTCCTAACCCTTGGAGTTTCTGAGTGACGGGAGTGTCTTTTGTCCTAATGAGGTAACTCTTAGTGGGCTCCTGGGTGATGGCTGGTCACCAGAAAGGCCAAGCCATGATCAGAAGCTTGGAACTTTCAGTCCCAGCCCCATCCTCCGGGAAGAGAAGAGGGGCTGGAGATTGGGTTAATAATCGATCTTGCCTATACGATGAAGCCACTGTAAGAATCCCTGAACTGCAGGGTTCAGAGAGCTTCTGGGTGGGTGAAGCGTGGAGGTGCCGGGAGGGTGGCAGGCCTTGGAGAGGGCATGGAAGCTCTGTACCCCTTCCCAGTACCTTGCCCTTTGCATCTCGTCATCTGGCTGTTTATTTGGATCCTTTAAATTATCCTTTGTAATAAACTGGCAATAGTAAGTAAAGTGTTTCCCTGAGTTCTCTGAGCTGCTCTAGCAAATTAATTGATCCCAAGGAGGGGGTTGTGGGAACCCCCCAGATCTGACTCCAGATGGACAGTGTCAGGATTGAGATAAATTGTAGGAGACCCAGCTGGTGTCTGCTGGAGAACTGCTTGGTGTGTGGGGACAACTCTCCCCACGCCATGTCTTGGTCACAGAAGTGCCCTGGGTTGTGCTGAGCGTGGGAGGAGCAGAAACTGTGCGTTCTTTCCTGGCTCTCACACCCGGACACTTATAGGCAGGCGGGGCGGAGCCCTCTCCTCACCTGGACCTTGGTAGGCCTGGGGGTGGCCGAAGGCCGTGTCCCAGTTGTTGGGGGTGTTTTTCTGGGCGCCAGCCCCCTCTGGCTTGGCCCCCCAGCCATCCGAGCTCTCCCAGTTCCCGGATTTGGAGGCACTCCAGGCTGACCAGGGGTCACTGCTACTGGCAACCTGTTGAGAAGAGTAAAAAGGAGAAAGAATATTCGTGACTTCTGGAAAGCATAACTCAATTCAATAATTAATTGGCACAACAATTAAATATACCTGGAGTGCTGAAAAAAAATCAACAGAATTTAAAACAATTAAATTTAAACAATAATGTTTTTCCAACACGTAGGAAAGCACAAAAAGCAGCATCAACCTAATTTCACTGATGTTAACAGTTTTTTTTTTTTTTTTTTTTTTTTTGAGACAGAGTCTCACTCTGTTGCCCGGGCTAGAGTGCCATGGCGTCATCCTAGCTCACAGCAACCTCAAACTCCTGGGCTCAAGCGAGCCTCCTGCTTCAGCCTCCCGAGTAGCTGGGACTACAGGCATGCGCCGCCATGCCCGGCTAATTTTTTCCTATATATTTTTAGTTGTCCGATTAACTTCTTTCTATTTTTAGTAGAGATGGGGTCTCAGGCTGGTTTCGAACTCCTGAGCTCAAACATCCGCCCGCTTCGGCCTCCCAGACCGCTAGAATTACAGGCGTGAACCACTGCGCCCGGCCTGATGTTAACATTTTGCACATTTGCTTAGGAACTTTGAAAACAGTAACAAAGGAATTATTAGACACAGCTAAAGCCCTCTATTTCTTCTTCTGCCCTAGCAGTAACTACTTTTATGAATAGCGTATTCATTCCCACGTGTTTTCAAATTTCCGTTGTATATGTACACATTCATACATAACAACTGTTTTGTATTTTTTAAATTGACCTGAACAATATCATACTGTATGTATCTCTTTTCAAATTGTTTTTTTCACTCAACATTATGGTTTTAAGATTATACAAGTGATAAGGACTTATTTCATTCGCCTTAACCGCTTTATAGCAATCTGTTGTATTTTTAAGTAGGTTTAATTTTTATCTGAAAAAATAATACATGCTCAGTAAAAAAAAAAAAAAAAAAAAATTCAAACAGAACAAAAGGATATGCAATTTAAAAAATATGCCTAACCCCTTAAGATACCAGTCATCTCTTCAAAGACAACTACTGCTGTTAAAAGACACAAAATTACAATAAATTTAGTTACAGATCTAATGGCTTTTGTTCACAATTCACGAATCTGGGCAGCCTCCACCCTGCAAACTAGAATTAGCTTCCACTGGGCAACAGCAGAACACTGGGTTTAGTAAGGTGTGAATAAGAAGACAGAACAATAGGAAAAAAACTGAGTGGTTAACATCAGGTTACTTTTTTTGGTAAGGGTTAAAGCAGAGGGGACTTCCTTATTACACTGACTCAGGTAGACTAGAACATCCTGTTGTCAGCAAAAATTTAGTCTGCTTAGGGACCTCTGTGCTTCCTGAAAGTTTCAGTTGGATGACACGGCATTTATAGGAGGACTCCACTCTGGATTGGTCTGTGCTGGCGCCCAGTGCGGGAGCTCCAAAACAACCATCTCCCATAATTTTTGTTAATGCTACTAACAAATTCCTTGTATGTGCTTAACTGAAACATCCCACACAGAGAGATCCTTTCTGTTTTTAAACACGAGAGTGACCCCAAATTATACTCTCTGCTCTGTACGTTTTTTCCCTCTTAAGAGCATAAAACATTCTCCAAGTACATCAGCAGGTATGGATACAACATTCTTTACATGTCTCCATAGAATTCCATTGTATTTATTTCCCATAATTTAACCAGCATATGCTGATGTTAATTTATCTTGTTTTCAGTATTTTGGTACTGTAAATAATACCGCAATCTGAAAGATCTATGTGAAATTCCCAGAAGAAGAATTGCTGGGCTAAGGAGATTATGTATTTAGAATTGATAGATTTTGTCAAACTGCTTTTCAAAGAGACTTTAGCTACATTCCTGCAATCCTACTGACATGCTTAGGGGTTTCATCTTGCATAAAAAGGAGCTTTCATACTCCAAAATTATTTTTAAAATATTTTTCTCCCATTATTCCTTTGAGTGATTTTATAGTTTGATGATTAATATTGTAAATAAAATTCTGGAACAGGCAACACAGGGCACCCAATCTCAAGGAATGCTTTGGTAGGAGTATGGGAACCCACCTCTCAACCTTGACCTGCCTATCCCACCCCTGGGGCAGGCACAGTTTTTTGGTTTTTTGTTACCTTGACTTCTTTACATATAAATCTTTGATCTGGCTGGAACTCACTTTGGTATAAGAAATAATATTTCCGTTGCCCTACTACCATTTAATGAATAATGCATCTTTCCCTCGCTGATTTGAAACAGAACCTTTATCATATATTGGATCTGGGTCTATTTCTGAACTTTATCATTTCTTCATGATCTATTTGTATTAGTACCATGCTTACTTTGATAGAAAAACCATTAATACTTTAACACAACATCTCTTAGCTGATCATTTTTACAACTGACCTTTAGCATCAATAGTTTTCAACTAAAACAATGTGAACTTTGTCAAGAGAAAAGAAGCCAAACTTTGTAAAATAATTTAAAGAGGTTTATTCTGAGCCATATTTGAGGATCATGACTCAGAGCCACACCCCAGAAGCCTTGAGCAAGTGGACTCGCTGTGGTTGGGTTACAGTTTGGTTTCATACATTTCAAGGAGACAGGGGTTACAGGTAAAGTCATAAATCAACACATGGAAGGCATACATTGGTTTAGGCCAAAAAGGTGGGCCATCTAGAAGGTGGGCTTACAGGTTGGTTATAGGTGGGTTTAAAGATTCTTTGACTTGTAATTGGTTAAAGACATTAAGTTTTTTTGTCTAAAGGCTTGGAATCTTTGAAGATAAAGAGGTCTGATAATCAGAGACAAACCAGCAGACATATATTTGTCCTGTAAATTGAGGACCTGCAGGTTTGTCTTGCATAGCTTCAGGCCTGTTAATGAGTTACAAAGGGTATCTCCAAGAAGGGAGGGGGCATGATGAGGCCTGTCTGATCTTCCTCCTTGAGGCAACCAATTTAGTTTTCTTAGGATATCCCCTTGGCCAGGAAGGGGTCATTCAATCAGCTGGTGGCAGGGGAAGCCTTAAGATTTTATTTTAGTTCACAACTTTAACATTAGAATCTCTAATTAAAAATGTGTTCATTTTCTCATCTGAATCACCTTAAGTTTACTGATAAATTCAGAGAAAATTAATAGTGCCCTTTTTCCCCCACAATTTCGGTATTCAATCTGTTTAAGAACATAAAATAGCAAGTTTTTCCCTTGAGTCTTCTTTTTCTCTCACACACACAAATACTCACACTGAGAGTTGGTTAAAAAAAAAAAAAAAAAAAGAGAGAGAGATCTGTAAGAAAATTGCCCAAACTGTCTAAAGCACCTCTGTAATGTTTGAGAATGCTCTAGTAGCTATTGTGTTTTGACTCTCCACCAACTGACAGACGGGGCAGCCAGCTAGCTACCACGTACCAAACGCATAAAAAACAGAGTTTATGCTTTGCAGGTAGAGTATGATGTCACTGTAACACCCCCAGATACCTCTACAGAAAAAAGTGAAGTTACATGTGATTTTGCTCTAAAAGTCAAATCCTAATAGCGGAAAGATATTTCATCCACCAGACTGTGGACTTCTCAAACGCAAAGCTTACAAGGGGACACTAGGCTTCGGGATGGACTCTCAGGCCACCCTCAGGGATGCTGGAAATGAAGGCGATCGTGTTGAGGGCCTGACCATCACTCTTCGGTTAAGAGGAACCTCTCCTTCCACCGTTTTCTTTAGGGATGGAGTTTTAGTCAGCAATATATACTCTACCCATGTCCTCCAAGCTCTAAATTATTAGGTTTTATTTTTCAAATAAAAGCTTAAAAAACACCAAAGTTTGGGACAGTAAGATGCCAGTAAGTACAGACAATCCTTTGTCTAGAAGATTCAGCATGATTCCCATGAACTCCTGACTGTGAAACGGTGGCATGCCGGGGGGCCCAGGTGGAATTCCAGTTCTACCTCTCTCCAGCTGTGCAATCTCAGGGCAGGACTCGAATGCAGGCAGCCCGACTCGGTTCGGAAGACTGCTAGAAGCTAAGTGTAACCACAAAGGAACACAGGGCTGTGAACTTGAACAACAGGAAGAGTGAAAGCTCAGTGGGGCCTTCCAGAGGGCCCTGAGTCTTAGCTAACTGGCCGGGAAGGGGTTTCATGAAGATGAAACAAAAAATTAGAGGTGAGTTATTCGTAGCAAGTGTCCTCAAAAAATTAAATCCATTTAATCAGGACAGAAACAAGTAACACAATTGTCCTTTGAAAATTACTTTATTCATAATTTATAGGCTTGTAATAATTGTCATATTACTTGGTTATATGTACACGATCCTAGCTCTCTACCTAGGTTATGAATTCTCCATGGGTGTGTTTGCTTCTCTTTTGGTTTTTTCCCTGGAACATTCCCTCTATCTTGTTTCAATCTGACTCCTGCTTATAACCCAACCAACTGGAACTCCCTTCTCCAGCTCCTATCACAGGCCTTGTGTTCGCTCCCTCTCCTGTAACCAGCAATCAGCCGTCCCACTCTGTCTCTCTGAACCCACCCTTCCCGCACGCCAGTCTCTGATTTCTTCGTTCTCCTTTGCCTTTTAACTACAGACATTAAAACCCGTCCTGCGCCTTGGCCAGGGTTTCCAGTTCTCAGGTGCCTCTACTATACTTCTCTTCCACCTTTCCCTCCTCTTCTTTTCTGCTGAGCCACGTCTTCATCCTCTTTCTTTTCCCACCCTTTATTTTGCCCTCTCCTGACTGTCAATCACACGTAGTTAAAAATCTCTTCATTAGAGCTCACCGACCACAGAATCAATTCCAAGCTTCTTGGCAGATCAATCAAGAACTTCGGCAGCGAGGGTCCCAACTCTTCCTTCCGTTGCATTTCCCATTCTCATTACCCCAGCATTCACGCTGGGTCTGAAGCTTCAAATTTCACACATTTTCCCAAACTCTTCTACATCTCTGCCTTTTCTCATGCTACACGGTGCTCCATCTGCACACCTCATCCTCTTAAATTTGGCAAAGCCCTCCCCCATCTGCAGGCTCTGGCTTCCCCACGGCCTGCCCTTCCACTTTCTTCCAGGGCCAGTCTTTTGCTGTGGGTACTTGCGCATCAGTTGGTCAGTCCTACTGGTACGTCAGGAGCATGGCATTGTCTTATTTAGAGAACATTTTCCTCAAAAGAGTCTCAAAATGCCTTGCATAAAGTGGCAAGGACTCAAATATTTTAAATGTGATTGTAACAGAGGGAACGGCCTGGAAAAAAATGGCAACAATATTTTCTGTCTCTAAAGCCTGCATCCCTGCCTCAGGCCAGTGGCTAGGAAGGGCAGGGTCAGTCTTTTGTTTATCTGTGCAACAGGAGATGGCCCAGCCGGACCTGGTAAAGGGAGGTCCCAGGACTGTCTTTATTGGAGATGGGATGATAAGAGTTATCAACTATAATTGCCCGAAGCTGAGAACCCATCCTTTAAAAGCTCTTCAGTATTTCTGTGAAGGTTCAGGAAATTTGGGGTTTTTGAGATGAGACGGTCTACCATATTTCCTCCTTTGCTGGCAAAGTAAACTCTCTTTCCTTCCTCCTCAAACCCCTTGTCCTTGTTCTTCTTCAGCCTCATGGACAAGTGCCGAGTTTTCAGTAACATGATGTTCTTGATAATTTGTATGGAATACATATGACTCCTTGTTAGGTCTGGAGCCGAGAGAGAGAGACACACACACACACACACACACACACACACACACACACACACACACGAAGCCTCGTGTGTAGCAAAATGCTGTTTATTTTGAGCATCTGGGTGCAAATAGGTGGAGCCCGAAAAAAAACATCCATCAGAGAAAAGGGGAGAGCCTTGGGTTCTTATAGAGGGTTTCTCTGGGGGAGTAAATAAGTGGGCCAGAACAGCCGCTTCTAATTAATTCTTTTTCAAATGCCAGCTCCTAGGACCCCTGCGCCCCAGGCACATCCACCCTCCAGCTCCAGGACTGTCCTTATCATGAGAGCTAGGGAGGGATAAACTAAATCCCTATGGCGGGTGGAAAAGAATGCTGGCTGCAGTTGTCTGAGAATTCTCCACACTCCCGAGGCTGCTGTTTTACAAGCCTAAATTCTGCATTAACCACATTCTGTCCAATGCAGACTTTTCAGGTTCCCACCTGGAACAAACCTAACACTTGTCAGACATCTAAGCTTCATAACATTATCATTTCACAAAGGGGGAAATCAGATTCTCCTTATATACACTGACTTGAGTCTTTTCTCAGAAAATAATGTGCTTTGCAAAGGGGGTCGATTGTAAAATAAGTGATATTCAGTGCATGACCCCAGAAAAATATGACTTTTAGCACCTGACAACACCTTCCGAGTTATAAAAGTGGTATCAACTCACTGTCGAAAAGTTGGAAGATATAGACATGTAAGAAAACAAGAACAGTAAAATATTAATAGTAAAACCTAGAAGGTGGGTATATGATTATTCACTATGAAATTCATTTAACTTTTCTATGCGTAAAATTTTAACTCAATGTTGGAAAATTCAACAAATAAAATTTGTTTATACAATCACTGTGTCATCTGAACTCCATCAGAAGATACATGAGGACACAGGGAAGGGCTGTGTCCATCAGGGGAACCTGTCATCTCCATTGCCCACAACAAGTACTTAGTAAACTAAGCTTTGTTAAATGAACACACTCCCCAAAGCACGTTTGTTTGGGTCTCTATGACAGATACATTTAATCTGTTTAACCACTAACTGACTGACTATATTGGAACTCTCTTCCTCACCCCCACCCCAACTGAATTAAATGCTCCTTAAGGGCCAGGAGCCATACACTCGACAAATTTGCTGGTTTAGCACCCTACGTTTAAAAGCTATCCTAGCCTCCTAACACAAACAGAGAAATACATTTACACTAGCTTTACATTGGGAGACTTTTAAAACATATCCACTGAAAGGATTTATAGCATTAGCTAAGTTTCCTCAGAAAGTAGACTGGCTTGAACCCAACTGTAGAGCCAGAAGGCCACAGAACGGACTCAGACAGGCCACGGGGTGGGTGGCAGTGATGGACGTGCATGCACACCCACAGTGTGTGATAACTATAGGAAAGCTGCTCACGTTACAATGATATGATACAGCATAAAAGGGGACAAGGAGAGGAGGGATTTAAAACCCAGTGGACTTTTAATTCTTTTATGAAAATGTTGGAATTTGATTCACGTAAACTTCACATGGTATGGTGGTATGGGTATGGTGGGTAAGAACTTAGGCTCTAAAGCCTGTCTATTTGGGTGTGAATCCCACCTTTACCACTTAACGGCTATGTAAACTTGAGCAGTTTAGTTCACTTTTCTTAGTTTGTACGCTTATACAATGAGTGCAACAACATTATCTTCCTCATGGGGGTTTGGGAAGGATTAAGTGATACAATGCACAAAGCGCCTGATACAGTACCTGACGCACAGCACGCATTCAGTAGAGGTTACCTGAACACACGGGGGCCCGTCTAAAGTATAAAGAAAACAATGGAGCCTGGCAGTTCTTTGAGTGAATCCCCATCTGGGTACAACATCTATTAGTTTATGCTACACAGGACAAGGTCAGACAGTCAAATTTCCAAATGGTTCCAATGACAGGTCATATTAATAAATTTTTAATTGAAGAGATAATAACAGGCAGTTAAGATATTTTCTATTCTAGCCAAAGATCTGTTTGCATCAGATATATAAAAGAAAGAGGAAGAAGACAGAAATGTTTCATCATAGAAGTCAACAGTAACCCCCAATTCTTAGGACTTTTGGTACAAACATTTTCTGTGTGCTCACTGCTGAGATATCGATTTTTTCAAAACCTAACCTTTATTGTAACAAACTAAACTACAATGATCTGGTTTAAAGATCCTTCGGCCTCTGGCATTTTTGTTCTCCAACCCCAGAACCCCTTTGGTCTCTCAACTGCACATGTCTGTTCAAACAATAATCCATTCAGCTCCTTTCTCAGCTTCCAAACTCTGTGATGCCTCTTCTATGCTTTTCTTCCACCTTTCCCTTCTCTCTCATTTCTACTGAGCAGCATCTTCATCCTCTTCTGCTCCATCTCTTTATGGTACCAAGCTCCTCCTGACTCACTGTCCACCATGGAATTAAAAACCTTTCATTAGTGCTCACTGCCCACGGGATAAATTCGTCTGTCTCAGTCCAAGTCTCAGCTAAACGGCCTCCCAGGTGTAAATCCCAATCGCCTTCCAACACCTACATACTCCACCTTCTATGTTACCATGCCCCACGAAGAGCTCTTGGAAGATACTTTACCTGAAACAATCATCTCACTTGGGAAAAAAAGATTGCTTTTAGGGGTTGTTAAATATTTATTTCCTCTTGCATTCAAGTTTAAAATTTACCTTATTTATGGGAGAAGGAGAAGATGAAGAAGGTGGTGACTGACTGAGACTTTCAACACAACCAATCTGAGCCAAAATATCCACCTTAAAACAAAAAAGGTGCTCAGTGAACAGGGGTGAAAAAGAGTATACCCAAGCTTTTAACTAAAAACTGCAAATTTATGGTAGGATTAAATTCACCAGAAGATTCCAGCATGCCACTCACTCACAAACATTACATGCAAAAAGTCCCAACTGTGTAGCAGTGGGTTACCTTCAATGCATTACATTTTCTAAAGTCTGTTGCGTGGATTAACTGAAGCACTAAAAATAATCATAAGCAGCACCGCAGGAATGGAACAAATATCATGCAAGTCACACAGCAAATGAACAAACTCTGGAGAAAAAAACATAGCCAAGCTTATAAAAATGTTAAGATTTTGAACCTTTTTGTTTTCAAAGGTGCTAAACGTGTGAGTCCAGCCACAATAAGCAAAGCCACCTAGTCAACTGGAAGCTAAGCACAGAGACAAAAGTGAGTCCTACCAACCCCAGCTGTGAGCAACAGGACAGCCCAGTGAGTCTGTGAACTCGAGAGCAAAAGTAAAAGTCTCTTGGTGCAGGCTCCTGAGGCTCTAACTGGGTTACTACGCAGCATCCTTGTAAGAAGAGACAGCTGATACAACCATGAAGCCAACCAATGGCTAAGCTGTGGCACAGTTGTTCAGAGGACAACTTTGGAGCCCAACTTCTAGGCTTCCAATCCCAGTTCCACAATTGTCCAGTGGGGAAGTCAGTACTATTAACATTCACACATCATTATGAGAATGTACTTTTCAGGGACAACTCTCTTTTGAAGTAAGTAGCGTATTATTCTCATTTTATAGATCTAAATAAACTTCCTTTTGAAAATCAATTAATACACAAAGTAGACAATCAAGATGATATAACAGGGACCCAGTTTATGCTTCCACTTAAAACTAAAAATATGACAAAATATATCAAACTGTTTGCAATTCATCTGACACCAGGTAATGAAGAACAGTGATCCTGAGATACAGGAAACAAACAGGGTAAGCCCAGAGCTGCCCAAGGTTACTGCCTAGAAAGGCTTTCCAGGCCACAGGTCAGGGATGGAGAACCCCCACAAAGCCCAGCGGGCCTGTGGTTTGAGGAGACAGAGCTGGAGTCTGGGAAGGGTGCCGGAGAGACGGACCTGCAGAGAGTGAGCTCTGGAGATCCTCAGAGGGTATCACAGGTCTGAAGCTAAGTACTGACCAGCACATTGTGTGAGGAAGCTTCCCAAAGGCAGGGGAAGAACCATATGAAAGAATGAAGGAACAATCCCTCACACAAGGCTGTTCCCACCAGCCAGAATGGAAAACATAATTCATGGGACACTGAGTAAAACACTAAAAAGGGCTTTGCTTCAGTAGAAGGGCAAAAATATCCCTAAAGTAAATGTTGCTCTGGTTTCCACTTAAAAAAGCTTAAAAATAAAACCTGGAAGAATTAGACTGTTTCAAAGTAACTTAAGTGCATTCCTGAACAAGGCTCAGAAACATTTATGGGAATGAAAATATATTCAGTATAATAAGAAGGTAAAAATCACAATGTCTGACATTCAATAAAAAATTACCAGGCATGAAAAGAAACATTATGAAGAAAGGAATTAATCAATCTAAGCTGACCCAGTAATGACATAGATGATAGAATTACCAATATTTTAAGAGCAAGAAAGCTTTCAAATATTAATGAGGTAGAAGATCCAGGTGAATGTGCTTCAGAGGGGTGACGACTTCAAGCACAAAGAAGAAAAACCCACACGGAATCAACGTAAACCCCTGGATCCACAATACCTCTGGAGGAAAAAAACCAGGAAAGCTCATTTGTCACTATTCGAATCAGCTATAAAATAACTTCTTACTTTGAAAACTGGCAATTAAAGAGAAAGAATTAGACATTGGAATTCAAGTTAGAATTAGAACAGGAGCTTTCAGTTACTTCCCTCCCCTCACACATCTGAAGGATGCAGAACACTTCCATCAGTAACTGTGGCTCACAGTGGCACTCAGTTAGGGTTTGAGAGTAGAATACAGAGGGACACAGAAAGAAGTAATATTTCAGAGAAAGAAATGGGAAAGTCAGGAAGAGAAACTACTCTTGTGGGGAAACAGTAAGTGATTCTGTTCAAGATGAGTTTATGATACGAGGAGATACGCAGTAAAGAGCTGGAAACGAAGCAAATGGAAGAGAAAATTCAAGATTAAAGAGACATTTATAAGGGAATCATCCACATGGTCAGAGAGGGTAGAAAAGTGAGAAAGACTGGAAGAAAAAAGGATAAGTGCATTGAAGACACTGCTTTGAAAAAAGAAAGAAGTGGGAAAAGAAGGAAAATACTTATTAAACATCTTCCATGTGTCTGACACCACTCTACACTGGTGGCCCAATCCTCTGACAATTCAGGAAGCAGGTCTTATACCAAAGCCACAATCCTTACGTGGTAGAGCTGACTGCCAAGCCCAGGTCTAAAACCAACGCTTACGTGCTGCTCCCGACCCCACTGCCAGGCTGGGCTGAGAAGCCGTGAGACAGAGAAACAGATGTGCCAGGGACACCATGTCACAGAGGCCAGAGGGTTCTAACAAAAAGAGAAGCCACTTTATTCCATCCCCCACATATATATCTACATATCCATCTATTTATCTGTATCTATATTTACCTTTCTAGTGTGTGAAGAAGATAGAAAACAAACCTCTCAGGTCAAAAACCTTCAGATAACACATCTAGGTCTATACAACTTTTAATTAACATTTAATCCTTATTGTTCTTATTCTTTAAAAAAAGTACGAACAAAACTTCCCATTGATTTCTCAAAAGCAAGCATTCTAAAGAAGCAGTGATCCACTCCTGTAATCTCAGCACTTTTGGGAGGCTGAGGTGGGAGGATCCCTTGAGCCCAGGAGTTCGAGGCTGCAGTAAGCTATGATCACGTCAATGTGTAGAGTGAGATCCTGTCTCTTTTTTTTTTAAAAAAAAAAAAAAAAAAGCAGTGATCTAAGATTTTTTAAGGTCTATATTGAGATTAAGAACCTTTTTAGAATCAAGGCATTGATATAATTTAAACACCAATAACTGGGTGAAAAACAAGACTAGGACAACTATGAATGCATTTTCTTTAACAACTTCTGAGATTAATTACCATCAGCTGGTTAATTCATTCTAGTGGTACAGGCACTAACAGGAAATGCTCTTGAAACTGTAAAATATAACTGATAAATAACGCATAATAAAACTAACATTAACCACTAAAAACTACTCTTTCTTTCTAAATGTGTTACGATGGTTGCCCTCATCTAAATAATACAAAATCTGTACTTGAGTAAGAAAACAATGAAGAGTTTGATTCAGTTCTTGAGTATTCTTCAATAAATTTTCTATGTACTTAGTATCTGTGTATGTGTGGGGGGTGTGTGTATACGTAAACACAAGAAAGATAACATTACCCAAACTGATGTGCCTTTAAAAAAAGTCATACATCCATATCTGTACATCTGAATCCACCCTCATCCTTCCTAAAAGCAGCCCTGTTCTCCTGGGTGCCTGTCCTGTGGTTTATTTGATCAGTCCCCTGCAGGCAGACATTTACGTTCCCGTTTTCAATGTGACAGACAATGCTGCAGTGAACTTTCTTGCCCAGAAATCTGTGTTCTGAGAGCAGATCTAAAGGACGAACTAAGAACTGTAGGGTCAGAGAGGACATACACTGTAAATATTAACATATGTACCGAACTGGCCCCCAAATCTTCAATTTATCCTTTCACCACCTTTGCATCAGATGCCTAAATACCTTTCTTCACACTAGGTCTTACTACAATGTTTTAACTCACTGCCAGTTTGATAGAAGAATCTCAAAATGAGCATTTCCCCAAGTTTATTGACTATCTGTACTTTTTCCCAATGAACAATCTGTTTGCACTCTGTCCATTTCTTCTCCTGAGCTGTTCTTTTTCTTACAAATGTGCAATTCTCTGTGTATTAATGGAACGAACCTATATCTGCCCCATGTTAGAAATATTTTTTCTAGTTTATTATTACTTTTTGACGTAAATGTATCAATTCTCTCCTTCATGGCTGCTAGACATCCTATAAGGCTTAGAATGGCCTTCCATATTTCAAGGTTTTTTTCAAAAAAATGTTGCGTACATTTTCCCCAAGTACTTTAAAAAAAAAGCTTTATAATTTTCCAAATTAAACTGTTCAGTCCATTTAAAGAATAACACACTATATTCCTTTCACATTTACAATTCTAGTCCAAACTGTAGCCAAGTGGACGTTTTTGCTGATAACGGGCTCTCTCACCTACACTAAGGAAGACAGCAATCACAGTGGTCATGGCAACGAACTCCTTGACACCAGGTACTTCACTTCTGATGGCTGAGTAAGAATCTAGAACCCAAGGGCACCCCAAGCAATCCAAAATTAGGAGTTTTAAGAAAAACAAAAGAAGGGCCGGGCGCGGTGGCTCACACCTGTAATCCTAGCACTCTGGGAGGCCGAGGCGGGGGGACTGTTTGAGCTCAGGAGTTCTAGACCAGCCTGAGCAAGAGCAAGACCCCGTCTCTACTAAAAATAGAAAGAAATTAATTGGACAACTAAAAATATATAGAAAAAATTAGCCGGGCATGGTGGCGCATGCCTGTAGTCCCAGCTACTCGGGAGGCTGAGGCAGGAGGATTGCTTGAGCCCAGGAGTCTGAGGTTGCTGTGAGCTAGCATGACGCCACGGCACTCACTCTAGCCCGGGCAACGGAGTGAGACTCTGTCTCAAAAAAAAAAAAAAAAAAAAAAAAGAAAAACAAAAGAAAGTGCTAATTTACATATTAGGTTATAAATTTATCAACTAATTACTCTGATGTGTAGTACAGATGAAAAATATAAAATCAAGGAAGGCTCAAATAAATTAAAACACAGCAGGCTCAAAGTAAGTTATTCAAGCAGTTTTTCTTTAAAAAGATATGACTTAAAGAAAACAGTACAACACTCAGAAAGCTGGATGCCCAGGAGCTGAACGTGGGGCTTTAACTGGACTTGTGGGAAGAGAGGCAAACTTAGACTGATTGATGCTGGGAAGAGTGAACGGATACTGGCTCGGAAGCCGGCACCGCACACGGAGAGGAAGAGATGCAACCTTGAGAGAGAGTGTGCCCTGCAGGGCCTGGTGGGTGGAGGAGAGGCCCCTGCTTCTCCCACATACTTGCCCTCTAGACAGAACTGTCCCCTGGGAGCGAGCACATGCCATACAGAGTGAATAATCAGAACATCCCAAGAAGTACATCCCTGGAACAGACATAATATTTTCTTAATGACATTCAGAAAATGAAAGAATGGGCAAAACCTAATAGTAAAAATTTTAAAAGCTACCAATTAATAACAGTCACCTGGTTTCTTACTCATAACATCTTTCATGGTATTCATAAAATGTACCATAATTTTGGCCTATTTAAATTGTTCTCATATGCCAGATAACAGAGATCAGAGACAGATGTTAAAAATATTTTCACTTAAGTTACATTCAGGCCAGGTGCGGTGGCTCACGCCTGTAATCCTAGTACTCTGGGAGGCCGAGGTGGGAGGATCGCTTGAACTCAGGAGTTCGAAACCAGCCTGAGCAACAGTGAGACCCCGTCCCTACTAAAAATAGAAAAAATTACCCAGGTGTGGTGGCCCACACCTGTAGTCTCAGCTACTCGGGAGGCTGAAGCAGGAGGATAGCTCGAGCTCAGGAGTTTGAGGTTGCTGTGAGCTAGGCTGATGCCATGGCACTCACCCAGGCAACAGAGTGAGACTGTCTCAAAAAAAAAAAAAAGTTAAATTCAAATGCTCAAATTAATTATGAACATGCTTTCTGAATTTGTTAATTCTACTATCAGTGCATTTTTGTTTTGCCTTCATAAGATTTGATTAAATTCAACATTAGATTGGATAAGTAAAATCCAACTTTAAAAAAATTATCTAATAAATAACCTTGATGAAAAAAATTTAGACTTATACTAATCAGTTTATATTACTACATTTAAATACCATGGAAAATATTTCATAACAGAACAAGACTTGAACCTGATTTTGAGTTTATGCTCATTAGCTTTAGTGCTCCAGCCTATTCTGAGATAATGGCTGAAGAAGATCCCCTAAATTAAAATAAGATGAATATTTCTATTTTTTTTTTTTTTTTTTGAGATAGAGTCTCACCGTGTTGCCCGGGCTAGAGTGTTGTGGCGTTATCCTAGCTCACAGCAACCTCAAACTCCTAGGCTCAAGCAATCCTTCTGCCTCAGCCTCCCGAGTGGCTGGGACTACAGGCATGTACCACCATGCCCGGCTAATTTTTTCTATATATTTTTAGTTGTCTGGTTAATTTCTTTCTATTTTTAGTAGAGACGGGGTCTCGCTCTTGCTCAGGTTGGTTTCGAAGTCCTGAGCTCAAACAATCCGCCCGCCTCGGCCTCCCAGAGCGCTAGGATTACAGGCGTGAGCCACCGCGCCCGGCCGATATTTCTATTTTTTGTTTCCTTCACTTGTTCCTATGATCACCTCATTATAATTACCTTTTATTAAGATGTTGCCCTTTACTTAATGTGAACCCATTTCACAGATGTCTTGTGTAACCCACTGAACTGCAACTGGGTGGACCCTTGTTCCCAGGAGACTCTACTACTTGGGGACATTTCAGGTTGTCACACTGAGGGGGTGCTACTGTCATGGGGCTGGAAGGCTGCTGAACATCCTGCAGTGCACAGGATGAGGAAGTATCAGGCCTCAAATGTCAATAGTGTTCAGGTTGAGAATCCCTGGGAAAATTTCAATAAGGTATACTGGTATTTCTTCACATTTCACAGTGAGTAACCTTTGACCAATGTTCTCAAGTATTAAAAAGGAACAAAATATAGAAAGATATTCTTCAACTACAGTGATCATCCTGACACTGAATTTTAAATATCTGGGTCAGACTAATTTGTAACTCAGAGTGTTTACAAAAAGCTATTTTAAAATGTATAAAATCTGCAGTTAATATATGGTAATATAAACTCTCTTGAAAGGTTAAGATACAGAGATAATTCTGTAAGTAAATAATTATAAGTGATATAAATGTTAGGTTTAATATAATTTAAAACCTTTAAAAAATATCAAGAAATAATATCTCCTAAAGCCCATTCATTTCTAAAGATGTAGGTAGCAACAGTATTTTGATATCTATCTTCTCAGTTTTCTTCTTGTCACTCACTCTAGATAATCATTCAGTGATAAAAGGACTAGGCAAATTCACCTAAACTGGTAAAATTTTAATTAAAAATAATGTAAAATTTCACTGTATTTTTCTCAAATTACTCCACTATCCTAAGTTTTCCGGAAGTACACAATAAGAGTGCCAAGTGCTGAGTGCCTGAATCTGCTAGTGACTTTTACATGCATTGCTTCGACCTGCAGGATGAGGGGCCTCTAGCTCTGGGAATGGAAGCAATGTGCCAAGGTCAGAGAATACATTTTCTGAGCCAGCAGGGGCTTTGACCTTGACCTAAACAAGACAACTCTTTTCTTCTTTCCATGCCTTCATCGAGAAGGTATGTGCAACTTCTGGGGTCTGTGTTCATATCATGACAGACTTCTACAAGCAACTCTGAATTAACACCCTGCCTTTTCTCTTACAATCGATTTTTAAAACAGTCTTCAGCAGGCTTAACAGGTGAGTTTTTTGTTAATACTGAATAGAAATGCCACAAAGAAACCCTAAAAACTACTCTGTTTATGCTTTCAAGGAACAGCAATAGCTGTAATGCATCACAAACATTCACAAATGTGCTTTGCTCTCAGTCAAGCCAGCCACGTCCAGAAGGATGACGTGAGACGTACCTGGTTATTGCTGTTGGCAGCTGACGCGTTGGCTTGGGCTGTACTTGCTGAGAGGGAATCGAGGAAGGCTTGGTCAGCCACTGAATTTCCACAAGAAAATGGATCTTTTCCATCACTGGGTAAAATCTGAATAGCAGAAAGAACCCCAATTATTTTCATAGGTTAGGGTCATTTCAGAGAGTCCCTGAGGGCAAGCGAGAATTGTCACCTACTATGGAAAAGGGTTCATATTCATTGCTACAAATTTCCCACTAAGTGCTTTTGTACATTCTGCATATTTTGATAAGTTGTATTTTTATTTAGCACAAAGTATTTTTTAATTTCTCTTGAGAGTTCTTTGATCCATGAGTTATTTAGAAGTGTGTTGTTTAATCTTCAAGTATTTTGGGGTTTCCAGTTATCTTTCAGTTGTTGATTTCTAGTTTACCATTGTGGTCTGAGAGCAGACATTGTATGACTTCTTTTAACTGTCTTGAGGTATGTTTTACGGCTCAGAATGTGGTCTTGGTTAAAGTCCCACGTGAGCTTGGGATGAACGTGTATTCTGCTGTTGTTTGATGAAGTCTGTAGGTGTCCATAATTGGACATCAACTCAGGGATGGCAGTGTTGAGTTCAACAACGTCTTTACTGACTTTCTGCCTGCTGGATCTATCCGTTTCTGACAGAGGGGGGTTTATATTCTTAGAAGATAAGCAAACCCATGAACGTCTGTAGTAATGATTCTTTTCTGTAAGTAAGAAGAATTCTAGAAAATGCAATTACTGCCAATATCAAATCCTCATATTTTTCTCAATCTTGTCAATTTTTAGACTCCGGGATGCACAGTGCACAGAACTAAAACAAGACATAAACTAAGAGCTGTGGACTGAGTCCAGGGGCCTGTGAACCATCTCAAGGTGTGTGGAAAAGGTCGAGGTGTGTGCCTGGGCCCACATTTCTGAAGGAAAGTGTGGATTTCCTCAGATTCTCCAGAGGGTTCCAGATTCCCCAGCCTTCACTCTCAATCAAGAACAACAGAAAGACAGCCAGGTCCCAGATAAACATCCTCCCAGGGCATTCTTTCCTGGAGGCGAACCAAAGGTACCTTTATTCTTGATCCAGCTCCAATTTTACCAACAGGGCATCAGACAACCTTGGTTTCTCCCTACCACCCGTGAGAGGCAAGCTCACCAAGCAGTGCGTGCTCAGTGCAAGTGACCTATACTCCGCCAGCAGGGGGCGCCAGGCGGTTGGCTCAGAGGAAGGTTTGTCAGCTGCGTGGGTGTGTCCCGGGGCCCAGGCAAGTCAGGTGAGCGCTCACGAGGGGCACGGTAGCAGCACAGCTATCACAGTCGGGCTTAAACCAGGCAATTCTCACAGCAGCTCATTCGAGATACTCTTCTGCTTATGGGAATGGGAGAAGAAACTGAGGTATATATTTTTTAAAAAATCTAAACTTTGTAAATCAGTTGTACAACAAACAGTATCGTAGGCAGCAACTACTATACAGTATCAGCAAAGGAAAAATGGGAACTTTTATTCAGAATAATTAAAAGTTGCTATCCTCAGAAGGAACAATTTAAGTATTTGTAGTCACTTTTTGGAGCTTGGGTCTATAGGTAATAGTTTCCTTAGTTCTGTTTCAATGTAGTTTCCATATTCTCATAATCAGCATTTCTTTCTTTTACGATGGAAATTTTATTTTTACAAAAAGTTGCTGCCTTCCAGTCTATCCTGTAAGTTGATCGTTCATAAAAAGCTGCTTGACAAAGATCAGCTTTAATTAATACACAGCAATAGATTCTTACTTCCACGTAGTCTGTGGGAACAAGCCCTCGTTCTCCTTTGCTGTTTCTTCCTTCCAGCCATCCTCCACCAACATCCTAACAAAGTTACCAAAAAAAGAGAGAGAGAGAAAGAAAAAAGATTATAGTTGGAATTTTCTGCAGAAATCTTGCTTTGGGAACCATTATACATAAAAAAGTAATTAACATTAAGCTTTTTATTTCTACAGAATACTGTTCAAAATTTTAAGTTCTTAAACATTCTCTTTACTCCAGAAAAATGATGTAATCTAAAAACAAGAAAAATGAAACTTCAACAATAAGTGATCAAAGACTGAAGAATAATCTATTACTAGATTACCATCTTTTGTAATTCCTTCCCGTTTACTGGCCTGTGGTAGATGACAAAGTGGTCTGCAGGTCTGACTACTGCAGGTCCAGCAGCAGAATGCATGACCCCAGCCCTGGGATCTGCACTGTCCTTTATGACCTCTCTGGCTGACAGAATCAGGTGAAAATAATCTGGGAGTACTCAGAGCCTGGCCTCTAGGGCCTTTGCACATCTCAGCTCTCTGTTTTGGAACCCAAGCCACTATGTGAATCAATTTGGGTTGCCAGAAGATGACAGAGACGAGGCCCAGTGTCCCCGTTGCTCTATCCGAAACCAGCAAACCTCACAGGAGAACTGCCAGACACACGGTGAGGCCACCTTAGGCCATTCAGCCGCTAGCCGGCTCCAGGTGACTGCAGACGCTTGCACAGCCCAGATCAGCAGAACCATCCAGCTGACCTGTAGATTCCTGAGCAGTAACAAACAGTTATTGGTTTAAAACCACTAAGTTTTGGGATTGTCTATTACGTATGAAAAGATAAATGATCCATGGTTCCTTACTTCTTCCGGATAAATAATATTAGTAAACTAAATAATAAAGTAGAACTCTATACCAGGATTCCCATTTTTCAATCTATTATCTTGGCAAAGTCCTACTTTTTTCCCTTAAAATAGTAAGAGTTTTCTTAAGTTTATAAATAGTGCCCTAATTAGTTAATAATTATCTGAATCTGTGTAACTACATTCTCATCACTTTTTGACCACAATAGCAACCTGAAGACATTATTTTGCCAAGAAAATGAAGAAATACTTCATTAAAAAAAATTAGGTGGGTAGACCTAAGAATCTTTAATCTCTCCTATGGTTAAAAATGGAACCTATTTACTTACATACACCTAGCATATTATCTAAAGTTACTGCATACACTCTTTCTACCCAGTAACTCTTTTTTGTATCTAAAATTATAAAATAGGTTTGTCTAAATACTTTCACTATTAAGAAACCACCATGGCCTCTGCCATTCCTCAGTCTTCCTTGATCTTTGTGCTGCCTCAGTCCTCACTCTCACCTCCCACAGACGGTTAGGGTGGGACACACCTGCATCTCCTCCTTCCCTTCTCTTAAAGGTATCCTCCTCAGCCTTCCTGCCCCTTCCTTGACATGCTTACTCTTAAAGATGGCCAGGGAACCCACCTAGCTCCAGGCCTGATCTCTGGTTCTCCATTTCCAGTTTTGAACAGATGCAAAGCTGTAAGGCAGGGTTGACCATTATTCCTTTCACTCAACATACTCGTAACTAAACTCATTTAATCCTTCCAAAGAAGTTCTTCTGCCTGACTCACGTACTTCAATAAATCCATCATCCTCTCAGGTGCGAAGGCCAAACACTTCAGTGATCCTAGACTCTTTTCCCACCACTAATATCTAATCAAGCACCACGTCCCACAAGCCTGACTCTCTCAGCTTCCTGCATCCATCTTCTTTCAATTCTATTGCCACTACCTAAAGCCATGTCCCTAAACTCTAGCCATACCAAGTCATTCTATTAATTAATCACTAGATTAATTTCCCGGAAGCACAGATCTCATCATGTCATCTCCCTACGACATCGTCAAAAATAAACCCCAGCAAAACCCTTAAATGAATCCACTGCTTACCAAATGAAGCCCAGATCTATAGCCTGGTCCACAGGTGCTGTCTGATCTGGTGCTAAGAGACAGTTTTCTTAGCCCGTTTCCTACTGGTGTTTACATACCCTGTACTCCCGGGACACCTGTTCACATGCAGTGTTCCCCATCAGAGAAGAAAAGCAGATGCTTCAAGGCCAAACAGATGTGGCTTTGACTCCTCGTCTGCCACTTACAAGCAAGTTACTTAATCTCTATGAGTCTCATTGCCCTGGCCTGGAAAACAGATTCACAATACCTATCCCACAGAGTTCAGGGAAAAATAAAGAATATACTTATTTTTTATAAGTATATTCATTATATTAAGAGTATACTAAGTATACATCATACTTAGCCCAACCTGGGGCTCATGAGTGGTAAATAAATGGTAGCTGAGACTGTTAAAAGAAATACCAAATACTTTCAAATCTCTACATCTTTGGATTGACTGTTCTGTCTGGGATGTCTTTCTACTTCTGTCTGATGACATCCTATCCACAAACTTCAAGAGCTATCTAGTCAGATTTCATCTTCTGCATTAAAGCCTGTCCTGATTAAAACACAAATAGAAATAGGCTCTTCCTCTGCTGACCTGCCAACAGCAACTTGTCGACAACTCTGACACTTTTTTGAACACCACCTTGAACTTCTTCTCTTTTATATCGCAAGCTTCTTCCACAAAAGAGGGAAAACTGGATATATCTTCATGTTTACTCCTTAGAGTAGCTAGCACATACCCTCATCCACAGTAGGTACCCAGCAAAACTTCACTGAATGAGAAAATGTTTTAGATGAATTTCAAGTCTACAATGTTTTTTTTTTTTTTTTTTTTTGAAAAAGGGTCACACTCTGGTTTCCAGGCTAGAGTGCCGTGGCTTCAGCCTAGCTCACAGCAACCTCCAACTTCTGGGCTCAAGCAATCTTCCTGCCTCAGCCTCCCGAGTAGCTGGGACTACAGGCATGTGCCACCATGCCTGGCTAATTTTTTCTATATATTTTTAGTTGTCCAGATAATTTCTTTCTATTTTTAGTAGAGACGGGGTCTCGCTCTTGCTCAGGCTGGTCTCGAACTCCTGAGCTCAAACAATCCACCCGCCTCGGCCTCCCAGAGTGCTAGGATTACAGGCGTGAGCCACTGCACCCGGCCTAAGTCTACAATGCTTCTAAGGAATAAAAGGATACTGAATATATTTTCTAGGACATGTAATCCCAGAGAATAAAACTAGCAAATGTAAAACAGATTAATAAAAAGAATGGTTACAGAAAATGTGATCTTCTGCACTAATCTATCAAACTTGAGGTTGAGTGTATCTAATGTTGTTTGTTGACATTAATATCCTAGTGAGATTTTAAACTAAAAGAAACTTAATTTTCAAGCCAGCAAAGTTTACGTGGCTATTGACACTAGGCTAATGGGCTATTTGATAATATTAAGGAATTATTTTATTTTGTTAGGTGGGACAGAATGGTATTGTCATTATGTCTAAAAAGCACCTATTTCTTAGAGCTATATATTGAAATATTTATGGGTGAAATGATACTATGGAATTTACTTCAAAATAAGCAAGTGTGTTGCAGGAGAGCGAAGCTGGAGGAATAGTTGGGAGCACAGATGACACGAGATTGGCCATGGGTTGATAATTACTAAAGTTGGACAGTGCAATGGTGGTACAAAGGTGTTCATTAATATAGTCTCTCTCTTTTGGTACGTATTTGAAATTTTATAAAATAATTTAAAAATGAAAATATGTGTTCCTGCCTTCTGCTACACAATATACATAGTATAGTCCACCATGGGCAGGAAATTATATTAATAATAAGATGTGGTTTCCAACTTCGAGGAATTCCCAGTTTAAAAGGAGGCAGGCACGAATAAATACAGTAACAGCAGCATGACACACAGGCACAGCGAGAGGCAGGCCCAGGCTCACAGGGCATTCCGGGATGGCATGAAGGCTTTCATTCTTTCTGGAGAAGATATCTTTTATGACAATAAAGAAAGCAGGATGATAGTACTTTCAGTTTTGTTTTGCAGCAGAGAGAGATTGGGGGTGGAGTAACTGGATGAGGGAATGCCAGGCAGGGAACAACATGAGCAAGAGGGCAAAGTCCTGAGAAACAACACTGTGTGTGTGTGTGTGTGTGTGTGTGTGTGCGCGCGCGTGCGTGCGTGTGAGAGAGAGAGAGAGAGAGAGAGAGAGAGAGAGAGAGAGAGCGCGCGCGCGCGCGTCAGGGGAGACTGGCCAGGTAGGACAGGGCCAGGTGGTGGGTGTCTTGCAGACCTACGGCTGACAGAAAGCTACTGGAGAGGAGTGACGTGGTCAGACTGACGTGAGGGACAGGCAGCGAGGAAGGTGCGTGGTCCAGGTAAGAAGATGAGAGCTCGCTCAGGGCGCTGGCACTGGGACAGGGTGGGGAGGAGAGGCTAGACATGAGCAACATTTAAGAGATAAAAATCAACGGCATATATGATTTACAGTCAGGAGTCAGTGGGGTGACTGAATGGATGGGGCACGGAAATAAAAACGAAGGGAATTCGGGAATAGGATTAGTGCAGCAAGAGTGGTGATCTGAGTGAGCCTGAAGTGCCTGTGAAGAAACTAAGTAAACTGTCCAGCTGTGATTAGACACAGACGGTATCAAATTTGAGGTTTGAGTGGCATGGTCAAGCTGCAGATATAGATTTAAAATCACCGGCATACACGTGGCAATAAAAAATTGAGATTGTGCAGCCTAAGGAAACAGGCTGGAGATGGAGTGACGTGGGAATACTGGCACTCAAGAGGCGGGATGGGGAGGGGACACAGGAGGACCGCTGGAGAGGGCAGCGGAGAGGCAGGTGGAATCCCACATGTCCTACAACAAACACCCTTCTGGAAACGTTCAGCAAGAAAAGCAGGCACTGAGGCCTCTCTAAAAAGCAAAGCGCACAGGGCAAGGGCAGAGTTTTCTATTTTTGTACCTCCAAGGTCCCTAGCCCAGGAATGTGCACACACTAGCGAGGGAGTGACTGTAACGAGAGAGAGGGCACGCAGAGGTGGCGGCGTGGACGGAGGAGGACTCCTCTCCAGGAGCTCTGGCCAGAGGGATGCAGAGAGCAGTGTCACAAAAGTCAGCCAGGTGAAGAAAAAGGAGTAATAAGAGGTTAAAGTTTTGCTCATTTTACAACTACAAAAAAATGAACTCTCCCTACCCATTTTTGTTCCTTTCCCATCTATGGAAGTCTGCAATGAAATACTAGTAACTGATATAATTTTTCTTGAAACTTTATTTCAAATGAGGTTCATCTTAAAATTTTGCTACATACTTTAAGGATGCTCAACACTTACAATAAAGTCACATGTAAAATGGACAACTACACATATTGAGGTAAATATCACACAGAAGTAACAGAAAAATAGGATCTTGGGCTAATAGGAATGAAAAACAATGAATATTACATTTGCCTCTGAGCTTCCTGGCAACACAGATCATACAAGAAATCCAATAGTTTCCAAATATCTTATTTTATGAAAGAAAACATGCCAAAGTCTCCAAGAGAAAAATCCTGAGATGAAGGATCACATGGATGCTTATCAGAGAAGGCAATAATATACTAGTTACATACGCAGAGACACACTCACCTTCACATTTGAAGATGAATGTGTATGTGTGTGTGTATATACACATATATAAGTGTACTTTGAAGATGTGTGTATATCTGCGTATTTTCGCATATATTCAAACAAGGTTTTGTAAAGATGTAGGAAGGCCTGATTCCCATGTAGTGATTTCTTACTAGAATAAAAGACGAATCAATAACTTGTAATTCAGCAAAGATAACTCTATTGGGTGCTTAGCTAACTCCACTGGGAGCCAGTCTAAGTATATCTTGCTTCCTGGTATTCTAATCTTATTTAAGGAGAAAGCTTAGAAAAACAATGATAGCGAGCAATAAACTACTTAGGAAAATCAGCACCATATCTGTTTGTCCTAGAGACACAGTATTTTGGTGCCAGGAGAAAGCAAACTTAACTAAATTCCAGAACTATGGGATGCTCCCAAAATTATAAAGAAAAATTATAAACATATTGAAAAAGGTGTAAAATAAAGAGACAAACTCAATTATGTACTCCGCTGCCTTTACGGGACTTAACTTTCAATGTTTATACATATAATAGCTTCTTAGTTCTCCATCAATACTTGGTAAGCAACAGGAAAAACATGCATGTGGGTTTGGATGATCAACTTATCAAAAAAATAAAATCTTCAAAATAAGTTCACATGGAACAATCAGATTTAAATGTATAGTCCTCTTACCGGGTTTGTAATTGTGATGATTTCTCCCTCATTAACCGTCAGTTCATTATTTCCAGGTTCAGCAGCAAAGTCATACATAACCCGAGCCTGTTGGTAATGGAGAGGAAAAGGGGAAGTTACTGATGTAAACGCAGCAGTAAAAAAACCAAACGTTTCCAGTTCACTCTGTGAACATGCTGGCATGAACGTGACAGTGGATGTGGATGTTCTGGAAGAAGGGAAGACACGGTACCAAAACAATTCACCAGCTATACCGAGAAGAAGAGTAACAGTAACGGCGACAGCCCTGTTCTACTCTGGAAGCGGAGAAGGTTTCTGGCAGCTGCCCACACTGCATTTAGAGATCAGCCCTACAAAAAGTAACTCAAAACACGCCTACTTCATTAACAAAAACAACAAAAAATGTATGCTCTTCCTTTTAGGAGGCAAAAAATGCAATGAAATACCAGTAATTGATACAATTTTTCTTAAAGCTTTATTTCAAATGAGGTTCATTTTAAAATTTTGCTACATACTTTAAGGATGCTCAACACTTACAATGAAGTCACATGTAAAAAGGACAACTATACATATTGAGGTCAATATCACACAGAAGTAATGAAAAAACAGGATCTTGGGCTAACAGAAATGAAAAACAATGATACTGTTCATTCTGGGAACACTCGCTCTTAGGAACTGAGGATACAGACATACGCATACACACATATGTAAGATTCATACATATTTAGAAGAATCCCTTGCTATTAAAACTCTTACTACTCCTTATCTAGAATTAGCCGCTGGGATGAATTTTGATAATGCAGTATCCCTTGCCATGTTAACTCAGAAATTTAAGATTGGGGTACATATACCTTCCACCTATTCCAAGATAACCCGGCTGTAAAAAATACATATGTATAAAATATTTTACATATACCTTTATAATATATAATACATACACACATTTTAAAATCCATTTCAAATTCTAAATAATTGTCTTTCAGGGACTATCTTCCAGAATTCCATCCAATAAACTGGAGATCACATGTGCCTAGGAAACATATGGTCTGTTTGGAAAATAACTGTTTATCCTAAAAGGCAAATTCAAGTTTACCTACAGGACTAGTCAAACGGGACTAATGGAGCTGTATTAATTTCACAAATATTTACTGAGCACCTACCATGAGGCAAGAACCTGCAAGGCACTCTTGCTTGCCACTGCCCTTTCTACATATTTGCTTAATGATGCCTAAAATTCTTTTAACAAGGGTGAAGGATTATCTAGTGATAAAAGATAAAGAAAAAACCCAAATACTATTTTGAAATACATAAAAAATAATAATATGGACTGATGGACAAATATGTGATCTAGCAGGTAATGTGAAATGTTATTTACACAATCTAGATAGTGGCTTTATGGTGTTCAATGGAAAATTACTCCAACTTTTCCACAAGTTTGAAATTTTCCCTAAAAAAATGTTGGCGAGAGACAAATAGCGTAGAGTCTGTTGATCAAGAAATCCCATCAGTGCCTTCTTTCTGCACAGTGAGAGCTGGCAAGGGGATCAGAGAACAGACCATGGGCAGTGCAAACTATAGCAGGTCTTACACAGGACTAGGAGGTCGTGCTGAGGTATTTTCCTCACACAGCTGCAAAGTAGATAGAATGCTGCTTGTCATGTGGTGGAGTATTTTTTAAAAACATGTCACATCAACCTCAATCCTTCATGCAATGAGGACAGACGGGAGATAATGCATGAGACGGCTCTGTTGGAAGGAAGTGAGCGTCACCCTGGAGAGAAGCCCAGTGTGCCAACAGCCAAGCTCCACGGTGGCACAAGGAACCTGCTGTTTTGTTATTGTTCTTAGGAATCCTGTTTAAATTTTTTAAAATCCAGCTAAATCCAATTAGTTTCCAAATATAGAACATCTCAGCCTCTTGTTTACTAAACTTACAATTTTGTGAAATTGAATGCAAAACAAGTCAAAAATACAGAAATGGAAACTCCTTTACACATTTAAACACTACTGCACATTTGCTCACTGCTATGGTTTGAATGGTTTTGGTCGCTCCAAAACTCAGGGTGACACTTAATCCCCAATGCAGCTGCGCTGGGAGGTGGGGCCCACTGGGAGGTGTTTAGGTCACAAGGTCTCTGCCCTCATAAACGGATCAATACCACCATAAAAAGGGCTTGTGTGAGGGGGTTCAGTCTCTCCTGCTCTTCTGTCATGTGAGGACACAACGTCCCACCCCTGGAGAGGATGAAGTGCTCAAGGCAGCATCTTGGAAGCAGAGAGACCAGGCCCTACCCTGCCAGCGCCTTTAACTTTCCAGCCTCCAGAACCGTGAGAATAAATTTCTCATTTTTACAAATTACCCAGTTTCAGGTCTTCTGTTACATATAGCAGCACGAAACAGACTAAGACACTCACAGAAAAATGTTTATAAACATTGTAGGTTTACTTAAAACACTGAATTAAGACTTAAAAAAAAACCTAAGATGCTCCTTAAAAATTAGAAGTGAGAGTAATTTTGGAGAACAAAAGGATTTAATAAGCATATCTGCAAATGAGCATAACAAGTCAATAGAAAAAAAACCTGATCACTTAGCCTAGAGAAGATAAAGCTTCAGTAAGACTGGGAACCTTTAGCACTGAACACCTCTGGGCACCGTCTGCCAGCCCACCTCCTCTCTTTCCTGTCCTTGCACTTGGCCTCCACCTGTTTTTCTCTCTCTCCCTTTATCGCTCCCCACTTTTCCCTCTGGTTCACCACTGACAGTGTCCCAGCAGAGACGCTGACCTCAACCCCAACTGCCAATCAGCCTATTCCCCATGTGGCCTTTGAGAAAAAGAGTCCACTTTCCTATACTGCCTTTTCCAATGTTAGCTATACTAAGAAATGACTCTTCAACTATCTTCAAGAGCTAAATTTCCACATAGTTCCTGGTCAGCAGGTAACTTCAAACTCTATGTTCAACACATACTGTTAACCACAATCCCTTCAACAGCAGTTTCAAAAAGTATTACAGATAATGTGAATGGCTAGTAGATATCAATCTTATATTTCTGTTCCAGTAACTACCAGTCCAGTTACTAGTAAAATAAACATCAGCAGATTCAAAGCTCTCAAAGTAAATGCTCTGGACACTGGAATACTGAGTGTGCCACCACATAGCTGTCGATCCATCATCCTTAACACATACCTCCTCCTTTTCTGAGACGACAGAGAGTATGAAAACATTCATTCTTTTTGACCTATGTTATATACATCTGTTATTTTGCCTGCCCTACATCCCTTCCTTTGGAAACTGGATAATCAGAGCTTTCTCGGACTTCTTTGATATGGGTGCTGGCGAATACGTCTTCCTCTCTGGTATTGTTGTCAATGGTTAACCAGCTGGGGTACAAAGAGAGTCTGTTTGAAAAATGAAGTCAATTTATCGTAGAATGACAAACAGAAATGGCGTCCTGAAGAGATCAGCTGAAGGACAAGACTGATACTCATTCTCCCCTGGAAGACTTAGTTACAGGAGGCAACGTATCTCCTTTTGTGCTTAAGCTAATGTGAATCCAAGTTCTGCCACTTGCAATCTAGAGAAGCCAAGTTAATATGAACCAATAATCCCAAACCAAAAAATTTATCAACGAAACATTCTAAATAAAGAAAATAATGGATTTAAGAACTATGTTGCTGTATTATTATGCAAAAAAATGAAAACAAACACAAAAAATTAGATCCTAAAATGAATAATAATAAAGAATTAAACAGTTCAAAACAGAAAAAAAAAAAACCCTGGCAATAAAAAAAGTTCATACAGGGGTTAGAATGAAGAAGCCAACCCCCCATTCTCAAGTAGCTGCTTCTTTGGTTTTACATAAATCATAATTAAATCTTAAGGAAAAGCAATAAATCTTCGGCAATGTTGCTCTCCCACCTTTAAAATAGAGAAGCTCAATTAAAAAGTAACATACGCAAATCTTCAGAAATTCAAGGGAAAGAAGGATTAATTTGCCACCCTTGAGAACTGAAGTTTTGCATGTATGATAGATCATATTTCTATATAACTAGTTTACCTCTTTAAATGGCAAGCCTGTTTTACTTAAGCACATTCACAGGACTTATAAAATCTTACGATATTTAATGCCTTCCTCAATCTCATCTTTACCTGTCAAGATTAGAAGAAACAGAACTTAGTCTACTAGACCCTGAGCATCATTATAATATCAATATATGTTGATGTATTTGTCCTTATGCTAAATGGCTAAGGCTTAAATGCTTTTCAGTATACAATAGTCCCCCCTTATCCGTGGCTTCAGTTACCTGCAGTCAACTGTGGTCTGAAAACATTAAATGGAAAATTCCAAAAATAAACAATCATCAATTTTAAATTGCATGCCATTCTGAGTAGTGTGATGAAATCTCACGCCATCCCACCCAGGATGTGAATCTTCCCTTTGTCCAGCATATCCAAGCTGTAGATACCACCTGCCCAGCAGTCACCTAGTAGCCATCTCAATTAACAGATCAACTATCACATATCACGGCACTTGTGTTCAAGCCACCCTTATTCTACTTAATGGCCCCAAAGCTCAAGAGTAGTGATTCTGGCATTTTGTTATAATTGTTCTACTTTATTATTAGTGATTACTGTTAATCTCTTACTGTGCCTAACTTATAAACTTTATCATAAGTATACATCGGAAAAAACATAGCAGGTATAGGCTTCACTACCATCCATGGTTTCAGACATCCACTAGAGGTCTTGGAACATATCCCCCTTGGATAAGGAGGAACTACTGTATATGAATCTGTGATTTCCACAGCCTTTGTTAAATCCTGGCCTGTGCTTTTTTCACTACTATTTTAACCAAATATAGACTCTTACTGCTGTAAAATTTCATCTTGTTAGATCCAACCTATTAAGATCTTTGTGGGGCCGAGCATGGTGGCTCACATCTATAATCCTGGCACTTTGGGAGGCTGAGGTGGGAGGATCACTTGAGGCCAGGAGTTCGAGACCCATCTGGGCAAAGTAGGGAGACCCTATCTCTACAAAAAAAAAAAAAAAAAAAAAAAAATCACTGAGCATGGTGGCAGATGCTTGTAGTCCCAGTTTCTTGGGAGGCTGTCACGAGGATCACTTGAGCCCATGAGGTTCAAGGCCGCAGTGAGCCAGTAAGCTGTGATCGCACCACTGCACTCCAGCCTGGGCAACAGAGCAAGACCGGTCTCAAAAAAAAAAAAAATGCTATCTGAATTCTGAAGCCATCATCTAATCATCCTTTATCTTTTCCTGCTGAGAGTCATAAGAAAGCCTGATAAGCACACTTTCTATAGTTTTACCTGTGTCACTATTAAAATTGTTAAACTATGGCAGGGCTGAGGTCCAAGACAGCTGCACATGATAAAACCCCAAGGGGATATGTATTAATTAATTATCATGCTTTGGCAATGTTGATCTTAAAATTTCCTTAAATGTTTAAAAGCAATTTTTTTAATAATCCACTCAAGAGTATAGTTAAGATGATAGGGTTTTGGTAAGGTTTTAACAGTATTTCTAGCAAAAGATCTTTTCTCAACAGAAGAAATAACTAAAAAGAATTGGTAGCAGCAATTGAGAATGACTAAAAACTTAATTTTTTTGTATGTAAAATTTTCAAGAATAAAATACCAGTGAATTGGTATGTTCTTTAAAAATTTTTTACATAAAAAAGGTTTGTATCTGTTATCCTGAAATATTATGCACCTAAAGGAATTTTTAAGCTGGTGGTCAATTAAACAAGTAGTTTGGGAAATTTCCAAGTCAAATAGAAATGTAAATAGAAATTCACTGAGTAGGAATATAAATTCCAAAGAAATATTTAGAATAAACTTAAATCTGAGTGTAACAAAAGGCAATTATACAATCCCAAGGAGGAAAACAAGTTGTGACTATTTAAAATAAATAAATTGTGCCATCCAATTTTCCACGACGACTCCCTCTCTCCACTCCACTCCTGCAGTACAGTCCTGGAGGGGACCTGGACCACAGGAAATCCTCTCAACTGAGGCCACGCTGTAACCAAACCGCCAGGGCGTGGGATGATACGGTTCTATACGCAGGGTGAGCAAGAACTACTGAACAAAGTCATTTTAACAGTTATTTGATGTGGTGGCAGCAAACTGGCCACATCACATGTAACATCACTATGACCAAGTAATGCGCTAAAACAGACACTTCTGACACCCACGTGTGACTGCCTGTTCCATGCACTACTTCATAATTAAACACACATGAAATTTTAATTGAATTTTTTATTTTTAAGGTCATGTCAAAGTGGCTGCATCATACAAAACACTTTGATTGGGTTGCTTTTAAATCAGAAGTTGGTTTTCCTTTTTCTGCAAAGGGCCAGAAAGTAAATGTTTTAGAGTTTGCAAGCCATACAGTCTCTGTTGCTGTAGTACAAAAGCCACCACATAAGATATGTAAACAAATGGGTGTGGCTGTGTTCCAATAAAACTTTACTTACAAAAAAACACATAGCAGGCTAGATTTTGTTCATGGGCCATAATTTGCAGACCCTTACAACATGACTGGGAATAAAGTTATTATATAAAAACTACTAGCCTTGGCTGGGCACGGTGGCTCACGCCTGTAATCCTAGCACTCTGGGAGGCCGAGGTGGAAGGATTGCTTGAGCTCAGGAGTTCGAGACCAGCCTGAGCAAGAGAGAGACCCCATCTCTACTATAAATGGAAAGAAATTAGCCAAACAACTAAAAATAGAAAAAATTAGCCGGGATGGTGGTGCATGCCTGTAGTCCCAGCTACCCAGGAGGCTGAGGCAGGAGGATCACTTGAGTCCAGGAGTTTGAGGTTGCTGTGAGCTAGGCTAACGCCACAGCACTCTAGCCTAGGCAAGAGAGTGAGACTCTGTCTCAAAAAAATAAAAAAATAAAAAACTAATAGCCTAAAATATAAGTTATAAGGAAAAGAATATATTCAATTCATATCACAAAGTGTTAATCTTTCCAATATATAAAGAGCTTCTAGAACTCAAGAAAAAGACCAGCAACCTAACAGAAAAATGGGCTGAGGAAAAAATAGTTCATAAAAAAGTACAAACGGCCCTTAAACATATGAAAAATGCTCACTCTTACACACTAAGAAAGATAAATTAATCTGCTAAATGTTGCCAGATTTCCCTCTATTAGGGGTTGTACCATTTAAACTTCTATCAGCGGTATATATGAAATTAACAGTTCTCTATAGTTTCACAGAGTAAGTCACTCAACTTTTGGATTTCTGTCAATCTGATAGGTAAGGAATGCTACCCTCATATAGTTTTAAAGATATAATTATACTTTGACCCAGACATCTCATTTCAGGAATTTGTTCTCTAGAGGCCCCTTCGCACAGGTATACAAGGTTATTTACTGCAGGCCTGTGTGTAAGGACTAGAGACAACCCAGTGTCCACTAACGGGAAACCATGGTATGTCATCCCAGTGGAATATTACGTAGTAATAAAATAATGAAAACAATCTATATATCCAGACATGGAATGAATATACAGTCAAGAAAGAAAAGCAAGTTGCAGAATACGGCATACAGCATGCTAACTTTTTCACAGGCAGAAAAATATTTGTATTTGCCAGTATTTCCATAAAGACGCACCAAGCAATAAATTAATTTTAAATTGGTCACCTAGAGAAATGAGAGAGAAAAATAAATGGATAAGAAGTAGAAGTGAGATTTCTCAGTATGCTTCATTTTATGACATTTTAATTTTTTTTTTTTTTTTCTAAGAGACAGGATCTCACTCTGTTGCCCAGGCTGAAGTATAGTGGTACAATCATAGCTCACTGTAACCTCAAGCTCCTGGGCTCAAGCGATCCTCCTGCCTAAGCTTCCTGAATAGCTGAGACTACAGGTGTGCACCACCACGCCTGGTTTATTTTCATTTTTCATAGAGACCAGGTCTTGCTCTGCTGCTCTGGCTGGTTTCGAACTCCCGGTCCCATGAAATTCTCTTGCCTTGGCCTCCCAAAGTGCTGGAAGGAATTACAGGCATGTGGCCCTGTGCCTAGCCCCAAATCATTTTAATTTTAACTGTGTACATATATCACCTGTCCAAGAATTCTAAATTAAAATGAGAGGAAAAAAGACACCATTTACAATAACAGCAAAAGATGAAATATTTAGAAATAAACAAGGAATGTGTAAAACCTATCTGGAAAAAATTTTAAAATTTTCCCAAAAGGCACAGAAAATTGGAAAAAATTGGGTGTATGGCAGGTTGTGTTTTTAAATGGCCACAATAAAACCCTCCCATCCCTATACGAATAGCCTTATGTAATATGACTTTGTCATTCCTTCCATTAAGACTCTGGACTTGTTCACGTGCTTGCTCTGGCCAAGAGAATAATAGCAAATGTGATACAAACAAAGACGTGAAAGGCGCCTGCATGTGGGGGCTTGCCCTCCCTTGCTACCACTGCTCTTCCTCCCTTCCTCACCTCTGCTACCACTGAACCAGCCTGGGTTACAGTCTCTGCAGATGAGAGACCACATGAAAGAGGCCTTAGCCATCGTAGCTGTAAAAGGTGAGATCCCAACATGTGAGTGAAGCCACCCAAGACTGTCCAGACCACAAGAACCTCCCATAGACAACTCACAGAACTATCAGAAATAAAGCCAGGCACAGGTGCTCACACCTGTAATCCTAGCACTTTGGGAGCCCAAGGTAAGAAGATTGCTTGAAGCCAGGAGTTCGAGACCAGCCTAGGCAATATAGCGAGACCCCATTTCTATAAAAATTAAAAAATAAGCAGGGCATAGTGGCATGCGCCTATAGCCTCAGCTAGCTGGGAGGCTGAGGCAGGAGGATGGCTTCAGCCCATGTGTTTAAGGTTACAGTGACCTGTGATGATGCCACTGCATTCTAGCCTGGGCTATAGAGCAAGACCCTGCCTCAAAAATAAAAATAAATAAAATAAAAAATAATTTAAAAAAAAGAAGAAAGAAATAAAAAGTGTTTGTTGTTTCGAAGTCATTAAATTTTGGAGTAATTTGCTATGCAACAAAAACTAATTCATACAAAGAGACTCCTCATGTTTTTAGATGAGAAGCCCCAATATTATCAAGATAGTAACTTTCCCCTCTCTTCCATTAATTCTAACACAAATATAAATAGAGATTTTTTTTTCTGAAACAGGAGAAACTGATCCTAAAATTCATTTGGACATAAAAAATAAACAAGAATGGCCCCTAACTTTTTTTTCCAAAAAAAACCCAGGAAAGATTAGGAAAGTAGAAAGTCCATGACTAGTTCCAAAGACATATAGAAATGTAGGCAATGATAAAGAAGGTATTTTACTATTTTAGAATGAGTAGCTAGAAAAAATAAAATTGGATCCCTACCTTGCTCCTACACCAAAATAAACTGTAAGATGGGTCAAAGATGTACACATCAAAGAAAAAAAAAATGGTAATCACATATCTAGCGCTCACACTAGGCTCTCCAAATAGCATTTTTCATTAAAAGGAACCAGATTTACTTAGAGAAATGGCTGGCTCTAGGTTTGATGGGAAAAAAACCATATACAAGAACAAAACCCATATACAACACACAAGATGGGCCTGGAACATCTTTTCCTGACAGATCATCAGAGACGCCAGCAAACCTACTATGGTTGTGTCAAAAGGACACAGGCACTAATTAGAAGAAGAGCTCACTGTCCAAATGTGAAACAACTCTAGCATCAATAAAGATGACTGTAACAGACTCAACATTAAATTTGGCTAAAACCATGAGTTCATAATGATAAAACTAATCGGTCGCCATTATAGAATACTAGGGAAACAACTCATTTTGAAAACTGGTAAATAAAGGGGAGAAAAGTTAAGCACTTATCCTGCCTTTCCTTTAAAAACCATGCCACTAAGTAACCAAGTAATCGTATAAGAGTTTCTCTTTATAAAAATATTCCTGCTAATAAATGAAGAAAGACTAAAAGAATTAGAATATCATTTTTTAATCCCCAAGGATTTGATTCATCTAAGCATAGTGCATCAAAAAGACAACCAGACATGACTTGCCCTCTGACGGAACACAGTGCCAGTTATGAGATACACTTGGAAAAAAAAAAAGGAATTTGAATCTTACTGACCTTCTAGATCTTAATACCGATTCACAGGAAATACAAAGAAATATATTAAACTATGCAATGAGGATGCAATAAGAAAATCCAGGTACTACAGAATCCATTTTCTCTAACAAATCAATTCCAAAGACAAAAACGAGGGGCTGAGAGGAGACAAGGGAACCTATAAATTAAGAGACTTAGAAGATCGGTCATGATCACAATATATAGCTTTATTGGGATTCTGAGTCCAGTAAACTGTAAAAAGATTATGAAATCCGAATATTTAGGGACTGTGATATTTTAAAGGTATTCAGTTTTAGGTATCAAAATTATATGTGATTATATTTTTAAAAGACTCCCCATCTTTAGAGATATACACTAAAATATTTATAGATGAAGTGATAAAATATCTGACATTTCTTAAAAAGTAATGCAGGAGCAAGAGAAGTTGATGGGTCTTAATGAAACAAGAAGGCTATGAACCAGCAGGTTGCTACAGTTGGGTAATAGGTACATACAGCTTTATTATACTACTCTATTTCTGAGTATGTTTGACATTCTTCACAATAAAAAGGTTTAAAAAAAAAAAAAGTACCCCAGAGGACCAGGTACAATGGCTTACACCCGTAATGCCAATGGTTTGGGAGGCTGAGGTGGGAGGATCACCTGAGGCCAGGAGTTTGAAGCTGCAGTGAGCTAAGATCATGCCACTATACTCCAGCCTGGGCAACAGAGCAAGACCCTGTCTCTAAAAATAAATAAATAGAAAGTGCCAAAGGAAATCTTAGGAGGATATTTTTAAATTATCTTGCAATAGAGGAGGACTTTAAGTATGAAATAAAATCCAAGGCCAGGTGCACTGGCTCAAGCCTGTAATCATAGCACTCTGGGAGGCTGAGCGGGGAGGATCACTTGAGGTCAGGAGTTCGAGACCAACCTGATCAAGAGTGAGACTCTGTCTCTACCAAAAATAGAAAGAACTAGCCAGGCATCATGACAGGCTGGTATTCCTGCTACTCAGGAGGCTGAGGCAGGAGGATCGCTTGAGCCCAGGAGTCTGAGGTTGCAGTGAGTTACAATGATGCCACTGCACTCCGCCCAGGACAACAGAGCAGAAGGGAGGGAGAAAGGAAGGAAATCCAAAAGTCCTTAAAAGGGAGAAATATCTCTTCACCCCTAATAAAACATACCCGTCAAACAAAAGCCAACATAAACAACATGAAAAATCACTGAAAATCTGGGAAAAATGTTTGTAATTCATAAAACAGATTAAAGGTTGGTTCCCTTACTCTATATAAAGGGTATCTACAAATCAGTAAGAAAAAATGGCTCTTAAAAATGTAAAACCTCATTCATAAAAGAATATAAAACATTTAGGTATTTATTTTTTACCCATCAGACTGGAAAAAAAATGAAAAACAAAACCCTGATAACACCACCATGCTGGTGAGGGTGTAAGGTTCAGAAACAGGTATCCTTACACAGAGCTGATGGAAGCAAGGGGCAATTTGGTAACGCCTATCAGAATTACCCAGAAATACCACTTCTACGAATTATCCTCTAGAAATACACACTTGCAAACTGACACACACACAAGAGTATTACACTGCAGCACTATTTATAACAGCAAAAGATCAAAGAACCACCTAAAAGGTGGAGACTGGTTAGTGAAGTACGATACCTCTATAAAATGGGATATACTATGATGCAGAAAAAAAAACAAGGACTTGCTTACTTTTCTGATGTGGAATTATTAATAACTCTAATGTATATTAAATGAAAAAATAAAGTAAGTTACACTGTGTGTGGGAAAGAAAATGGAGGAGGTAATGCAGTATATGCATTTGCGTGTGTATGCATAAGATACCTCGGTAAGAACATAAAAGAAATTCATAACACCGCCTCTGAGGGAAGAAGGTGACTGAGGGAGGGAGGAGTAGGAGAGGAATTTTTAGTGTTATTCCTTCTGTACCTTTTTAGTGGGGGGTGTGTATGTGTTTTAAACACGAACCTATTACCTAGTCAAAACAATTAAAAATTTAAAGCATTGTCTTGCACCGGTACCTAAGATGCTCAGAGTCATGTTGAAAACACCAGAATCTATGAGAGAATGCTACCCCATTATAATAAAGCACAAAACACTCCAAAGTTTAACTATAATAAAAAGCTGATTGGACAGCAAACAGAATCTGTATTAAAGGCTACATAAGTGGTTAACCCATATTCCTGGAGTTCTCATTCTGAGTAGTGTTAATTTCTCTGTATATAAATATATATGTAAATACACTTTTACAAAAAAAACAATATAATGAAGTTAAAAAAGGAAAAGTTTAAAAATGTTCCTACTGCCCTGCCAAAGGGCACAAGTGCTAATAGTTTTTAAAGTATCCTTCAAAATGTTACGCATTTGACACGTTTGCACACCAAATCTTCAAAAACACATACATGCACAGAACCAACTAGAACTACAGTACAGCCTTACATATTTTTAACATTTCTTACATACTCTTCTACATTTCATTTTTTATTTAATCTTAGTACCTTCATATCAGCATAACTACCTTGTTCTTTACCACAGCTGCAAGCTTACTAACTCACTATTCAACCTCCAGGGCAAAGCACATTAAAATTTACTTAGCTGTGGCTAAGAAAATAACCTCATCCCCAGCCCCAAATTAAAATAGCTTTACTATTTTTCCGATTATAAAACTACACGGACACTGTAGGGAATAAATAAATATCTATATGTCTATATATATATAAAACTATAAAAGCAAACAGTATCCAAATCCCGAAGTCCAGAGATAACTGGCAGAACGTGACTCCCAGGAATGTGCCTGTCTCTCACCGTGGACCAGCACTGCGCACCCAAGACAGGGAGGAGACGTGATGATAGACAACATAGCGATTAATAGCTGGCTTTGAAGCTAGGCACACGGGTTCGAATCCCTCCTCCACTGTTTCAACAGCCTTGAAAACTTGGCCCAATTCCTTGAAGTCTCAGTCTCAAATTCCTCAAGAATAAGATAACAGCACATGCCTCATGACACAGATGAACTCATAAAAATAAGGCACAGAAAACAGTGATTGGCACAAAAGGCCCAGTCAATGTCAGCTATCATGACCTTTGATTTTCCTGGTCATATATATATGTTCTCTGTGCTAAAAATTGTGACATAACTATTTCCTCTTTCTAGCCCTCCACAGGTTCTGGAAAGAGCCTCCAGGCTCAAGGGAAAGTAGAGTGGACAGTTACTGATTGCGAAAATAGGTTGTTTTGAAGTCTGGCACTCTGCCAGACAGGGAACCAAACACCCTCCCAGACCCTACAGCGTTAGCCAGACCCCCCTCCTCTACCCCAGAGCATGATCACAACCAGGCCCCTCCCCACCCCAGGGGTCAGACAGCTACCTGCATCCCCACACCCCCTCCCCACCCCAGGGGTCAGACAGGTACACACATCCCCACCCCCAAGGGTCAGCTAGACCTACAAGTGCAGCGGCCACTGAGTCCAACCTACTGGGCTGCACAGATGCCTCCTCATGGACTCGGATGGCCAGGAGAGGAAACTCCCAAGTCACTAGAGCCCTGGGCAGGAGTTTACCCCCAGACCCAACCCACCCCTGCTGGGAAGTGGCCTGGTCCTGGGCAGTGCTGCTCAGGCCCTCTTGAAAGGGGAAACAAGCATTTTACATACACTCTTACATGAAATGCTAGAGGTTTATTTGTATCTCATACACCATTCACACAAGAACCAAAATAAATTTACACATATGCCTGTTTGTGTATGTATGTATGTATGCATCTGTGTGTGTATAAGATATTGAGGTGAATGATGATCATCCTGTCATTCACACTGGGAGATGTAATGGGCCCGCCAGGAAAATACAGGACACACCAAACCACCACAAAACTTGTGGAGGTATAAAAGGAGGAAGAAATCGAAAATTTAAAGATAAGGGAATGACAAAAGTAGGAAGCATATAATCTCAGAAGCAGAGAATAAAAACAAAAGTTAAATTTACATGGATTAGCTACTACGGTTTGGATGTTTGTCCCCTCCAAATCTCATACTGAAATTGGATCCCCAATGTTGGAGATAGGGACTAATGAGAGCCGTTTGGGTCATGGGGCGGCTCCCTCACGATTAGATTAATGCCCTATTAATGCCCTCCCTCAAGGGTAAGGTCTCTCACTCTGTTAGTTCCAGGGAGAGCTGGTTGGTAAAAAGAGCTTGAAACCACCCCCCCTCGCCCTCCTGGCTTCTGCCTTCAACACATGATCTCTGCCCAAACTGGCTCCCCCTCCCCTTCCACCATGAGTGGAAGCAGCCCGAGGCCCTCAGCAGATGCAGCTACCCAAGCTTGATCTTTCCAGCCATCAGAATCGTGAGCCAAATAAACCATTTTTCTTTATAAATTACCCAGCCTCAGGTATTCCTTTATAGCAAGACTAAACAGACTAAGACAATAACTTTTCAATAAAAAGAGGATATATGTTCCATGCTTGCAGTTAAAGACACACTTGGGGTTTCTGTGCATGTGGCATGTGTACAAAACTTGTGGAGGTATAAAAACAAGTGGGAAGAAATCAAAAATTTAAAGATAAGGGAATGACAAAACTAGGAGGCATATAACCTCGGAAGCAGAGAATAAAAACAAAAGTTAAATTTTTGTGTACAGGCTGGTAGGGATGATCCAGCAATGCTGAAGATGGTCCAAAGGGAACCCCTCAACCCCAATCATTTGAAAAATTATTAAAATAAAATTTAATAAGGAGGCTAATTTTAAAATAAACTGACAAAAAAGTCAATAGCTTCTCTGTAAACAATAACTTGATAAAAATATATATATACATAATTGGGGGGATATTCCCAATAGCAACAAAAAATAAAATACAAAGCAGAAGAGATAACCAAAAGCTTAAAAAACCCTTGTGAAGAAAGCCGTATCAATAAATTGCACTATGCTCCCAAGAACAATGGTCCAACACTGTAAGGATCATATACAGTTGACCCCTGAACAACACAGGGATTAGGGATCCTTACTCCCCTCCCCCTGCACAATGGAGAATCCACATGTAACTTCTGACTCCCCAAAAACTTTACTAATAGTCTCCTGTTCACTGGAAGCCTTACCAATAACATAAACAGTTGATTAACACATATTTTGCACGTTATATGTATTATATACTGTATTATTACAATAAAGTAAGTTAAGACAAGAAAATCATAAGGAAGAGAAAATATATTTCTGTTCATTAAGTGGGAGTAGATCATCATAAATAGGTCTTCACCCTCATCGTCTTCACACCGAGTAGGCTGAGGAGGAAGAGGAAGGGTCGGTCTTGCTGTCTCAGGGTGGCAGCGGTGGAGGAGGGAGAAGGGCAGGCAGGAGAGGCAGGTGCACTTGGTGTGACTTTCATTGAAAACAATCTGCATATAAGTGGACCCGAGCAGTTCAAACTTGTGTTATTCGAAGGTCAATTGTATAAACATATTGTAGTTCATCCAAAATCCCAAGAGATTTGAGAGAAACTTATGAATGAATTTGTCTCAAATATACCTTGTTCACTTAAAAAGGGACACCAGAAACAATAACTTGAGACATATAGAATGACAAAGCTTCATTTTTAGTACTTTGAGGCTACAAACAATAATCAATGGCCATATGTTAAAGACTATGGACATTTTCATCCAGTTCTTTAATACAAACTCAGCACAGTTTCTAAAAGGGCACAAATACCTTAAAATATTTACTTTCCCCATGAGGTTAAAAACTTTCTTCAGATTAAGCTGTCCTATAAAATAAATTCCTATTTTAGCTATTAATCCTTTTTGTCTTATGCTAATGATTGCCAGCAAGTACTAGTTAGCCCTTTGCTACGCTGACTACAGTTTACTGAACACTCCAACAATTCTATTTAGAAAAAAAGTACATTATCTCATAAAAGTTCAGAGTATTAGTCCTCACAAAGGAATCTATCAAAACATTCCATCATACTCAGCATTTTAGAAGCACCTCCTCACACTGACTGAAATTTCTCCTAAATCCATATTTCTCAAACAGTACAAAGATCTCAGAGGACTCAATGGTGTGTTGGGGAGAGGTGCAGGAAAGTGGTCAAAGCTGCAGCGCAGTCTTCACTGCTATTTGGAGATCTTGTGGATAAACCGCACAACGCTAAACACATGCAAAGTTGGCAAAAAATAAACTTGTGTCCTAGTGCTTCAATATCATTTTCCAAGTGTAACCTGAATCAATGGAGGGCCTTCTAGAGGACGAAAATATTCAAAGGTGGAACTAAAGTACAGATCTAATAAAATTAAAAAGAGAAAAACTAATACATTAAATAATGATACTTCAAAATCCAGTAGTTAAAATACTAATCAAAATCAAATATCAGAAAGCCACAATGGAGTAACTGCTATTGGACTTGCCCTCACACCATTAAACAGCCAGAAAATTGGACAAAACATATTAAACATTTGTTTCTAGATATGGGGCAACAGGGCAGCCAGGAGAGTAAACTGAGAGAAGGGAAACAAATGGCCTATGATGCCTCCAGCTTTCTGCCTGGAAGCACTTTCTGGCCCAAATGCTGGGAGAAGAATCCAGAGAGCCCCAAATAGGAAACGCAGTTCCAGCTAAGCTGAAGAGACTCCTGCTAAGTTGGAGAGACAGAGACTAGAATTCCAGAAGGCTAGAATGGCTGGAATCTACAGAAAAGATTTCCAGAAAGGAGCTACTCTGAGAAAAAGCTCCAGAATCTGCACAGAGGTGTCCTTGAATCTGCTGATGAATACTAAACTGTACTCAACAGGGTAAAACTCTCGAAGGCCAAGTAAATAACTACAAGAGAGTTGCAGGCTGAAAAAATTCCCAGAGGTCAGGTAAAGGTGGGAGAAATTCAAGTTCTGACCAACCAGAGTGGAGAAACTTCAGTAAACACATTAAGCACTCTACTCACTACTGTAGAGACCCCAGAGGGCTGGGGCAGGGCTTAGCAGCAGGGCTAAACATACCTTAAGGTAAGGCTACTCTAGACTCATTCTAACAAAACTTAGGAATAAACCTTGAAAGATTAAAACTGATTCACAAATATTTTAACTGTCTACCAAAACAAACTAACACCCTTTAAGGGAGACAACAAACTCCAGGTACTTAACGACATACCAACATGATGTCTAACATCCAATAAAAAATTAATAGGCAAGCCAACACATACAAAAATGTGACCTACTGCTTGGAGGAAATCATCAGTCAATAGACACAGACCAAGAAATGACAGAGATAATGATATTGGCAGACACTTTAGAACAGCTTTCATAAATATGTTCAAGGACGTAAAGGAATGTATGATCATTAACAAGGAAAAAAAATGGATGTTATAAAAAAAGAACCAAGAGGAATGACTAGAGCTGTAAAATATAATCTCTGAAATAAAAAAAAATTACTGGATGGGTTTAACAGATGCTTAGATATTCCATGAGAAATGATTAGTGAACCTGAAGATATAGCAATGGAAACTATTTGCAGAGAGAAAAAAGGTTGAAAAAACGAGCTGTGCCTTAGTGACTTGTGAAACAGTAACAGTAGTCTAGCACACATGCAACTGAGATACCAGAACGATGGGGAGAGGGAACAGAAAAAAAATATTTGAAGAAGTAATGTCGAAAATTTCCTATTTGAGAAAACTATAACCCACAGATCCTAGAAGCTGAATAAACCCCACAAAACAAAACTACAAAGAAAACCACAGAGACGTTACAGTCAAATTGCAGAATTTCAGCAACAAAGACAAAAATCTTAGAAGTGGCAGAAGGGAAAAAACAGACACATTACACAAAGAGATGCAAAGAATAACTGCAGATTTCTCATCAAGAACAATACGATACAAGCCGAAAGCCATCTTTAAAGTGCTGAAAAATATTCTATCGACTTAGAATTCTATATCCAGCAAAAACATTCTTCAAAAATGATGGTGAAAAAAAGTCATTTCAGACAAACAAAAGCTGAAAGAATTTGTCACCAGCAAACAAAACTACAAGAAATGTTAAAGGAAGCTCTTTAATCGGAAGGAAAATTATACCAGATGAAAAAATGAATCTACACAAATGAAACAAGAGCATCAGAAATGATAAATATGGAGGCCATACAAAAAATGTCATTGTTCAATTTCTCTAAAAAGTAAATGACTAAAAAAGATAATTGACTTTTAAAACAGGAACATCATATTGTGGGGTTTATAATACTGAGAAATAAAATGCACAACAAAAATATAAAGGACAGGAAGGGAAATGGAAGTACACTGTTACAGAGTTCTTACGTGTGAAGTGCTGTAGTATTATTTCAGTTTAGAATGTATTAAGATAGGGATGCACATGGTGAACCTGAGAGCAATTGTGGAAGGGAGGGAGGGAGGACAGGAAGGAAGGAGGAAAGAAATACATATGGACAGCTAATAAGCCTATGGTATAGGTAAAAAACAAGTATTAGAGAAGCCACCAAAAAGAACACAGGAAAAGAAAAAAATGGAACAAATAATAGATGGGGAGAAAAACAGCAAGACAGTACCCTTGAACCAAATCAAATCAATAATTATATTAAATGTAAATATTCTAAATACTTAAAAGGCACAGACTGTCAACTTGATTAAAAAAAAAAAGCAAGATCCAGACTATGCAATCTACAAGAATGCACTTTAAAAAGAGACAGAACCCTTAAAAGCAAAAGAATGAAAAAGCAGGAAAGCTGAAAACAGATGGCGATACGGCTGCTGGGGCTCTGGCTTATATGAGGACACCGCTAGGGTAGCGCAAGGAAGTGGGCACAGTCTTTCCACCAGGACTGAATCACTCTGCCGGCTGGCTGGGTGATCAAATCAAACATGTGCCCAGTAAGACCAGGGTCCAGGATCTCTGAACGCCTGTGTGCCTCAACTCTGGATGTGTGTGGAAGAGGCGGGGAGGCAGGTGGACATCACTACAAAACTGCTACACAACAGCCAGGAGAGAATGAGCGGCGAGGAGGAGGAAAGGACACAGGGGGAATTTTGGTCCTGAAGATAATTAGTCCTAGAAAAAGGCCAATTTAAGGAAACCATACTTCAGGAAGCAGGCAACCATTTCATAATTTTAAAAAAATGAGCAAACTTTAGCTTCAAAAAAGATGAAATGTCAAGTACGGGATATACCCTCCCTCATTAAACAACTGAAACACTGAACAAAACAGATGGAACAACATTCAGGACATCAAACAGCACAGGACAGTAATCCTCAAGAGAGGGAAAAAACAACATAACAGCAAAAACTGTCTCGGTTCACTGCCTGGAAAGTTGTCAGGACTCAGTGCAGGGAGGGGCGCCCAGGTACAGCCTGTCAGTCCCTCTGCACTGAGGTCCGTAACAGGAGTTTGGGGAGGCCAGGAAGGCTCAGTTCACATGGCAGAGTGTGAGAGAGGAAGGTGATGCACATACATTGCGTTCAGTTCACATGGCAGAGTATGGGAGACCAACATGATGCTCATACACTGCGTTCAGTTCACGTGGCAGAGTATGGGAGAGCAACATGATGCTCATACACTGCGTTCAGTTCACACGGCGGAGTATGGGAGAGCAACATGATGCACATACACTGTGTTCAGTTCACATGGCAGAGTATGGGAGAGCAACATGATGCTCATACACTGCGTTCACACGGCAGAGTATGGGAGAGCAACACGATGCACATACACTGCGTTCAGTTCACATGGCAGAGTATGGGAGAGCAACATGATGCTCATACACTATGTTCTGGAGCTCGGCAGAGGACCTTCCCTCTTCTGCTGAGAACTAATCAGAACAGGCATAAGAAAAAACTGCCCGAGGATGGAGAAAGAACCGCCAGAAGGAGCAGGCAGCCACAGTGGGGACAACCTGTGACACACAGGGCATTACTCAGACAGCTATCCCTTCAGTGGTGGGGAAAGAATAGCCCCACAACTAAAGGCTGCTCTGATCTCACCGTAAAAACTTCAAAGCAAGCCTCAAAAGGATCAAATGCTTGCAAGTAACTTAACTATATCCCAGAACACAGCTGGAAAGAGTGTTTTCAAAAATACATGACTATCCAGCACCCAAAAAGGTAAAATTCGCCATGTCTGGTATCTAATTGAAAATTACCAGGCAGCAAAATGACCCCAATGTGAAAAGAAATAGATTGAAACTAATCTAGAAATGTCTACTAATTTTATCATCTGTGGCAAGAACATTAAACATTACAATAAACATTAAAATTAAACATTAATTTTAAATTAAACATTAACACGGTAATTAAAAAGAATGTAAATCTGTAATGATGCACAAAGAACTCTTAAGATATTTACTTTAAATGATAAATGTCAGAGAACAAGAGTATGATCCCATTTATTAAAATGTGTGTCTGTGTATAAATGTATTTTAGAAACATCTGGAAGGATATACATATAACAATTAAAAATTACCCTGATGATGATCAAGGGATGTGGAGAGAGCTTTAATCTTTTACCCTAGATACATCCTTTGGGGTTTCTTCTTTACTGTGGGCATGAGTTAGTCAGGCAATTTAAAACAAACTTATTCACTGAAAATACACAGATAATAATAGATACCAAAGTAACTAAAGCTGGCTACTGGGCTCCTATGCGAAGTTTAGTATTTGTTCAATGAGAATCTATTGAGTAACTTTAATACTAAGGACAAGTTAGTTAGAAACAATTGTTGCTTAGTAACAACAGGTTGCTTATATATGTTATTTTTCTATATCATAAAAGGTACTTAGTGTCTAAATAGTATGGACTCATGATTACAGATAAAATTATGAACCGAATAATATGTGTAATCAAAAATATAATAACAATATATAAAATATAATAATATACAATAAATAGTACTATATATTATTATGTGACTCCGGAGGCATACTTGCAGCTGTCAGTAACCAAAAAGCTATATGACTGCAAACTCTAGTATAGTGTTAGTCTATAACAGTATAATGTAATGTCATAAGAAATTAGAAGTCAGAGGAATTAGGGCAACAAGTGGCAGAGTCAAAAAGGATTGTGAATTCTGAGAATCATGACCTAATATAAAAGCAGTTTTTGATGTTTCATAATTCAGACATTTCATTATTTCAAACTAATTTTCACCCCAATTAGTTCAAATGATTATGGTTTTGTGGTATTTGAAAAATTCAGATACTGAAGTCAAACAAAGCAAATGGCTGGCGGGAACATAAATTGGTATAGCCACTACAGAAAACAGTTTGCCAGTCCTCAAAAAGTTAAACATAGAATTACCACATGACCCAGCAATTCCACTCAAAAGATCTGGAAGCAGGGAATCAAACAGGTACTTATACACCAGTGTTCACAGCAGCATTATTCATAACAGCCAAAAGGTGGAAGCAACCCAAATGCCCACCAACAGATGAATAAACAAAATGCGGTGGAATATCATTCACACATAAAAAAATGAAATTCTGATACATGCTACAACATGAACCTTGAAAATATTATGCTAACTGAGATAAGCCAGACACAAAAGGACAAATATTATATTATTCCAGTTATATGAGGTACCTAGAATAGGCAAATACTTAGAAAGTAGAGCAGGAGTTACCAGGGGCTGGAGAAGGGGGAATGGGGAGTTTTTAATAGAGTTGCTATTTGGGATGATGAAAAGTTCTAAAAATAGACAGTGGCGATAGTTGCACATCATTGTAAATGATATCTAATGTCACTGAATTATATACTTAAAAATGGTTAAAATGGGATATTTTATGTTCTGTATACTTTACCACTATTTTTAAAAGACCATAAAAATAAATAAAAATGTACAATCGCAGAAAGGGAAATGGTGCCCTAACTGCACACTCCGTCCTTCTATGGAATTTGCCTTATGTAGCTGACCCCGCACACGTAAGCACATTCACAGCTACTGGTGGCCAGCAGTACCGTAGATTAAAAAGTCAAGGAAGCTAAAGCATGCTCTCAAAGGTGGCCTGCCAGGAGCCTTAGGGAAAAATAAAATCCTTTACATACAGTCACCAATTATTATAAAGCAGATGTAATGAGTTTAACACTGAAAAAAACACTACCAGATTTTTGCTTTAGGGCACTCCGGGGGTTACCTGTAAGCACATGACCTTGACTCCAACTTCAGAAAAGCAAGAAAAGAGAGGAAAGGCCACGAGAAGAGAGCTCCCTCGACAAACTCTCAGGATAATCCGCACAGGAGCCCCCAGTTATGCAGGGCTCCCAGTTAGGCTTTCTGTCCACGCCCTCCTTCCCAGGAACACTGGAACTATTTGTCACATTTTTTTTTTTTTTTGAGACAGAGTCTCACTCTTTTGCCTGGGCTAGAGTACCGTGGTGTCAGCCTAGCTCACAGCAACCTCAAACTCCTGAGCTCAAGCGATCCTCCTGCCTCAGCCTCCCGAGTAGCTGGGACTACAGGCTTGTGCCACCATGCCCGGCTAGTTTTTTCTATATTCGATTAATTTCTTTCTATTTTTAGTAGAGACGGGGTCTCGCTCTTGCTCTGGCTGGTCTAGAACTCCTGAGCTCAAACAATCCGCCCGCCTAGGCCTCCCAGAGTGCTAGGATTACAGGCGTGAGCCACCGCACCCGGCCCCTCACATTTTTAAAAAGAAAAAAAAACAATAACAAAACCTCCCTCAACCCCACATATTCCTTTGACTAATGCCTTCTCTTAATCTCAAAAATTTCAAATTTCAACAGAAGTCATCCACATGCCCTGCGTCTACTTCACTGGCTACGTACTCTTCAACCCACGCTAGTCAAGCTTTGCCTACATTGTGCCACCACTGGCCCTCATCCCACCTGACCTGCATCTGACACTGCATCTGACCACTCCTTCCTTCTAGAAACACTCCCCTCCCTTGGCTTCTCCACGCCTGCCCTCTTCTGGGTTTCTTCCTTCCTCTCTGCCTTCTCTCCTTCCTCAGGCCTCTTTCTGGAGGCCAGCCACACTAAAACGTCCATGTTCCCCAGGGTCCCATGCTCTTCTTGCTCCAGACATCCTCCCTGGGTGATATCCACCCTGACAATTTCACATGCCATCTTTATACTGATGAAGGACAATTCTATTTCTTGAGTCTTTTCTCCCAAGTTTCAGACTTGTAAATCTAATTGCCTATCAGATTTCCACATGCATATTCCAAAGACACACCCTAAACATGCCCAGAAATGGACTTCGTCAGCATTCCATCATAAAGTCTGCTCTCCCCTCAGTGTTCTTGAGCATTCTGGATGGAAACTCACCTTTCCACTCATCCTAAAGAAAAATCTTAAAGTTACTCTTGATCCTTCTCTCACTTCCTTCCACCTCTAAGAAAGGCCTGCCAAATCTACTTTCTAAACATTTCTAAAATCCGCTCGCTTCTCTCCATCCCATGTGTGAATTCCATTGTCCAAGTCATCATCACCTCTTTTCAACTACTTCAAAAGCCTCCCCGACATCTGCCCTCCCTTACTCCCATTCCTCTCTGCCCTACAGCTAGGATCTTTCTAACAATTACACTGAGAACGCCACCCTTGATTAAAACTTCCCAGTGCTGTCCACAGCTCTTACAAGTTTAAGCATAATGCCTGGCACTCAGTAGGCGCCCAACACCTATTTGTTCACTAAATAAACTCAGTCTAAATGTTACTAAATGTGGCTGATAAGCAGGTTGGCCACATATCCCAATCTATCCAGGCCAGTCCGTTTATGCCTGTCATCTCAGGGTAATTAATGATACCCTCTTTTAATCTCAGAAGTAATCCAGTTTGGACAAAAAAAATTACATGATCATCCAACCCTGAATACCTTTGTGGTCTTAGCACTTACCATTCTTACCTTCAACTATAAATTCCAGACTGCCTGAACTATTTTCAATTCTATAAACAGGTCATGCCTTTTTGCCTCTGGATCTCTGTTTATACCGTCCCTCTTTCTTCACCTGACTAGATCCTGCTCATCTTTCAGGTCTCAGCTTAGATTTCACTAGTGGGAAGTATTTTATGACCTCTAAAATCTGTTGCGTATTTATGCCTCCTACGGACTGCCTTAGAACACTCTACTTCTCCCATCATTGTGTGTACACTGTGTTATCACTGCTGGTTTACATGTCTGCATTTTCTAAACTGTAAGTTACTTCTCTATCTTGCTCAGCATAGCACCTGACACAGCAGTCATGAAAATATTTGTTAAATGGATGAATTATTAATCCGTTTACCACATAGCACAGTGCCTACCACCTAAGAAGTGCTTAGATGGCTCACATGAATTCACTGCTATTTCCCAATAAATTTAATGTTACTTAGTTCAGTTTCCTTAAGTATAGGAAGTGCAGTTTTCTTGAAATGAAAAACTTATTTAATAATTTTGTCTAGGATTACTGCCCCAGCTGAAAGAACCAAAAGCCAATACTTTCACTGGCAATCGTAAAACTCTTAAATTTACAAACTAAACTTTATTTTGTAAAATGCCAGTGCCTAGCCCCTACATTTCTTAATTATAATTTTTCTAAATCTCTACCATGGTTTGGGGGAAGAATTTTCCCCCCAAGCCTAGGTTTTTTTGCTTAAAGCCATCAGAGCCAATTTAAAAACTGTGCATTCTCCTGGGATGCTAAGTGGTTGCTAAAGCTGATGACTAGACACCCGACTGAAGCCAGGTAGCCCGGATGTTTCATTTATCAACAAATATGCAAGCAGCAGTTCCCACTGCCAGGCACTGTTCCCAGAGGACGTGGTGGTGGAAAGCCAGCAAGGGCCCCTCCCCTCGGAAGCCTTTGTTTTAGGAGGGGGAGACAGCCAATCCACAGCAAGGCAACTCCAGGTGGCAGTGAGTGCAATTAAAGAAAGTAGGTGTGACTTAGGTAAGGTGTGGGGGAGGGTCTAGCTACAGGACGAACAAGGGACAAGGGACAGGGAGGGTGAGGCTGGGTGGCAGAGGGGGCAGCAAGGCACAGGCCCAGGGAAGGGCTGTGGGAAGCCAGGTGTAAAAGCACAGACCAGAGGCCAAATAATACAAAGGTACCTTTACAGAAAGAGTTTTTAAAATTAACACCTTGTTTTTAGCAAGGTGTGCTGTTTCTATGCACATAAACTAGCATTCAGAGGAGAAAAAGGGATATTATTTTCATAATCTATGCATAAAATATACTAAAAAACAAGTTACAAGATTTTAGCACTACTAAAACCAGAACAAAAGATGTGTGATATATTCCCTAGCCATCCACCCACCTTCCTGGGCCCGGAGCAGAAATTATTAACCAACCAGTGCAGTTTATACGTCTGGGTCTGTAGCAGCTCCTGCTTGCCACCTCTGTCCCAAAAGCTCAATAATCGAAATGGATGAAGTTTAAAAAAACACATTTTCCAGTTAGAAAACTCCTAAAGAATATATATTATATAATTTGGGACATTTAACTTGTCCAGAGCTCTAAACAAAGAATCAGGAAAACTTTAGCATAACCATTTTTCATGGTCTTTTAAGTATTACACACTCCCCTAGTTTTATAAAAGGATTACCCTGAAAGCATAATTAAGAATCTTTTCTTAATGACTTGGGGTCACCCTCATAACCACGCGTTACTACATAACATAAAAGACACTGAACACTGACTTTCCAGGCCTCAGCTTTCACACATGAAAAATGACAGGGCCAGACTAGATGATCTGAAAGTCACCATGGGCCTATTTAAGAAATTTAAGTACTATTATATCAAAGTATTTAAAGAAAACTGCTATACTTAAGTGAACTGTGCACTTTTTTAAATTAAGCTACTCAAAATCACACTACTTCTTACGGTCATCTACATGAACGAACACACAGCTGGGTTAGAGGAGGAGCACCGTCTCTGTTTAAACCATACCTGGGCTGAGCCCAGCATTCTTAACCATGATTTATTTTTATCAGAAGTTCCTCTTTGGGGCAATTTCTCTTCTAGATTCACATAGCTAATATAAACCTCCCCACAGAACTACAGCTGGTTTTTACTGTATCGCAACTGTAAGGTAAATGACATCATAAAATAAACTGCCAAGAGAATTAAGTTAGAAAAATAAAATACAATTTGAAGAACTAACTTAAAGTTTATTACACAAAAATGGAAGAATGAATCATACTTGGTCAAAGGAAGAAATTCTGACTAAGCAGCGACCAACAGAGGGAAAAAGATTACAAAATGAGGGATTCATGTCATGCAAAGACAGAGAAGCCAAAAGACAAGACCCTCAGTGGGGTCCTTACTGGACACCTATGCAGGACAGGTGCCTCTGACCAGATTTCTGCCAGGATACTTTCTTTCCTTTCCAGTTCATCCTTCCCACAAACTAATCAATGCTACAAAAGCAGGGAAACCAAGCAGGTGAAGAAATATTGCTGAAATGGCAATAACTAAGCATCTCTGGGGGTGAGGCACTTCACACATGTCCTTATTTAATTTTCTAAACAACCCTAAGATGGTGGCATCGCTCAGTTTTGCAGAGAAAAGCAGCTCATACCAATTACACAAATTAGGTAACCCGCTCTGAGGCAAAATGACCTGAAAACAGAAGTGGAATTTTAACTCAGTTCTTTGCCCCACACCTTCCACGATGTCAGTAATTATGCCCGAGTCCATCACAGCCTGGCCCCTTAACTGATCTTCCAGGCACTTATCTTTCCTCTCCTCCAATCAACTCTGCACACTACTGCTAGAGGCTCTCTTGATAAAGGATAGTCATCCTGTCACATATCAAAAATTTCTGATGATTCCCAATTACCTGAGATCAAGTTCAGATTCATTTCTCTGGCATTTAAGAGCCTCCCTAATCCAACCCCATCCTAAAAATCCAACCCTATCTCCCACTGCACAATACCAAGTCCCCTTCTCTCGCCCAGTAAACACCATTGGAATAAACACTATGCTCACAACATTCATGACTCCTTCTCTCTTCTCTACTGGACTCCTCCCCCGCCATTTTGTTACGGTTTTCATCCTCCCTCTTGTGAGCCAGGGAAGGTAACCCCATGTGCAGCTCCAGGGATAGATTTAAGGCTGGTAGGCCAGCGTTTCTCATTGTTGGTGCAATTAGCATGGGGTTGGGGGGAATCAGTTCTTTATATTATTTTGGGATTCTCTTGTACATTATAAGAAGCATAGCATCCCTACAAGGGATATGACAGGCTGTGGCACAATTACAGATGAGGAACCATAGCCCAAAATGATTAATTTGCCTAAGGTTACAGAGCTAGAGAGCAGTGAAGCTGGGACTGCAACCAAGGACTATGCAATGGGCCCTTTGCAGCCAAGGTGGCTCCCAGCTCTAAATTGTTTACCAAGTACTTACTACCGATCACTCCACCAGGATATGAAAATGAGCAAAGAAGAGTCACTGCCCTCAAAGGTGAATGAGAAAGAGAAACAGTCAGCATATAATGTGGTGTGATAAAGATGCACGAGTAAGAGAGCAGCACAGTGCGCAGGCAGATCACCTGTGGGCAGGCAAGGCCCTGTTACCAAGGAGAAGACATACCAGAGGAAGCAAGGGCAGCGTGTATGCTGAGCTTTAATGATCTGATCAGCAGCTTCCATTTTGGTATTTAATACAGTATTGCATAGCTGTGGGTTTTTCCAGCTACTGTCTTAACACAAACCACGAGGGCCCCACGGACAGAGACCATGTTTATTTTACTTCTTTTAAATCCTCAACAGTAAACCTAGTTACTTTAATTGCAAATATAAGCACTAAATATAGGCTAAGTGGAAATGCCAAGAATGATAATATCCTGTCACCACCAGAATATATTTTCTTCATACGACCAAATCTTCCCCTACTCATAGGGTGGAAGGAAAGAGTGCCTCCAGAAACTGTAACTACTGTATTAAGTGCCTCATACTTGGAAGATCCTCCAAATTTAAAGAGCTACGAACTATTTTCCTCTTTTGTAAAGTAGAAAAATGATGCCACCACATTACTTTAAAAGTAACAAAATCAAAGTAGTTTACTAAAGATAATCTTCTAAAATCCGTTGTCACTGAAAATGTTACGAAAGCACTTCTGATCATCTTGTAAATCACGATACGGCACGAGGATACTAAGGGACATTGATCAAGTTACAACAGTAAGGAACAAAACAATACTGACTTCGGCAACTATCATCAGTTCTTTTCAAAATCCAACCTTAGGTCCATGAAAACCATACTCTAATGGTTAATCTAACCTAAGTAATCCCAGGTAACTGGTGGCAAATCTCAAAAATGCGACTCATTAATATGAGAGTAGTGCACAGCCTGTATTCCACATAACCAATGCACCACATTCACTGATGCTGTTTTGTATAAAACGTGTGGCATGTGGATTTAGCAGGCTACTCTCTAATACACAGTGGTAATTCTGATCCCACCAACTGAATCATATGCTTACTAAGAACCAGCTGTAATTACAGTAAGTTGTACTTATTAGAGTAGCTATGCAATTGAATTATTTCATAAGCTAATGAAACATGAGTACAAGAAAGTAATTGTTTCTAAGAAATCTAAGCTGAATGTTTTGAGGAACTTGATAAAAAGTTGCTGAAAAGTTTGTTGTCAAAGTAAGTGTAGTTGAGACAACAATTAAGACAAATGGGAAATAATTTTCAAAAATCTAGGATTCTATATTGACGATGCTTTGAATTATCTTCAAATTCTTTAAGCTCTTTAAAAGAAACTAAAAATGGAAATTGCAGACAATGTGCTATGAGTGTGGATTATGCAAAATGGATCACTTAGAACTGCAAACAGAGATATATACTTGAAGACCTTGGCTTTCTATGAAGGAATTGGTGAATAAATGTATATTTATATATTTTAAGTTAAAATAAGATAGTTCACACTTGACCCTTGAAGAACATGGCTCTGCACTGAGAGGGTCCACTTATGTGCAGATTTTCTTCCATCCCTGCCACTCCTGAGACAAGACCAGCCCCTCCTCTTCCTCATCCTACTCAATGTGAAGACAATGAGGATAAAGACTTTTATAATGCTCCACTTCTACTTAACAAATAGTAAATATATTTTCTCTTCCTTATGATTTTCTTAATAACATTTTCTTTTCTCTAGCTTTATGGCAAGAACAAAATATATGACACATATAACATACAAAGTATGTGCTAATCAATTATTGGTATACATTACCAACAAGGCTTCCAGTCAACAGTAGGGTATTAGTAGTTAAGTTTTGTGGGAGTCAAAAGTTATACACGGACTTTCACCTGGGCAGGCACTTGACTCCCCTAATGCCCACATTGTTCAGGGTCAACTGTATATCCTTTTCAATCCTCTTTTCCATCAACTCTTTAACCACCTACAGGCACCATTTGAAGGTGAAAGGCCAGCCCCCACCTTCCCAGCTCCCATCCAATAAACGCATGCGCATAACCCCACCCTTCCCAACTCTCCCTCTAAGCATCCTCCTTTTGCTCGCACCACCTAACCTGTACAGAAAGGTTTTAGAAAGGCCTTGTCTCCTGGGGATTTTAAGTGCACTGGAGTCAACGAGAGAAAAACAACACATGCACCTATCCTAAAATCTTTAGGTATGTTACCTTTATGGTCACATTACCTGTGGAAAATTTGTTTTGAATTAACACGGGCAGATTCGTACAAATGCAAATCAGTAATGGATGGCTCTGTCCCACCTTAATACATGTATTATCAAGCAACATAAATAGAGCAAACAATTTATGAATGTCTACACTGCACACCAACAAGACTAGGTATTTAAAGATATTAAGGATTTATTCTTAATTTTTAAGTATGATTAACAGGATGGTTATGTGTTTTTTTTAAAGTCTTCATTTTTGAAGATATATACTGAAATATTTATCAAGAAATAATGTCTGGAATTTGCTTCAAAATAATGAGAGAATGGGAAAATGGGGGAGTGGAGGTTAGAGGAAATAAAATTGGCCAGGAGGTGACAATGGTTGAGGCTGCCAATGGGCACGTGGGGATTCACTATGCTATTCTACTTGAGCCCATGTTTTAAATTTTTATAAATAAAAAGTTAAAATTAAAAAAACACCGAATCATGCCAAACCGTTTGGATAGTATCTTTAAAAGTCACAGTATGGTGAATCCTTGTAATTTTATACTGCCTCAGCAGCCACACTGAATGTTAGACTCTCTCCCACCAGAAGCAGGGCTCAGTCACTCACGGCACCTTCCAGTTCTACACCTCTTCCCAGTTCCTCAGTGTGATGGGCCAGACACCTGCCTTATACAACTTTTCCTCCTGTGACCACCTTCCTGTGGGACAGCCACATACAGCCTGCGTGACTGGCCCCTGACCCTCACACCCCACACAGACTGTGCAGCCATGCTGTAGTGACTTCCTTGAACTCATGCCTGCTTGCTGTAAACCCACCGATTGAACCTGAGGGAAAACTGGACAACGCCTTGGACCCAATAAAAAAAGCACTGGCCCATGGATCTCTGAGTCTGTTTCTGTCTCTGCCTGGCCTCCCCGAGTGTGACCTCCAGGCTTGCTGTGTCCCCCAGGGCCTGTAAGGCATAAAGTCTTCATCTTCATCTGTGTCTCTCCTGATCTTTGGAGGGTGCTCTCCATCTTAAAGATCTTAAATTAAAACAGACATGGAGGCCGGGAGCAGTGGCTCACGCCTGTAATCCTAACACTCTGGGAGGCCGAGGCAGGCGGATTGTTTGAGCTCAGGAGTTCGAAACCAGCCTGAGCAAGAGCGAGACCTCGTCTCTACTAAAGATAGAAAGAAATTAATCGGACAACTAAAAATACATAGAAAAAATTAGCTGGGCATGGTGGCGCATGCCGGTAGTCCCAGCTACTTGGGAGGCTGAGGCAGGAGGATCACTTAAGCCCAGGAGTTTGAGGTTGCTGTGAGCTAGGCTGACGCCACGGCACTCACTCTAGCCCGGGCAAAAGAGTGAGACTCTGTCTCAAAAAAAAAAAAAAACAGACATGGAGTTTTAAGCACAGATAATATGAAATTCCAGTAATGAAATTTCACATCAAAAACTCACTTAATAGAACCAGGAAAGAATAAGGATTCAGTGAACTTCACAATCCTAAACCAGGATGATGCCATTTCTTCTAGGCCCATAAGAACATTCTGACCCAATTCTCAGTATTCCAGTGCTTTTTTATACTACTGTTCTCAAGACTGCTGAAGCTTCGGGAAGTTTACACCAGAAACCAGCAAATAGTGATCCTAATTAGAAAAGGAATGTGGTCAGTACTAACCGATTATAAGTGTTTTTCATCTGCCTGAAATCTTGCAGACTGAAAATAGTTTACTTATTGTCTGAGTGGATACCTGTCAAGTGAACAGAATGACGGTGCTAACAGCCAAACCAATTATTTTAGCTCAAAGGGGCAAATGGTCTGATGGGTTGTATGTATTTTCTTTCAGTATATCCAGGAGACACAATCTGAAAATTTCTATCAGATAGAATCTCAAATTCAGTATGTTAGAGTTTTTTAATCATTATTTCTTAAAAAAAATTTTTTCCAACTGATTTGACTGGGGTCATCTCATATATACAAGGATAATCTATCGATTCTTTTGAAGCTCTCTCGCTGATTGACTTAAATGGAGCACAGGATTTTCCTACTGTGACTTAAATTGGATAGAATCAATTAAGTTTTAAGAAGGGATAAAACAAGATTTAAATCCAATATCAAAGTGAACAGAGTGTTAACTCCATGTAGTCAGCTTTGGCCAATAAAGGCAAGCTCGACAAAGAAGAAAGAAAAGAGAGGAAAGAAAGGACAGATGTCAAGTCATTTTTGGTGTGCTGAGAACTCTCCAATGGTTTCATGTTGCCGAATAAATGCCAAAGCCCCTGTGATCACCTCCAACTCCCTTTGCGACCTGGCTCCCAAGGATGCCCTCTTCTTCCCTTTGTTCACTCAGCTCCAGCCACAATGCCCCGACAGGCCCAGGGCCATGCCCTTTCCTCAGAGATCCAAATGACACCCACCCTCCCTTTGATCTTGAATGTCACCTTCCCAGTGAGACTTCCTTGGCCACCTCACCTAATACTGTGCACACAAGCCCCCCAACATTCTCTCTTCTTCTCAGCTCTCGTTCCCCTCCCTGCCTTGTCTGTTGCCATCTCCCCCATTGCAATGCAAGCTCCATGAGAGCAGGGACTTTTGTCTCAGGCCAAAGATTTTTAAAATTATTTTCTTCAATGCTGTATTCCTAAAGCTTCAATGGTTTCTGGCCCAGAGTAGATACTTCACAATTTACCGAAGGAACAAAATAACATGATGATCTACTACTATGAGGATCCAGTGAGATTTACTTCCTACGAACTGTCAATGGAAAAAAAAGCCAAACTCTGTAAAACAATTTTAAAGAGATTTATTACGAGTCAAATCTGAGGACTATGACCCAGAGAATGCCCAAGAAGCCTTGAGGAAGTGGACCCGCTGTGGCTGGGTTACAATTTGGTTTTATATGTTTCAGGGAGACAGGGGTTACAGGTAAAGTCATAAATCAATACCTGGCAAGCATACATTGGTTTGGCTCGAAAAGGTGGGCCATCTAGAAGGGGGTGGCGGCTTACAGGTTATAGGTGGGTTTAAAGATTCTTTGGCTTGTAATTGGTTAAACACACAAAGCTTTGTCTAAAGGCTTGGAATGTTTTAACATAAGGAGCCCTTTATCAGAGAAGCCACTGGATATATATTTGTTGTGTAAATTGAGGACCTGCAGGTTTGTCTTGCATACCCTTAGACCTGTTAATGGGTTACCAAAGGATGTCCCCAAGAAGGGAGGGGGGCATGATGAGGTATGTCTGACCTCCTTCCTCCTGGCAGGCAATTTAGTTTTAGGATATTCCTTTGGTCACGAGGGGCTCCATTTAGTCAGCCAGTTGGGGGTGGGAGGGTGAACCTTAAAATTTTTAGTTTACAGAACTTAGTAAACGGATCTGCTAAGCGTGTGTGGTGGTATCGTATCATAGATTTTCTACCAATGCCAGTGTGCTTTCAACCTCATTAGTACCTTTGTGAACTAAAATAAAATTTTAAGGTCAAGGTCCTCAAATTTGGTTCAGAGTAAATCTCTTTAAAATTACTTTACAGAGTTTGGTCTTTTTTTCTGTTGACACCTTTATCGTCCAGACTTCTAACATCCTGCTTTGTTTTCATCTTGTTTTAATGTATGAAAGGTAATTTACTGGAATTAACAAGGCACACTGAGGCAACGGCAAAAGAATCCAAGGTATACAGCCAGACACCCAGATTTGGGAAAGTGGGCTAACTTAAAGTTTCAGGTAAATAAAGAGAAGCAAGTAGAAAAGTTCATCACCTCCACAAGAGTAGCTTGAAATTAGAAAAACTAGTTTCGGCTCCCCAAACAGTTCAGATGGACCCTACACCTTGGGGTCTAACAGATCCCAGTGTATGTCCTGTTTCGTAGCAACATGAGTACCAGCACCCAACCATAACAATTATTACTGGCTATATGGCTGGCTAGACACTTTGGTAAGGCCTTTATGTAAAACTTTATTTCATTCTTGAGATAACTTGGTAGAAACAATACTTTTGAAATGTTGTTTTTTCATCTTTAGTTTTTTTTCCATTTCTTTCTCCCACCTATACAACTCAAACCAGCAGTTCCCACTTCCCTGAGAATGTGACCAGACGGAGGACAATAAAGGCTTTCTGGTTTGGGTTTCTCAAAGCTCTGAGAATAGAGAGATCTCCAGGCCTGGACAGAAAATACCTGTGATAAATACTGCAAGGGAGTTAGAGCGAGGCCCCTGTTCCTCCCACCCCCACCTCCAGTCCCAAAGCCCAGAAGAAGATTACTTGGGCTGCAGGAAAAGATGGTGCGGAAGCAGAGTGCAGAGACTAGAGACAATGGTGGGACCTGGGGAGAAGAACCTTCAACCTGCACTCAGAACCCCAGTGAAACAACAAAACAACAGGAGGGGAAAAACCCAAAAAGCTATTTATTGCATTAAGGGAGAAAATGTCTGAGCTCTGCGGAGATATGTCCCCCAATACAACACGGAACCAGCAAAATGGTCCCTGTGCCCTCAGGTGTAGCAACGAAGTGGTGGAGAGAACCACTAACCTGAGGGGTACAGACTAAAAGGGCAAGTAACACCTGCTGGGGAGGTGACTGGAGGGCCAGATGGGGTCATCCGCCAAGACCATGGCACCATGTTAGCATTCCTACCCTTGAATTACGCTTATCCTGGGGAAGAGGTGGCTTGGGAACTAACAGATTATATAATAGTTCCACTACTCCAGCAGGATGGGGACATAATTTGTTGCCAATTATTACAGGAAAGTAAAGTTCTATTTATTCCCCCACCTGGATTGTACAATGGAATTCACGCCTAAATCCATTCAATTACTTGTATTTTACAGATGAGGCAACAGAAGAATTAGGTAACTTTCCAAGGAAATGTAACTGGACCTGACTGGGATTTGAGCCCAGGCTCCTAAGTCTATGCTATACCACTACCACTACATTAATCAGGTAGAACTGATTGTATTCACTCATTGCATCTCTGAAAGAAGACACAACAGAATTTTTCTGCTAAACATAAAATTTAGGGAAACCAAACATTAATAAGGGAAATGGGCTTTTATGTAATAGCTACAATGAATCACAGAGGAATGAAAATGACCTCAAAATTAATTCATTACAGACATACATCATACATCCTTCTACAAATAACAGTATTTACACAAAAGTATAATTGAGAAATACTTAATGCCAAAAACACATTATGAAGTTTTTTGGTGTTTTCTTTTGTTTTCAAGACACGGTCTTGCTCTGTCTCCCAGGCTGGAGTGCAGTGGCATGATCATAGCTCACTGGAGACTCCAACTTCTGGCCTCAAGCGATCCTCCCACCTCAGCCTCCCAAAGTGCTGGGATTACAGGCATAAGCCATGGTACCCAGCCTAAAGTCCAGTATTTTTAAATGAATCAATATTTTATTAACACAATCTATATATATTTTAACAATGGTATTGCAAATGTGAAGAAGATACACAGTCTATAAACAATATTTGCCCATTTAAAGATCCAGAAAACACTCCAGCTGGGAATCCCTACTCTAGAGTAAGCTCTGGATATTGCAAACCAGGTATACAAAACACTCCAAACACTTTAACTAAACTGCTTACCTGGAAATCAAAAGGTGCAGATCCATTTTAACCATTGCAAGACACTATGTCCTCAGCCACAAGGAATTTAGAATGAACTATACCACAGAAACAGATTTGCCTAGTGCACGTTGTTCACTGGTTCCTAAAAGTGGCTTCGTGTGACCAGTCCCAGGTAAAATTTTAAAGCGCAACCAGGGACACTTATACCTTCTCCGAAATGTACATCTGTCCTGCAAGGTCAGTCACTATAATAAAGAACATTTTAAATGAGACCTGAAACTAAACATATCCTCATTTATTTAACACCACTCCCTAACCTACAAGAGTATAGAAATGATCCTCTTCTTACATCATGACTAATATATATCAGAATATTTAACCAGCACTTGTTTTTACAATTTTCACACTGTGGCCTCTCTATTGACATAAATTTATTTTTACTGTTGTAAGTTTCCAATGGCAGTGAATGGTGGAAAATAGATTGAAGGGCCTCATTTCTGATGCCAAATACCGTGCTATCATCACTGTACCCTATATATATTCTTCCACCCCAGCATATAACACTTAACTGAAGACATTTAAATGTCTGTTTCCCCCATCAGACTATAAATTCTTTGAGTAGGAAAATGTACATGTGTTTTCAATTACAGTATAAATTCTGGAGAAAGACTGTTGAATGAAAAAAACTTGCTTTTGATTTTTGGTAGCAACATAGCATACTTAACATTTCCTGTAAATACCCCTTTGATATTCATGTATAATAATATTCTAATGTTAACCACAGATAGTAAAAATTAAATGTAGTCCTTCCATAACTAATGGTACAGTATATGCAGTTTAAGGATCCCGCAACAAGAAATTGAATGATGTAAATGCCAAGGATTTCGCAATCTCCTGCACTTTTCTTATTTAGACACACATTAATCCTTACTGATTCTGCAGGGGCAAGTTATATGAACACAGCCTCTTAATCACAAAGCTACTTAAAGCATGCCTTTGCCATCATGCATATATGAGTCCTAGATAAATCAATTTGATTATTCAGAGGTAGATTTATCTAGTTTGGGGACTCTTCCCATTCTTTTCTCTGGCTTTGACAAACATTTGTTTCTTTACTTCTAAGTGGGCAAACAGGAAAAATGAAGCCACTGAAATTCAAATTCACCAAAATTAAGTACAAATACATATCACACAAATAAGATAAATAACCGGATTTACAAATATCATACACTATCTGAATTATAAATTAAAAACAGATTCTTTTACATAGTAATCCCCCTCAGTGAATTAAAAATTATTCTCATTATACAACCATTTTAGAAACATAGTATACAAAGCAAAGAAATCTAAACTAATTATTGTGAACTACAATAATACACAAAATTGTATGGCATGTTTTCTGAGTAACTTAAAAGGCAACAGGGAAAATAACCGGCTACCAAAATAATCTGAGATTCTAATAGTATTGAGACATTGTGCATATAACACAAATGACCAATCAATAGCACACTGAAAAGTTACTGAAAACACTGCAAGTTGACAAGAAACTAAAGGGCTTTTGAGAATACTTTACCAATCTTGTGGTTTTCAGCACATTTGAACCCAGTTAGATAAAAGATCCCTTTAAGCAAGACACGAGTCTTCCCTGCGCACGGCATGCTAGTGCAGCGCACCTGTCTGCTGCCTCACAGATCTTAGGGACTCTGACTCGGAACCCAGGTCCTTACGTTTCTTTGTCCAATCTCCACAACAGTAGTTCTCAAAGGGTGGTCCCTAGACCAGAAGCATCGGCATCACCAGACCTCATGAATCAGAAACTGGGGTAGAGCCCAGCAATGTGTGATTTAACAAGCTCCCCAGGTGTGTGACTGTGACACAGCTAGAGGAGAGTACCACAGCTCTACCATTAACACCTAACCCTCAGGAAACATCACTCGTAAAATACTGATGCACTTTAGTAAGAGTCCAATTTCTCTCTCAAATGGAAGCTTATTACCATTGCCATAATCTTTCTCTATAGCAGATTCCTAAACAGTCGGAAAAGAGGAGAGTTTAGGAAAAAAAACACTTAATACCTACGTTTTAGAGAACCACCACTGTCACTTTTATAACACAAACTACGGAAAGGGCACGAGATGTTTCTACTTATCAAAAAGGGGAATGGGTTTTTAAACATTGAGAACTTTACTTCTGGACATTATATAGTAAGTAAAACTATCAGAAGTAAATGTTATAAGAATTTTTAAAAATTTCCATACTTTTTGGTATCATCTTGGCTTTAAATGGTTAAAACAGATCAATCTATTGTAATGAAAGATCTCAGTCATCTAAAGGCTACTGATTTCCTGGGGGTTTGGGGGAGGGGGTTTTCAAGGACACTGAATATGCTTTACTTACTGGTAATGTCAGTCACAGGACAAAGTAAATCTGATGCATCAACGAAATGAATGTAAAATCACAGTTTTCAACTCTCAACTCTAAAATCTGAGGACTAAGTGATCTTAGGAAGGTGGGGAGAGGCAGGGAGTGATGGAAACCGCTCCAAGCCCACAAAGGATTAGCTGCTCTGCCTCCTCTGAGCTCCTGAGGGAAAAGGCATACGGAGGCAGGTAAAATTACACATTTGATTGTAATGTAAATTTTTAAGACCTTCAGGTTCAATTCTGGTTGTTCAGTAAGTTTTTAGTTATCTTTAAAAGTTAAACAACATACTGTTTTCTCCTTTGGGAAAAGAAAATATGGTACTTTAGGAAATAAACTTTATAATTTATTTACAAAATAATATTTGTAATCCTGAGTACATTAGCATTTTTCTAAAGTGCCACTTACTGTAAGTATTAATTAAAACCATTTTTTCATCTTAGTAAAATTCAAAACTAACAAAAGGTAGATAAGTTTGGGAATCTGCTTTGGAGGCCTAGTTAAAGACAGTAAGTACATTTTTAAATTTTAAAAAATGACCTTATTTTTCCCTTATTACAAAAGCAACAAATATTCATTACTCAAAATCTTGAGAATATAAAACAAGCTAAAAGATGAAAAAATATTCCTAAGTGTAGCCACCATGAGATAGACAACTACTATTAACACACATATCTACATTTTCAAGCCCTTTTCTGTCAATTTATATTAGAAAATACATCTAAACTGGCATTAAACTGGTACATTTTAAACAGCTCATTAATATTTGAATGTCACCTCTCTAAGGAAGGATCCAAACCTTTACTACTAGCACAGGAGAGGCACATCGCAGCTACTGGAATGTCTGCTGAACTAAATATTTGGGATCTGACAAGACAAAGTCTGGACTTGCAGACTGTTCAGATGTACTATATAAATATTTTTAAAGCATCTGAAATGATAAGGGTTAAAACTCACTCAACGAACTAAAGAAAATAATAGGCATTTCCAGACTCAGGTCCTCAGAAAGCCTCTTGGCGTGATGAGTTGTCAGGAGGCAGCGCTGTGCCCCTGCAGAAAGAGAAAGCCGCCTTCCTCCGGGACACTGAGCCCTTTGAGAGCAAGGACAGCCTTTCATACTGACATCCCAAGGTGGAGGGGAGGACCTGGCTCTGGGCTCACGGAAGTTCAAATGAAAGAGTCAGTGATGACAATGGGTAACAGTTACCAGGATAAAGTTACCTTTTCCTCTCCTTAACTTACCCTAAAGTTAGGTGTCTCTTTGAACGAATGAATCACTGCAAATCTATGAATTTTGAGCACTGCCTCTGTAGGTAATAACACTATATGACTTGACTTTCAGATACTAAAAATAGCCTAGAAAAATTGAGTCAGACTGAATAGCATCCTTAAGTACTGTATTTACAATGTCTAAAAATGAATAAGAAGGGTGAAATCTATCATGTGTTTTTAATCGTCAAAAGAAAAAAAAGAACCAAAGAAATACCAGTTGGAAAGTTTTGAAATGCCCAGTGTGAAATTTTGAGTGAGGTTTGGTTTCAATAAAAATGCTTCTTCACCTTTTCCCCCAAAGAACAGATTAACACTGTGTGTACATATTCTACTCCCTTCACTTTACAGCCTTTTGTAAAGAGCCTCTAACTTAGATTTCGTCCTGGCAAGTACAGCAGGCTAATATCTGAAACATCCATCACCAGAATGAAAGAACGCAAGTGCTGAATAAAATATTAAAAGCAAAACACACATACACACAACTTAATCCTGCATAAAACATATTGCTGAATACACACACACACAAACAGCTCTGGAGAGGTCACAAAGGAAGTGAAAGCAGAGACCCTGGAGACAGAATGTGCTGAGGCAGGATCTCACCAGGAGTCTCCCCCAGACCCTGGAGACGGAGTCTGTGCTCTCAGGACTGTACGGTGGCAGGGGAGGTAAGAGACAAAGACTCCTGCATTAAGCTACAAGCTGGGACTCCAAAAGGACCTCGATATAAGGGTACAGAGAAAAATCTATGCAAGGAAATGTCTTATTGACGAAGAATAGTGGGAATGAGAGAAATTTCTCTTGAGATCAGAGGTCCATATTTATGCTACACACATGGCTGGAAAAAGATAAGCCAGGAATTAAAGATACAGTGACCCCCGAGGACGTAATGTTCCCAGGAGATGGATAAAATCACACACAAATCCTCCCTGGAAGAATACAACTTCAACGTAAGTATAAGAATTCCCTCAAGTTCCAAAGAAAATGAGCAACCTACAAAAAAAAAATCACAAAACACACAAGAAAGCGAGGCACCATGAGTGAGAATGAGCAGAAACAGATGGCTGAATCATTTCTGATATTAGAATTAACAAACACAAAATAATAAATTTCTTATATGCTTTAAGAGAAGCTTAAAAATATAAGCGAAGAACCAGAGAATAAAGAATAAAGAATGACCAACCATATTTGAAAAAGAACCAAATATAATTTCTAAAAATAGAAGATAATTGAAATTGAAAACTAAATGAGTAACAGAGATTAGGCCTGACTGAAGAAAGAACAGTGAACTGAAAGTAAGAGCCAAAGAAATTATCCAGAATGTGGCACGAAGAAAACATAACAGGTTGATAGACTGGAAGTTAGATTTCTGCTCGTCCTTTTCATGCTAATTAGAGTTCTGGAAAGAGAAAATAGAGAAGAGGCAATTTTCCTGACACAATTGCTGAGAATTTTCTAGAACTGCACTCTCTAATACAGTAGCCATTAGCCACGTGTGGCTATTTAAATTAAAAATAGTTCCTTAGTCAGACTAACCTCATTTCAAGTTGTCCGTTAGCTGCGTGTGGCAGGCGGCTAGCACATGAGACTGTGCAGGTGTGGAACATCACCACAGAGAGTTCCGCTGAACTGCACTGTTCTAGAACTACTGATGCACCCATTCTCAGATCCCAGACGCCCAGGAAATGCCAGGTTGTGTTAACAGAATTCACACATGGACATTACGGTGAAACTGCAAAATACTAAAGACAAACAGAAGGACTTAAAAACAGAGAAGCCAGGCACCTGTAGTCCCAGCTACTGGGGAGGCTGAGGCAGAAGGACTGCTTGAGCCCAGGAGTTTTAGATTGCAGTGAGCTATGACTGTGCCACTGAACTACAGCCTGGGCAACAGAGTGAGACCCCATCGTTGATTAATTAATTAAATCAGGCCAAAAGAAGAGTTGCACCACCTACAAACAGACAATAATTAGATGGCTGACTTCTCAGCAGTAACTTTGAAAGCCGGTAGAAAACAGGGAAGGATACCTTCATTCATTGTGCTGAGAGAAAATGCTGTCGACTTAGAACTCTGTACCTAGAAAACTTTCTTTTACGAACAGGGCAAAATACATGTTTATACATAAGAGATTTACCAACAACAAACCTTCTTAATGGAAATTTCAATTCATTTTAGGCAGAAGGAAAGTTACCAGAAAGGACAAAAAGGACTGAAAGTTATCAGAAAGGACTGGAACAGCAAACAAAGACAGTATAACATGAGTAAATCTATAAGCAGACAGAAATTCCCTAGCCACAAAGGTCACCAGATTAAACAAAAATGTAAAATTCAGCTATAGGCTTTTATAAACCAGGGAAATATTTATCAAAAGAAAGCTAGTGAAATCACATTAACATTAGACAAAATAGTCTTTAAGAAAAAATGCATTACTAAAGAGTCACTTTATAATGATTAAAAACTTCAACTCACCTGGAAGATAACACTAATTTTAAACACAGAAATTTTTCAAATCCACCATTTTAACATTGTCATCAAGCAGACAAAAGATCAGTTAGATATAACAGATCAAGTAGAGACAAGCAATTAATAAGGAGATCGATGTGAACGGCGTAATTAATAAGTAAATCTAACGGACATACAGTATACACACACGAAAATACACATACTCTTTTTATGCACAGATGGAACATTTATGAAAACTGACTACATATAAAGTTAGCCTCAACAAATTCCTAGGTATAGTACTGGTTATTAATCAGATTCCCTGATCACAATGCAATGAAGTTAAAATCATCAACAAAAAGATAAACAGAAAAACCCTACACTTTCGGAAATTAAACACATTTCTGACAACTCATGGCTTAAAGACAACTCTTTTTAATGTCTCAGAAGCATGAAACTTGTTCCAATTATCTTAAAACATAAGAACCAATTTCTTACGTAATCATTAGTAAAAGTGAATTATATTTTAAAAACATTGCTAATACCTAAGCTGCAGATGTAAATTTTGCATTATACCTGTGTACTTTTTTTAAAAATGTTTACTGTGACTCACAATTAAAAGAATGAAAGCTTACAGTTGGAGATTGAGAGTTTTCTTTAACTTTAATAAGTGAGTCACTTATCTCACTATATTATCTTTTTGCTCTTTCCAACTGGTCACTGCGGATACAAAGGTGAGCAAACCACATTGTCCCAGCCTTCCGTGGCTGACAGCACCCAAAGGAGACAGCCATTAGTCATAGAAACAAATGGAAAATGGCAGCCAGGAAGCATGATGTGATCCTGTAACATCGATCAGGGCAATCAGGAAAGGCTTTCCTGGGCCAGTGATGCTTTGACGCATTAAGACCTAACACGCAAAAAGAAGGTACCTGGGGGAACAGGACAGAGCATTCCGGAAAAGAAACAGCATATGAAAAGATACAAAGTTTTAACTGAGCAATAAAAGTACAACTATAATTTTCAGATGGTCAATATATTAACATAAACAGAGCACAGGAGAAAACTTTGCAAAATTTCCATGCTTTCTAATCTATTCCTTTTTCAATGAGAAATTCTTTCATCATCCACTATCACAAAATTTATCTTTGACTTTACAAATACTGTACATTCTATTTAAGACACTTAAAAGAATTACTGTTATACAAAATAGAATGGTTAGTATTTTCCATACTGTTTTTAAAAAATTATACAAATCAACTTTAATCCTTAAAGACCCTTTAGAAAGATTATTTCTATTCTTTTCTTCAAGTAAAGAGGTTTCTGCTCAGGAGAGACTATATAGTCTCTAAATTGTTCTCACTAATCTATCTCATGGAATAGTCCTAAGCAATTCACTCATTCTCTACCAGTATTTCTAACATTCTACACCCAATTAATTCAATCAGACAAGCTGTATAACACATGTGTATAGCTTTAGATATTGAAGCCGAAAAGTAAAAAAAAAAAAAAAAAAAATCAGGGCGGGGCGCGGTGACTCGCGCCTATAATCCTAGCCCTCTGAGAGGCCAAGGCGGGAGGGCTGCTTGAATTCAGGAGTTCGAGACCAGCCTAAGCAAGAGCGAGACCCCGTCTCTCCTGTAAATACAAAGAAATCAGCCAAACAACTAAAACAGAAAAAATTTAGCCAGGCACAGTGGCGCGTGCCTGTAGTCCCAGCTACCCAGGAGGCTGAGGCAGGAGGATCGCTTGAACCCAGGAGTTTGAGGTTGCTGTGAGCTAGGCTGACCCGCAGGCACTCTAGCCCAGGCAACAGTGAGACACTGTCTCAAAAAAAAAAAAAAATCAGGAAATCCTAGAATCTTGTTATAATGATTACTCTTAAAAGTGATTATGTAAGCACAAAAGGACCTAAATTAGTTACCAAAGGTTAACTCTGACATGAAAATTACAGCTAAATTCTACAGTATGGCTTAACTTTCACTATTTTCATGTCCTTTTTGACATATATTGAAAAAAAATTTAATTTCTTCCCCAAGACTTGATCTTTTAAATAAAACTTTGTTTACTCAAGTCCACCATAGGATTATGTCAAAATATAGCCTTCAAAGGTTTCCAACAGAGGTCAAGACTAAAGCACTCATAGTAGCCTTTTTCTGTATTTGTAAAATGAGACATGATTAGACTGAGAGTATGCACTTAAACTGAATTCAGTATTCTACTAAGGATTAGAAACAAAAAAACCAGATAATTCCTTTAAAATGTGCAGTTACTGATTAACTTTCTTTACCAGTGAAGAACTGCCCAATTAAAGTTCTTCTTCTAAAAGATATTTTTTTTCCTATTGTGAATATACCAGTGGAGTTTCTAAAAGTCATGACAGTTCAGAGATAATTGCATTTTCAAGAAAACATGTTAAGAACAAGAAAGAAAATTGCATGTGAAAAGAACTAAAGCCATTCTCTGGTAAATTCAAAGGGAAACTCAACATATGTAGTATGTCCAGATATTGAATATATTTCTCATCACTTAGTGCTTATAGCAAGAACCTGAGTGCCATGTGAGCCTAAAATTTGATTAAAAGTTAGTAGTTATTACTAAGTACATTCTCCCCACCTACCCATTAAAGAAAAGGAAGAAAGAATCAAACTACTCAGATGGGGGGAAGGACGTGGCGTGTGTGTACGGGGGTTGAGGGAAGCAACAATGACAACTCTACTCTCTTGGGAGCAATTAAAAAAAAAAACAAAAAACCCCTCTAGTCTGACACAAGAATCACCAGGAAGTCAGAAAACCAAAAAACCTGAGGAAGGGTCCTTTTTTAATAAGTGCTTCATTGCTCTTCCTTTTCTTAAAATGGAAGTGGTTTGTCACAACTGTAAACATGGAAATGAGTATGTGTGCAACAGTGATTAGAAAGCTGAAAGAAACAAAGTCAGAATTACTGGAATTTGCCTTCAGAGTGGTGTAGATAACAAAGTAGGAAGTGCTAACACATGCTTTAAGGCTTGTGTTTAGTCAGGACACATGAGACTAAAGTTTAGTAGAGGAACCACCGTCCTTTTCAATTTTTTGCAAAAATTAAGTTCAGGCTTAATTATCAAATAAAAATTTCATTATGTATCCCTCCACTAGTTGCTAAACTGTATTCCGCTTAAAGGACAGTGCATGTAACATGCTTCAGTAGATCAGAATGGAAAACACCACAACACTGACCACAACTGAATAGATCTCTATGTCACAAACCACTTTTAAGGTTGCAAGATGAATGTGTCCTAGCATGTGTAATTGGTAATTTCTGGAATGTTTGACAACAAACCTCAAAATCAAATTTCCTTAAACATCCTTGGTTTAAGTTTTATTTTTAAAAAGATCAACACAAAATTAATACATGTTAAAAGGTAGCAAGTTCTATCACATCTAGTAAAAACCAAGCAACAGCACAGCCAATAATACACTAACAAGAAGATAATCATTTCAGTAACAGAAGCAACAGGTTCCCCGGAGGAGAATCTCCATTTCTCTATAAACGCTACACCTAGACGGATTCAGAGCGCAAAATTTAGCAGACTGAAATGAAATCAGACAATTGTGACTTTTCAAAGGGATTTCAAATGTCTTACCACTTTTCCAAATTATGCCTCCACCAAACACACACACCCAACACCACCAACAAAAAAAATTAGGGTTTTCACCAACCCAAAAGTAGCTTAGAGATCCCAAAAATAAATATGGAAAAGGATGCTGATGTTTATAAAAGTGGCATTACAAAAACTATGTGAAAAAGTAAATCCACTCCTCGCACCAATCACAGATCAAGAGCTCACTGATGGAGCCTCCAACCCCAGGTCCTCATTCCGTGACCGTGGCTTTCCCAGTTACATCAAGTAACTACTTAAAACGCCCAAGAAAAGGGACGGGGGAGGGTGGCTTTTGAAGACTCGGGTATCAAAGGGTGACTGCTAATTTTATAAACAATAACTTAAAATAAGCAAACCACCACTCCTGGCCAATTACCAAACAGGAGTTAAAGTTCCACCACGTAATTCGGGCCTGACCCTTTTTTTCAGGCAAACACGCAATCGAAAGCATAGTCATTTCCCTCTTGATATTTTATTCATGCTGGCAAAACCATTCAGACTAAAAAGGTAGCAAAACAAAAGAAAAAAATAAGAGAAGCGAAAGCGGAGGAGCGCGGGGTGTTCAAGCCGAGTCTCCCCTCCCCGGCAGCGAACTCCCGCAGGCCGGGTTGAAAATGCCGCGTCCTCTCGGGCGGGGGTTCGGCCCCCAACCCGCCCCGCGGGCCGAGGGTCCCGCCGCCGACAGAGGGAGGGGACGTGGGGGCGGTGGGGAAGCCGGACGCCACGGGGCGCAGTCGCCTCGGGGGCCCAGCGTCTCCCCCAGGACCTCCCAGGGCTGCGGGAACTTTCCGTCCAGCCTCCGCGGCTTGTCCTGGCGCGCCCGCCCGCAGCCCACGCTCGGGTGGCAAACTTTGTAAACGGCGCCGCGCCGGGGTCCCGACCCGCGCCGGAGCCCAGCCCCCGCCGACCCCCCGCCTTACGTGCGACCCCAGCCGCCAGCCGCCAGCACGGCCCGCAGCACCCACGCCCGGAGGGGACCGGCTGGGCCGCGGACCAGACTGGCGACCCCACCGAGGGCGCGGCGCGGCCCCTCGGCCTCCCTGGCGCCGCCAGCTCCCATCCTCCGGGCCCTTCCCGCGCCGCCGCGGGGCCGAGCGGCCGGCCGGGCCTGCGCCGAGCGCCCCTCACCTTGGTGGCCATGGCGGGCAGGTCCCCCGGCCCGGGACGGCCGGCTCGTCTCCCGCGTCGCGGCTGGTCGGCCCGAGCCGGGAGGGCGAGGGCGAGGACGAGGGCGGCGGCTACAGCTGGGCCCCGCGCGGGGGCGGCGGCTCCGCGTCGGCCGCGAGTCTCGGCGCTCAGGCCCAGCCGCTGGGCGCTCGGCGACTCCAGCCGCCGCCTGCTCCTGCAGTTCCTGAAAGTCCCCGGCTGCACGGCCCCCGCCCCTGCCGGCCAAGCCTCCCATTTACCGCGGCGTGCGCGGCGCGGCCGGCGGAAGCGCGCCCGGGGCCCTCGGCCGCAGCCCGGCCTCCTCGCCCACTGGCCGCCCCCGCGCCCAGCCTCCGCCCCGGGCCGCCGCCGCCGCTCGCCGCCCTTTGTTCGAGGCTGTGGGCCGCGGCCTGAGTGGCGACGGGGTTCGGGGCTGGCGCCCTGGGGCATGGCCCACTTCCCGCATGGCCGCCCCGCGGGAAACGTTCAGTGGTGCGGTGAGCCGAGTCCCACTCGGGTTCACACAGGACGGCGCCGCACGCCGAGGCGCGGAGTTTCCCGCGCATGAGGCGGGAGGGGGCGACGGTGGCTCCATACGTGCCCCGCAGGGCAGGAGTCACCGCCCGGGATCCTTGCCCCACGTCGGGGTTGCTGTGGGGTCGGGTGTACTCTGGGCTGAATACCACAAGTGCCAATAAACAGCCGGGAAGGAGCGGAGCAATGGCTTCCTGGCCTGACGATGGGCCCTTCTGGGAGCTTCTGCCGCCAGCCTGGAATTTCCCTCAGGCTGTGATCCGGCCTGGAGCTTCGGGGACGGGGACGTTTGGGGACTTCATTCTGAGATATCCCATTAACCTCCTTCTCAACTCTCGATAAACTGCAAAATGCCTAAGGGCCGCAGAAGTTTGGGGGTACAACAGGTTTCCTGAAGTGGAAATGAAAGGTCTAAAATTTTCCATTTTTTGTCAAACTGTTTTTCATCAGAGTTGGAAAATGAGTTTTATTAATAAACGAATGACTTGAATTGAGCAGCAAGATTTGTCATTCAAGTACAAAAGACACTACTGGAAGATGTATCTTAATTGGAATAATAGTCTACTATGTTTGGTTTTTATTACCAGAGATAATAAAAGAGGCAACTATCACATCAACTTTATTAGGCTAGGAAAATGGTATTTAATGTCCAATTTGTGTCTTCTCAAATATGTTCTTTTTGACCTCCGGAGATCTCACTAGTCCCATTAACCTCAATAATGGGGTTTAAAATAGATATGGTGTTACAGAACTTTCTGTGAATTTTTGTGTTTGCGGAGCTCATAGCCAAAGCCATGATATCCATCATAATATTCTTAAATAGTTGTCTTTCTAAGTAAAAGGCAAGTTGGGAGAACAATACTCACTAACAGCCTACTTGCTTTATGCTAGGCTTTTGAATGCCTCCATCTCATTTAATGCTTATAACAAACCTTTGAGAAAGTCACTGTTGTCCACTATTTACAAAGATGAACAAATCAGGGCTCACTTAAATAACTTGCCTCTTTGGTAATACTTACTAAAATTGAAAATGACCATAATCTTGAACCCAGCAGCTCTACTTCTAGGAATTTATTCTCCTGTTAGACTTGTATTAAATACTAGTAAGCAGATGTTCATCAAAGCATTGTTCTGTATTAACCCCCAAAAGAAAGCCACTTGTATGTTTCTTAATAGGACTATTTCCATAAATAAGGTACATCCATAAAAACAAAATACTAGGAAATCCATAAGAAAATGGTAATATTTTAATAGGTATTAATAAAGATAAAAATAACATTATGTATAGTACAATCCATTTGTGTAAAAGATTTGGAAATATATTGTACATGCCTGGAAAAGTTCTGAAAAATTTCTCCAGATCCTATTGTCATAATTTTTGACCATATATGTATTACTTTAACTATTTAAAAACATGAGTTTGGCTAAACTCAGTGGCTCACAACCTGTAGTCCCACATTTGGGAGACCCGGGAGGGAGGATAGCTTGAGCGGAGAATTTCGAGGCTGCAGGGAGCTATAATCACACCACTGTACTCCAGCCCCGGTGACACAGTGAAACCTTGTCTCAGAAAAAGAAAATAAAAACGTGAGTTTCAATGTTCATAAACAACCAAGTAAATAACTTGGCTAAGATCACATACTGGCACGTGGAAAAACCAGGATTTGAACTCAGGTAATGCTGTAAGTAATGACTTTTCTATATTCTTTTAAATTTGAAGGCTGGATACGGCTCTCTGCAACAGTTCAATAATACATGCTCTGATAGGTCACACCTGTGCAGACAGGCCTTTCCACATGCTCAACTGGCAAATTTTATGCAACCAATCATCCTGGGCATCTGGTGCCAAGAAAGCAAGAGGACCAGAGATTTCAAGCTTTCCCCACCTGAACAATTTCTGCTGTCCTGGTTTTATTTTCTAGCAGTAATGGTGGAGAATTGGTATAGCCATTAGAAAAATAGTATGGAGTTTCCTCAAAAAATTAAAAATGTAACTATATGATCCAACAATCCCACTCTGGGTATATATCCAAAGGAAATGATATCAGTTATTTCAAAGAGGTATCTGCACTCCCATGTTCATTACAGCACTATTCACAATAGCCAAGGTAGGGAATCAACCTAAGTGTCCATCCATGGATGAATGGATAAAGAAATTGTGGTTTGTATAAACAATGCAATACTATTCAGCCTTTAAAAAGAAGGAAATCTTGCTTGTGACAACTCAGATGAACCTGGAAGACATTATGCTAAGTGAAATAAGCCAGACACATGTAAGGGAAACTGCATTTGTGTAGGCAACAGGTTTCTTAGGCCAAACTAAGATGACTGCCGCTGTGTTTTTTCTGGCCCGGCCCCCTTGGTTAGCTGGCCTTCCAGGGTGGCATGAGTCAGTATACTCATGTAACCAAGGTGTTATCTCCTGTATGAACCCATGTGATTGCACTTTCCCGTGGCATGTTGCCACTAATGTTCAGAGCTATATATAAGTGCTCGCCATGTTCTTGGCCATGCTTTTAGCCACTGCTGTATCCCCCTGAAAGACAATAAAGAGCATGTCTCATCTGCCTGCTGCCACTCGCGTTTTCTTTGAATTTCCAAAGCCTGCGCCGGAGCACGCGCTAGCCACAGAGCATCCTCCTCACAACACAGAAGGATAAAAACTGCATGATCTCACTTATATGTGGAATTTTAGAAAGTCTAACTCAGAAGCAGGAATAGGGTGGTAGTTACCAGGGGCCAGAGGGTGGAGGAAATGGGGAGATGTTGGTGAAAAGGGACAAAGTTTCAGATATGCAGAATGAACAAGTTCTGGGGATCTAATGTACATCGTTGTGACTGTAGTCAACACTGTATTGTACACTTGAAGTTTGCCAAGAGAGTAGATCTTAATTGTTCTCACCAAAAAAAGTATGTGAGGTGATAAATACCTAGTTAGCTCGATTGTGGCAAACATTTTAAATTATATATCAAAACATTATGGTGTACACCTTAAACATACAATTTTTATTTGTCAATTATACCTCAATAAAGCTGGGAAAAATCATTTTTAAAAAAAGTAACAATGGAGACACCAGACTTAGGAAATCAAAATGAAATCATGACAGTATTATTGAGGTAGTAAAAACATATGGCCTTGTTTTGTAGGGCCCTGATGGGCAGTCGTTGATGTAATCGCCAGGTGAATGTGATCGCCCGCTCCTACTCGTACCACCTCCTGGAGCTCTCTGCTCCTACCACACCGGCCTCTCACTCACCTCGACGCCTAAGCCTCATACCCCCTTCCATGAGAGGACCAGGCCCAGCTTCATGGGCCTGAAACCTGTGCCACTGTGCATGGTTCCCTGCCTACATGGGCCCTGTACCTGCTGTCAGCATCTTTAAATTCTTCATAGTTTTGAGCAAGGGCCTCACATTTTCATTTTGTCCTGGAACTGGCAAATCATGTAGCCTGGCCTGGCAAGGATGTTGCATTTGTTGTTCCTCTGTGTGAAACACCCCCCACCCACTGAACACCCACTCCCCTTGCACACACCCACACACCTGCCAACCTCTACTTCAGAGCCTGGCTCAAGTGTCATAGCAGGTACAACAATTCCTTGGAGAAATATTCCCTGCCCCCAGCCGAAGTTCTGTCGATATAAGTCTCAGGATACTGGCTTCCTAGTCTTTGGAAACATTTCGGTTTATAACTCATTGGCGTGATTATCTGCCTGCCTTCTGGTCCAGACTGTAAGTTAAGGAGAGGGGGGCTCTGTCCCCGTATCTCTCACCATTTTGCCCCAGCACAACCTTGAGCTCTGAGTAAGCCCCGACTAAGTCTTTGTTTAAGGAAAGAATGAAGGAGTTGCAAATCACAAATTAGACACTGTAGTATTCTCTTGAGTCTACTTTCAAGCAACTTATATGATTCTGTGGAACACATTAGAAAACCACTGTATCATTACCTAAGTCCATGTGAAACATCGTGCAATACAAGTTTTCTGCAAGTTTTATTACTTTATAATATTCTAGTTAAAAAAATATTCTATGGAAGTGATATCCCTCTATAACAACATTTCATGAAATAATGTGGATTTTGACTGGCATATATAAAACTAACAAGTAGTATTTACTAGAGATGTAGTAGCTAATTCATTATTTAAAATGTGATACAGACTTTAATTATGTCTAAGAACCTTTTACTGTGACTTAAGATTGAAGTGCATGTTTATCTCCTTTTATGTACTTTGTAGTCATTGGTTGACATTGGTTTGTCTTGGATGTAATTACCAAATATACGGAATTATAAAATCCCAACCCCCTCATTTATAGGTGCAGAATCAAGGCCAGGGAGGTTAAATGACTTCCGGGCCACGAATTAAACTAGTGTCAACTTCTCTTACCAGAGGTCTCCAAAACATGTCATTTTCAAACTAAAAACATTCTAGGGGAGAAGCATGAAGGTCCAGAGAGTCACTGATCAAAACAGGACAAAGACTCTTGTCCTGAACTGTGCCAAGAGCCACTGCCTGCACTAGAAGAAGCAGAAGAAACACAACACCCTTTCATCCCATCTCATGAAGTCCAGCTGCCCAGTGGAACAGGGGCTTCTTCCAAACTAGAAAATTGACTTCCCACAAGATAATCACAAGGAGCCCTGGGCAAAGTTGCACAGTGGCAGGTTTTGTCTTCTGCTTCCACTTGATCACCCATGCCTACCCCTTTCTTCCGTCCACCCCCTTCCTGAGCCAGCTACCTCAGAGCTGGTGCCCTACACGGGCCTGTCCCCGGAACCCAGACCCCCAAACCCCAGGCATCGAGCCTGACGTGTGCTAAGTTCAGGTATTTCCTCTACGGCATGAGTTTCCATTACACCATTGGTGAGCACACAGTTGACTAGCTAAGAAATTTGATTTGCATTTGCAGACTGCTTTTGGTTATTACTAGATTGCCCTTCAAAAGAAAAAAAGCTGTAGCCAGAGCAACAGAGCCCCTCCATTTAGACTTTGTACCCTTTTTCATCATGCCAAGGAGATAATGTGATAAGGATTCAGAGGAAGCCGTGCCCAGCTGTTAAGACACAGCTGGTGGTGGCAGGAAAAGAATGGCCATTAACTCCTGCCCTGGGTTTGTTCAGTATGGTCAGGTGCTATTCGATGCACCTACAAAGTTAAAGCACTTTTGTTTCCACTGCAGAAATTAATAATAACTTCACTGTAACTCAGAAACTCTTTATCCCTGAACATGTATTTCCACACTGAAATGAAAGTTTTTAAAATTCATTTTTTTAAAACTCGAAGTTTCTTAGATACAGCTGTGGTGGCTCAGCAAAACGCAAATACAGTCCCTATACCATTTCCCCTCTCTTTTTTCCTCCTCTCTTTCTGAGTAACACAGACTTTCACATGGACACATCTGGATTCTGTTACTTACAAACCATGTGACCTTAGGTACATTACTTACCCTCAGTTTTCTGAACTGCAAAATGGGGATAATACTACCTACCTCATGGGTTTGTTGTTGTTAAACGACATAATGAACTCAAAGGAGTTAGCATGATATTTTGTACATAACAAGCGCTCAATAAATATTAGTTACAATTATTCTTGTTGTTTCATTCTCCATTCAAAATTAGTTTCTCTGAGCTATTAGTTTCCAATAGCTCAGAACCCAACTAACTGCTGCCTCAACTGATACGAAACTAATGTGGGAATGTGAAACTGTGAAAACTAATGTGGACTAGGAAGAAAACGTGTGACGGTCACATAATATACGTGTTGGAAGAGTACAGAATAATACAGACCCCCAGAGTCAGCCTGGGGCCAGCACAAGGGGACATCTCCTCCCACTATATGATGTGAGTTCAATGAGGTTAAAATAAACCTCCGGGTGGCCTTGAAAATAAACAGTGGACGAGAGTGCAACAGGTGCCTTTCTGGTCCCAATAAATGTATGATATCCTCACCTGGGACCAGGTGCTGTTACAGGTGTGGGAGATAAAGTCTCTGCTCCCTTAGAACTTAGTAATCTATAGCCAGCAGGGAAAGACAACAAACTACAGTAAATATATTAGTGCTAGGTGCTTTAATACATGCTCTAAAGGAAAATAAAGCAGATTATCCTTACGGAGATAAAGAGAAGTGGGAGAGGTTATTTTATATAAGGTTTTCCCTTGGCATTAGGCTAGCTGATTATATGTATAAAAGTGTATGTGTTTTTTACTTTGTCTTGGTTGGTTGGCTAATTGATTTGTTTTAATTTTTGTTCCACTTCTCTCTTTCCACTGTCTGGGAGACACAGAGCCATGAAAAGCATCCAGAATTGGAAATTGAGCAGGAATCCAATTGCGAGGATCTGAGCAGGCCAGGAGGGGCAGCAGGTATGGGCAGGAAGAGACCAGAGGCTGGTGAGGCTGCACAGGTGGCAGAGGTGGGCCCGGCATGCAGGCTGAGGCTGGGGCAGGGGGCGTTTGCTTGTGGTTCTAGACTGTTTGCTGCATTGGGCAGTCCTGACTCCCAGAAGCAAGGCTGAGCTAGGTGGTAAGGGCAATTGTGGTGAGACGGGCTGCAGGCTTCTCGAGTGAGGTCCCAGCCTGCAGGATCCCTGATGTCTCCTGACACTTTGCCCTAGGATACCGCTTTAATTCCCTGACCTGTCATGGACAGTCTCTGGTGTGAGTTCTCAGAAACACATTCATGTTCAGTGATTGGGCACGAAGACGTGAGTAACAGCAGGAATAGGAATCTTTGGGTAGCATAGGACATTTTGCCAGCTCATGGGTCATTGCACAAGTCACAGACTATGGGGAGTCACTTTCAAAGCTAAAAGCCCCACATAACATGCCAGCACACACTCACACTCACTCCCATAGTCCTTCTTGGAAGGCAACTCTCATGACAGCACTTGCTAAACATGAGTGCAGGACATTTGTTGAGACTGCTGTGATTAAGAGGCAGACACTACGAGTTACAGCCTCTGTCCCTTGGAGTCCTGCTCTTCCCCAGCCTTTGATCAGGAAGGCCACCCGCTGCTGAGTGCTGAATGCTGAGCAGATGGCCCTGGCCCAGGAGTCCGACAGTCCTTGGCTTGAAAGTCATTTCTGCTGCTAACCACCTGTGTGAACTTGAGCAGGTTATTTAATCTTGATCCTTGGGGCCAATTTCTGTCTCAGTCTATCCAGGCTGCTATAATGAAATACAGTAGACTGGGTGGTTTATAAACAACAAATATTTATTTCTCACAGTTCTGGAGGCTAGGAAGTCCAACATCATGGTGCCAATGGATTTGGTGTCAGGTGAAGGCCCCCTCCCTGGTTCATGGACAGCTGTCTTCTTGCTTTGTCCGCACATGGCAGAAGGACGAGGGAGCTCTGTGGGGCCTCTTTTAAAAGGGCACTAATCCCATTCATGAGGGCTCTGACCTCACAACCTGATCACCTCCCAAAGGCCCCACTTCTAAATACTATCACATGAGGGATTAGGATTTTGACATATTAATTTTAAGAGGACACAGACATTCAGTCAATAGCATAGTGATATTGCCCTGAGTTTGTTTTGAAGATTCAGTGAGACAACCTTTAACTGGAGCAGCATGCTGCTCTCACAGATCTTGGTGGTTACCAGTAACAAGGTACTTGGTGGGCTTCGCTCTGGGTGCCAACATCTTATTGTGGTTCTTAGTTCTATAACAAATTCCCGATGCCCCGTTCTTCAATAATCATAGCATTTTTACTATTCACAGTCAGTACCCGTATTCGCTCACTCCTGTGACGTTTCTTTTTTTTTTTTTTTTGAGACAGAGTCTCACTCTGTTGCCTGGGCTAGAGTGCCGTGGCGTCATCCTAGCTCACAGCAACCTCAAACTCCTGGGCTCAAGGGATCCTCCTGCCTCAACCTCCCGGGTAGCTGGAACTACAGGCACACGCCACAATGCCTGGCTAATTTTTTCTATTTTTAGTTGTTTGGCCAATTTCTTTCTATTTTTAGTAGAGACGGGATCTCGCTCTTGCTCAGGCTGGTTGTGACGTTTCTTATTTTTCTTTCCAGTCCTTCTTCTCATTTCTCAATATTCTCTTTCTTTGACCTCATGTCTTCCATTTCAATCTCTTGGTGTATTCAATCTCTAATATATCTAGAATCTCTAACTCCAGTTTTCCCACAACTTTTACAGGCACTTCAGCAATTTTTCTGTTTGTTAAAATCATGAAACCTTTGATTAAGTAATGAAATGTCAAACTGCAAAATATTCTTTTAAGTAAACAAGCACATAAAACTTACTATTCTAATAAACACAAACTCTGCATTAGTTTCAAAATAGGTAAAACGTTTAATTTTATCCTTTGTATAAATTTTAAGCTTTAGTATTAAATAAATAACTATTTGGAAACACATATGGTTCTTATAAATAGTCATTATCTACCTGTTACTTGTCCATGTCAATATTCATAAAGTAAAGGGGTGGTTTTCAGGTGGCAGTTATGTGTTTGTTGACTGACAGGATGCACACCCGAGCCCTGACCCAGAGCTTGGCACATGGGGAGTTCAAGAATCAGTGGCTCTTACCATGGCTACTCTGGTCTATTAGCTGCGTTTTATTTCATTCAGAAACTATTTATTGAGAGCCTACAACGTGCAAAGAGCTACGGAAGATAAGCTCAAAGTCATGAAAAATGCATTTGTGTGCTCCTAGAATTTAAAATCTCATAAGGAAAAGAAGGCATCTACCCTGGTAGTCTAAGACAGCCCTGGCTGGCACTTCCCTCTTACTTAAGGATGTCCTCTGCCCCCTCCTGAAAACAGAACTGTCCTGTCGTAGTGATGAGAACCACTGGCAGAAACACCTGTGTTTTAGAAAACCTGTGGTTTCAGAAGTAAAGAGAGGCGAAAAGCTGTGAAAAGCAGAACAACTTAGGGGAATCAGTCAGACTACACTGCTCGCACCTCAAGCCCCAACACATCCACCCGGAGCGGGTGAGTCTTGCAGTGGGCCCCAGCTTCCAGAGCCTTCCCCTGAACTTGACGATGACAGACTAAGTTAGCACATTCTTCTGAAAATGTCATTGTTTGGGGGGAGGATCAAGGACCTATGGGTAACCTTGTATAAAACTGGACTAATAAACATTCAGTAGGTTGGATGGACTGAGCAGGAAGTGAATACCGCTGTAACGCGGTTACGAACTCTGAGGAATCCGATACCCGTGATGTGAGCAGGCCCGGCTCACTCAGGAGTACAAGGTCTTTCCTTGGTGGACACAGTTTTCCCGACTGGCTGCATAATTTGTGGGGCCAGAGCAATATGAAAATGCAAGGCCCCTTGTTAAAAAATCGTTGAGAATTTCAAAACAGCAACAGAAGAACATTAAACCAAGCATGGGGCCTCTTAATCTCAAGCCCTGTGAACCATACCGGCCCTGACAATTGTTTTTTCACAAGCAGTAGTTGTCTCCTCTGCTTGGAATATCAAGAAACTTCAAAAGACGGTGGAATCTGAGCTGTATCTTGAAAGACAGGTAAATTTTCAATTTTTCAAGGTAAAAGAATGGCATGAGCAAAGACACAACCATGAAACAGTTCAGGCTGTATTTCCCTGATATCAGTTAGACCAGGTTTGCTGGGGCAGATGTTATCATGTGGGAATAAGGGCAGAAAGATAGAGGGCAGAGTATGACATGAATGCCATAGAAACCATTAAAAATCATCTTAATGTTTCTGGAAGGTAAATTTGCCAGTGGTGTGCAGGATACATTGGAACAGGCCCACCCCAGAGGAAAAAGAGCAGCTAAAAGGCTCTGCTGTAGTTGAAGGCATTCACTTGGTTATGGCCACACAATTGTGAAATGTCCCCGTCCCTTCTCTTCTGCAGGAACTTGGAACTGTTAAATAACATTTGCAGGAGGCCACTGGTTTGGACTGAGCTCCTACACTAGGCCCAACCGACCAAAGCAGAACGTAGTCACTCATGCTGAAGTTCCACGTGACCAAGCCAGAACGAAGTTGTTTATCCGACCTTCCAAAAAATCAGGAGAGAGAGAGAGAGACAGTAGCCAAATCCCCAAACAGGCCAGTGTTAGCCAGCGCGATAAGGAAGTCCCTTCTGCCCTAATCTTTATAAGGAAAGAAACTGTGAAAGGCCCAATCCACTTTTTGTTCTGTTTCTGCTGTCCTCAGCCCTTTTCTGTCTACAAAACCAAACTCCTCAGCTCAGCTCACAGGAACCCTCACTCTATTTTATAAATGAGGTGTGGCCTACTTCTAGAATCACAAATAAAAGGCAATTAAGATCTTTAAGTGGGTTGTTATTTTGTCTTTTGATGGTATCTGGAGACCATGAAGGGACCCAAAGGAGACTGCTGACGACCCCCGGGACCCCTTGAGGAAGGTGGGGGAGGCACGGCTGGCCCCTTTGCCCGTCCTCTGTCTTCCTCATGGAGCCCTGAGGGTTGCAGGTTCATCTCGGTGGGGCTCTGCTCTTTTTGCATGGAGCCCCCCGATCTTTCTGGCTTTTGAATCCAGGGTTAGTTTGTGCTGTGAGAGAGCATATGAGCTTGCAGGGTGTGCGGTGCCTGACAAGTCACTGGCAGGAGTGGCAGTCACGACAGGAACAGGGCTGGGTCCTGCAGCGGGGCCTCAGTGTCTGACTGGGTCTGACAGAACCTGGTGGTATGTGGCAGGTACTGCAGGGCGTGTGGGTCTCGGCTTTCAAAATTCACAGCGACGTTGTGTTCTGTCCTCTTTTTTCTTGTGATTTCTAACAATATGGGATTGCTTCTGTGCGTGGTGGTAGAAATTCATTTTCAATTTCTTAAATGTCATGAGTCCATTAATCACCATTAATTGATGAGGCCACAACTTCCTCTCTGATCTGCAGTGCCAACTGCGTCATAGTTCACGCATGGGTGTGTCTCTGGCTTCTCTGTTCCGTTCTATCGGTGCATTTTCTATCTCTATGCCAGTGTCATGTTGTCTTAATTACTTTATTTGTATAATATCTCCTTACCTATGCTAGCAAATAACCTCCAAATTCAGTGACTTAACACAATTTTTTCCTCCACTCACAAAAATGAGGGTTTGTTGGGAGGCTGGGGAGGTCTCCGCTTTGTATAGTCATTCAGGGACCCCGGTGCTTCCATTTAGTGACATCACCATCCCCAAAGTCTTCAGGGGCCTTCCCTGGATCATCGGCATCTGGCCGGCATCCACTTCACAGTGGCCACGTTCACGCCTGTGGCCTCGTCTGATTGTGAGCAAGGCTGGAAATGCAGTCTAGTTGTGTGCCCAGAGGAAGTGGGTTTGGTAAACACATGGCATAGTCTGCCATAATCTCACACACGGACAATAGGATATGTCAAAACTGAACACATAACTGATCTTATAAAATTTTCTCCCAGCATTACTACTGTTTTTCTGTTTCCAGTCTCTTTTATCAATTAAACGCGTATTTGTGGAGAGCCCACTAGACTGCTGTGGCAGGCAGCCCCTGAGATAGCCTCCAATGATGCCCTTCCCCTCCATTAATTCCCTTCCCCTTGAACGTGAGCTGAACAGATTGCATTGCTTTTAATGAATGGAATCACATCGAAGGGATGGATGTCACCTCCAAGATTAGATTATAAAAAGACTGTGATTTCCATCTTGGATGCTCTATGATTCCCTCTCTCTCTTTCTGGTCACCAGCCACCATGTCATGAGGATATCAGGCAGCCATTGGAGAGAGTTCCATGTGGCAAGGACCTGAGGTCTGCCTGTGAAAACACGAGAAAGCTTGGATCTTACTGAGATTTCTGAAGTCTGCCAGCAGTCCCGTGAGTGAGCTCGCACGTGGATTCCTCAGCCTTAGGGGAGCCGTGAGATGGCTGTAGCCCCGGATGACACTTGACTGCCATCTCATGAGAGACCCTCGGCCAGATGCACCCAGGTAGGTTATGCCCCAAATAAATGCCTATTGTTTTAAGCTGCTAAATAATAGGGTAATTTATTTTGTAGCAATAGATAACCCATACAATTGTGTATGAATTACTGGGGACAAAAGAGTCAATGAGGCACAAGGCGCATCTTGGTTAAGGAATCACCATACTCTCCTCTCAAGCATGACATTATAGGATCGCCCTTGACTCCTACTTCTGAAAAAAACGGGTGCCTTGTGGAGTCATGAAATGTGAGGTCCAGCTGACCTCCGCATCTCTAAATTCCACATTTGAAGGTAGCCCATCGTAATTCCCTATCTTGGTACGTTTTCTTTTGCCTCCCTAATCATCTCAACCTGTGTTTGTAGCAGCTACCCTCTAGTTACTCCAATAGTGCTTTTTTTCTTCGTTAGCTGAATAATTTTGTTCAGCAATGTAGTACCATGGCTTCTGGATGGCAGAATGAGGTGTCCCCCAACCTTGGCTCTCGCATAGACTGCGTTGATTCTAAGTCGCAGATCCCTTAAGGAGCACAGGAGGACCATCTCTGGAGATTATACACATGCAAACTGCTTGTCATTAAGGTACTCTCTAGGCTGAAGCATTTTGACTCCTCATGACTTTAAGAAAACTGTACTTTTCTTTTTTTGTGGGTTATGGAAAGGTGATGGTGTTGTTGCATTTTTAACCCTTTAAGAACACTGAGTCTTTTGCTCCACAAATAAGGAATGAGAAAACCCAAGAATCCATAAACAGTAATTGCTTAGAAGGGGAAAAATGACATCAAACTATAGTCTTCAGTGAGCTTTCCCAGAGAGAGATTCACATCAATCACTATTCAGCAAGCATTTATAAAATTCCATCTGTACGACAAGTGGGAGGAAAAAACCCCCAAATCAACAACATCAGGAGGCCTCTGTTCTTGAGGAATTCACAAATTAGTGGGGAAAGGATCCAAAGCAAATGATCACAACACGATAACCAAAGAGTTAAGGAAACCGTATCAGTTAGATTGATTGGACTTTGCTTGCAAGTAGCATTTTACAGATAATTGATTTGGCAGCTCAACAGTGTCACCAAGGACCCAGGAAATTTATTTCCCAATAGCTTTATTGGGGCATTAATTTATATACAATAAAATGTAAGGATTTTAAATGTGTAGTTCATTGATTTTGGAAATGTATGCTGACATGTAACCACCACCACAATGAAGATAAAGAACAATCCCATTATCCCTGCAAGTTTCCTCACACCCACCTGTCATCATTTTCCTATCACCAACCCTGGTCCCAAACAATCCTCTTTCTATCACTACAATTTTTGCCTTTTATATGATGCCATATCAATTAAAATATACTGTATGTATTCTTTTGTGGTTGGCTTCATTTACGTAGCACGATGTTTTAAAAATTCAGTCATGCTTGTGTAGATCAGCTGCCATTCTTATCTACTGCCAAGTAGTATCCCATTATATAGACATGCCACGATTTGTTTATCCATTCACCAGTTCATACATATTTGGGCTGTTTCCAGTTTAGGGCTGTTGTGAATAATGTTGTTATGAACATTGTCTTTCTGTAGACATGTGTTTTTATTTCTCTTGAGTATACACCTAGGAACGCAATCGAGTGATCACATGATAAGTATGTGTTCAACTTTATAAGAACCTGACATACTGTTTTCCAAGATGACTGTACCATTTTCCATTCCCAATTCCCAACAGAAATGTATGAGAGTTCCAGTTGCTCCACATCATCACCAAAACATGATACTGTTAATCTTTTTAGTTTTTTGTCATTTTAGGGTATGCAGTTGTATCTCATTGTTTGAATTTGCATTTCTCTGATAACTAGTGATTTGAGCATCATATAGCTTCTTTTGTGAGGTATCTGTTCAAATCTCTTGCTCATTTAAAAAATGGGTTGTTTGGCTTATTATTTAGTGGAAAGATTCTTAATCTATTTTGGATACAAGTTCATTATCAGATATATGTTTTATAAATATTTCTCCCAGTCCCTTTTTATATTCAATTTTTTTTTTTTTTTTTGTGTTGCCCAGGCTAGAGTGCTGTGGCGTCAGCCTAGCTCACAGCAACCTCAAACTCCTGGGCTCAAGTGATCCTCCTGCCTCAGCCTCCCAAGTAGCTGGGACTACAGGTATGCACCACCATGCCTGGCTAATTTTTTCTATATATATTTTTAGTTGTCCAATTAATTTCTTTCTATTTTTAGTAGAGACGGGGTCTCGCTCTTGCTCAGGCTGGTCTCGAACTCCTAAGCTCAAACAATCCGCCTGCCTCGGCCTCCCAGAGTGCTAGGATTGCAGGCGTGAGCCACCACGCCCGGCCTGCCTTTTCATTTTTGATGGTATCTTTTAAAAACTGAAATTATTAATTTTGAAGTCCAACTTAACGTTTTTTCTTTTATAGTTTATCCCCCGTGTAAGAAGTCTTTGCCTACCACAAGATCACAATGATTTTCTCATTTGTTTTATGGCTTTAGCTATTACATTTACATCCATGAACCATTTTGACCTAATTTCTAAGGATGGCATGAGGTAAAAGCTGAAATTCAATTTTTTTCTATATAGACATCCTGTTGTTCGGACACCACTTGTTGAAAGGACTCTCTTTTCCCCCATTTAATTGCCTTGACAACTTGGTTGAAAATCAATTAAGCATATAATTACGGGGTCTATTTCTGGGCTCTCTATTCTGTGCCATTGATCGGTATGTCTAGTCTTTTGCCAACTACATTATCTTGAACGTTTTTGGTTAGTGTTAAGTTTCCTGATAAAGTCAAAGTCCTAAGCCTGGGATTGTTTTTGGTTTTGTTTTTGGTTTTACAGGAGGACTTTTATTTACAAATTCAATTCATTTGGTCAATATAGGTTCATTTATATTTTCTTTATTTTCTCTGAGTCAGTTTTGATAATAAGTATCTTTCAAGGAATTTCTGTCATTTCATCTAAATTGTCAAATTAATTGACATAAAGTTGTTAATAATATTTTGCTATTATTCTTCTAATGTCTTCAGAATCTTTGGTGATGTCTTCTCCTCTCATTCCTATCATTGCTGGCATGTATATTCTTTATTGTTTTCTGGCCACTGGGTGCTGCTGGTGGCTGTGCACTGCAGGACCTGGGGCCTGGAGAAGATGTAAACCCTGCAGGAGCCTCATGCTGGGCACACCACCCATACTTCAGGAGCTCAGTTCTGGGGAAGCCATGCACACTGTGAGCCCACCAGAGCAGAAGGCAAGACTCTTCCCTCTTGCAACATTTTCCAAGTGCTCTCTAACAACATAGCTTGCCATCGAGCCACACGGCAAAGGAAAAATGTTTAAAGGGGCCCATATCCATTTTCACAGAGCTGACAAAAAGAGTGAATTTGGAGCTAAGAGGCAATAAATCATAGAGAGACACAGGGTGGTTTGTTAGGCAACAAAAGCTAACTGATGGGGACGTATATTAGATCTTTTTAGTTTATCTTCTAAGTCTTTTAACTTCTTTTTCACTTTTTCCATCTATTTACCTTTCTTATGTTGCAATCTGGGAAATTTCTAAAAGATCAAAATCTTTCCACAACTAAGTCCAATCTGTTGTTAACCCAGCAATTGAATTTTTTTTTTTTTTTTTGAGACAGAGTCTCACTGTGTTGCCCGGGCTAGAGTGCCATGGCGTCATGCTAGCTCACAGCAACCTCAAACTCCTGGGCTCAAGCAATCCTTCTGCCTCAGCCTCCCAAGTAGCTGGGACTACAGGCATGCACCACCATGCCCGGCTAATTTTTTCTATATGTTCTTAGTTGTCCTATTAATTTCTTTCTATTTTTAGTAGAGACGGGGTCTTGCTCTTGCTCAGGCTGGTCTCGAACTCCTGAGCTCAAAACAATCCGCCTGCCTCGGCCTCCCAGAGTGCTAGGATTACAGGCATGAGTCACCGCGCCTGGCCCAGCAATTGAATTTTAAATTTTGAAAACTGAACTTTTTTCATTTCTAGAGAAGCTACTTGGATCTTGTTTTATCACATAATCCTATTTTTAAATGATAATTTCTATACCTTTAAAAATATAATTTTAAGCACTCTGTTTAATCAGCTCTTTCTAATTCCATTATTGTCTTAAGTTCTTGATAATCTTTCTGTTTGTGGTGTCTGTGGTGAATTGTTTCCTCCTATGGTTTATAATTTTTGTTTGTGAGCTCATTCTTTAGGATTTTTTTTCCCAAGAAAGTCACTTGTATTTTCAACTAGGAAAATATCCTTGGAAAATAGTTTATATTTTCTTCTTCTAGGTAACTAGAGATTTCACCAGTCTGAGACTAATTAAATTTTAGCTTGGAAATTCTCACACGACCAAGGCACTGTAAATTTTGACTCTATGCCTCTGCATGGTGCAGTTTTGGAACTTCAATATTTCATGGGAGATGTTTTTCCTCCCAGGGCTCTGGCCAGGCTACACTTTATTGTTACTTCCTTGGGAAAGTAGGAAGAGGTTTTTAGTCCCCCTTTCATTGAGAAGATAGCTTATCCAGGGTCTTGGTTTATTTAGGGGCCTCAGTTCCAGCTCCTTACCTCCTATGGGCACAAGGCTACATCACCTGCCTTTGCTGGAGTATTAAAATCCCACCCCTAGCCTTTGGGGCCTAAATATAGATCTAATCCCTAACTTCACCACAATATCTAAGACCTCAAGTTATAAGTTTACTACTTACTCTGAATTTAAGTTCCTTCTTTGTTTTTGGTACCTGGAGGTTTTGAGTTCAGCTATGCATTTTATTTTATTTATTTATTTTTGAGACACAGTCTTACTCTATTGCCTGGGCTAGAGTGCCATGGTGTCAGCCTAGCTCACAGGACCCTCAAACTCCTGGGCTTAAGCAATCCTTCTGCCTCAGCCTCAGCTGAGACTACAGGCATGTGCCACCATGCCCAGCTAATTTTTTCTGTATATTTTTAGTTGTCCAACTAATTTCTTTCTATTTTTAGTAGAGACGGGATCTTGCTCTTGCTCAGGCTGGTCTTGAACTCCTGAGCTCAAACGATCCTCCCGCCTCGGCCTCCCAGAGTGCTAGACAGCTATGCATTTTAATTAATTTTCCTATATTTTATCTAGTGTTTCTATGTGTTTGTGGCCTGTTTCTGGGGCCTGGGTTTTGCCTTGCATCATTGCATCATTTTGAATTTACCCTGGAAATTTTAAATAAGAGAGGGACATAATCAAATTTATTTTACAATGATAACTCTGATAGATCTAAGAATGAATTGTAGAAGAAAGTGACTCATGGCTCAGGGATCAGTTAGAATGCAAATACAATGGCCACAATTTTGAAATGATGAGTATGAAGGGTCTCTTCTCCCTACCCCACTCAAAGAGAGCCCGTGTCCTTTAATTGCAAAGAGAAGACTGAATTGGCATGGTCAAGGAGAGGTTCAAAGAGGAGGTGACACTGCTTCTATCTTTGAAGGATGGGAAGGAATGATTTAGATGGTACAAAGAGGAAAGATCCTTCTTTGGGGGTGGAAAGGCACAGGATGAAGCCGGGGAAGGAAAGTTGTAGAAATGCACGTGGCTTATTAAAGGACTGGGCAGGAAGACAGCTTGACCAGAGTGAAAGGGCTGACCAGGGGGCAGTGGAAGGTAGTTGGAATAATTTTGGAACCAGATTGGGAATATCTGCTGTAGATATTCTCATTCTTGGTGATTAGTAATAACATTTTTGCAATCACTATACTGGGCTTTGTCAGTGCTGAAGCCAAAAAGAATATTTTAAGATTGACATATAAAGGAAGTTGAGTCCAAAAATGTAGTTGTCCCAATTTTCAGATCATCCAAATGTTCTGTTGCCATGACAATCGGAGTTTAAATTTTAGAAACAAAGTAAATATTTGGCAATTGATTTAAATCAACCACCTCCGACTACATAAAACAAACAAAAGTGTTGGTTCGGATGCTACCAGCTGCCATTTTTTACTTGATTTTAAGGATCTTTGTTAGAGTGCAGGATACAGATGGATGTTTGATTTGCTTTATATTTTAAAAAATGAGATTCATTTTAGAGTTATAGACCATGTGGGTATTTAGAGACAAACGTTAGGATGTTTCTTTTATTTTTCCCACTAAAAGTTGCAGAGCCGAAATTATGCCCATGGATTAATGTTTCACAACTGTGCTTCTCTCCACAATGATCAAATATTTTGGAGGGTTTGAGTAACTGTCACATCTGTGGAAGATAAGTGACTCAGTAACCTATGGTGTCTGCAGAAATGGGAGCACAGAAATAAGAAAATGATGGCTTTACCATCCGGAGCAGAAAAAGAAGCCAAAGCAAAGAGATGCCTTCTATTTTTTCTTTTTAAAATGATGAATATTTATAGCGTAGCTCGATTTTAGGCTAACACTGTTTCAGCTGTTCGTCCTTCTTGTTCAGAGTCTGACGAAAGAGATGAACATGCTTTTATTAATTTTTTGTGTATGGATTTCCAAAAAATGTTCAAATAATAACTTTCAACTTGCAGACTATAGAGGGATGAGTGCTTATTACTGCGACAGGCTCTTAATAATCGCACCGCACGACCTGGCCTGTGGCCGGGAAAAATTGACAGCCGTGCTGAACCATGACGCACGGGCCTTTTCTTGCACATCTGGTCTGTGCAGCACCTGCGTGGTGCCTGGCGAAGGGAAGACACGCAAGAAAGCTCTGCCGCGCGGCTGAATGTGTGTGTGTGCGTTAACACATCCAGAGACAGGATAGAGCAACCCAAACTCACATTTACTTAATAAGGTATACGAGGGGGGCTGTCACAGGCAAACCGAGGGAAAACGTAATCCAGAGAAGCACTTTGAGCAACATGGAGTGAATCTGAGCTTTATTTTACCTCCTCAAGTGGGAAAAGTAGATTTATTTAAAACTCTGAAGTTTCCCACCTTTTGTGTCGTGTGTTCTGTCCTCGTTTGTGGTGGGCACCATGTGCCCGGCAGCTGTACCAGTCACAAAGCACTGGGCGGTTGTGTCGAGAGTCCCCTGCGTCTGGCAAACTGGAGCTGACAGTCGCCACACTGTGGGGCCCAAGGGTAGGCAGGGAGACTCAGAGCAGCAGCCTGTGCTGTTTTCAGAAAGCCATGCCCGGAGCCATGTCGAGCGTGGTCACGACGGCGGAGAAGGACACTGAGAGGAAAGGGCCGTGGGGAGGTACAGGTGAGAGTCCAGGTGACAGTCCAGATGAGAGGGGATGAAAACCTGGGTGGCCGCGAGGGCAGAGAGGAGGGACCTTGGAGAGAGCAGCTTGGTGACCGCTTACTCATGGCAGTGAGACCGAGGGAGAAGCCAGGGTGAAGGCCAGCCCCTGGCTTTGGTGGCCGGGTGGCTCGAGGTGCAGTCACCCAACACAGACGAGGCAGGAAGTGGAAGGCACCAGAGCGGGGCAGCTACCACTTCACCTGTCACAAAGCCACGCTAACATGACTCATGGTCTCAAAATCCCATCGAGGGCTTCCTGCTGAACTTAGAATTCCTTTGTAAGGAAAAAAGGTTTTTCTTTGTGATTTATACATGTAGCTGTGCCAAACGTTTTGTCTGTTTGGAAGGGCTATGCAGCGCCTTGCTCCCTTCCTGCTTCTGGGGCATCCCCCTGTGGGTGGGGCTGGGGGCACAGAGTGCTGCTTCCCCTACAGGAGTAAAGGGCGGGCACCTCCCTCCCCTCACTGCAGCGCGCATCCTGGGCTCAACCAACGGGATTCTGCCATGGTAATGTTATGTGTCAACTTGGCTAGGCCACGGTACCCAGATATTTGGTCAAATGCTAGTCTAGTTGTTGCTGTGAAGGTATTTTTCAGATGAGATTAACATTTAAATTGTAGACTTTGAGTGAAGCAGATGACCCTCCACAATGTGGGTGGGCCTCCTCTAATCAATTGAAGGCCTTAAGAATAAATGACTGAGATTCTTCTAAGCAGGGGGAATTCTGCCAAGAGGGCCTTCAGACTGCTGGTCTACTCTCTCTCAATACACACACAAACACACACACACACACACACACACACACACACACAATCCCCAATAGTTTCAGCAAAGTAAAGGAGCAGCTCTGTACGCTTTTGTGAGAACATTTCATTTTGGGTGGGACTGCTAAGAATCAGTATGTCCCCTTCATAAAGAAGATCAGGACATGAGAACCATCAACATGTGGCTTTGGTTGCTGTCATCCCAGGAAACTCCTCTAGGCCTCCCCTTGATTCTATGAACCCCCAACAGTCTTCCAATATATTCTTTCATTTCTTCTAAAACTTAAGATAGCCAGAGTCGGTTTCTGTTGCTTGCAGTAATGAGCCCTGACTAAGACAATTACACATGTTCATTGCTGACAAATTGCAAACCCCAGAAAAGAAACAGAAGAAATGCACATCCAAACAGATACAACTAATTTAGACATTTTTCCTTACAGATTCTTCTATACATGTGTTCCACAATTACACTCATATGTGTATGGTGTTTTATCCTACTTGTTCTTTGTATTATGAAGCATTTCGATGTGTCATTAACACTGATGATCTTACTGATACTCTTGGCCCTATTTTAGTTGTCCTGGCATTTGCTTTCTGTTTGTTGTGCTTCCTTGCTATTTTCTTTGTTTACATCTCTTGGTATCTGGGATATATGCTATATTTTATTTGCTTGCATCTCCTAAAGTGATTTGGACATAGACATTCTGTTTTAAGTCTGTTTGAGGTTACCTATAGGCTTATGAGCTACATGCTTAAGTCAACTTCTCTAATTATTACAGTTAAGGACAACATTTGCCCTTAGGTACAGACCCTCCTCCATGTCCTCTCCCTGGATTTTTTGTTTGTTACATTACAATACATGTTAAGTATTTGCTCATATAGATCTTTTTTAAGAGTTTTTTTCTTAGTCAATTTTGAAACCATATTGGAAAGATTATGTGCATGTTCAATTGGTTTCATTACTTACTGCAGGATGTTCCTGTTATGCCAGAAGACAGGAAGGACCCAGTGAATGACAGAAACATGATAAAGGACCCAGAAACCAGCTGGGTGGGCCTCACACTGGACAAATCAGGGCGATTTGGCATCAAAATAAATAACTGTGGTAAGGGATGGTAGCCCACTGAATAAAATAGGAATCCATGAGTCCATACGGATGGAATGAAATGATATAAATACATGGGGAGAAAAGAAAGCTTTTCCTTACTGTAAAATGCCAACTAATAAACATACAAGGAATGATGGACTACGAAAATCACTTTTGACAACATAGTAATTACTAATGCAGCCTGCAAACATCAGTGGACACTAAAACTGGTGGGCAAAATTTGATGAGGAACGGCATATTTTCATAGTCTCAAAGGAATTCCTCACAATAGCCTTACTGGTTTTAAAAGAGAAAGAAAAAAAAACCTTAGCGCGGAAAAACTGGAAGACAACACTTTAATCAAGTGATCAAAGTTAATATTATCTGTAATGAAACAAACAGAAATCTTGCACCATCTTCAAGGGTACAACAAGACAGACTCACCATGATTTCTGCGATATTCCTGCCAAATAGCACAACCTGAATCTAATCACGAGGAAACACCAGGCAAACCAAGCTGAGCAACATTCTAGAAAATACCTGCTTGTAATCTTTAAAAGTGTCAAGGTCCTGAAAGTCAAGGATAAACTGAAGAACTGTTCTAGACTGATGAAGACCAAAGAGAAACGAGAATAAATGCAGTGCCTGATCCTGGACAGGATCCTTTTTTATAAAGGGATAATTGGTGAAACTCGAATGGGGTTTCCAATGTCCTTTATGTCTTTTTGTGCCCATGTGTACCCATCATTTAGCTCCCACTTATTAGTGAGAACATGTGGTGTTTGTTTTCTCATTCCTGAGATATTTTACGAAGGAGAATGGGCTCCAGTTCCAACCAAGTTGCTATGAGTGACATTATTTCGTTCCTTTTTATGGCTTAGTAGTACTCCATAGTATACAAATACCACATTTTCTTTATCTACTCATGTACTGATGGGCACTTAGGTTGGTTCCATATCTTTGTAATTGTGAATTATACTGCAATAAACATTTGAGGGCAAGTGTCTTTTTGATAAAATGACTTCTTTTCCTTTGGGCAAATACCTAGTAGCGGGATTGCTGGATCACATGGTAGGTCTACTTTTAGCTCTTTGAGGAATCTCCACACTGTTTTCCATAAAGGTTGTACTAATTTGTAGTCCCACCAACAGTGTGTAAACATTCCTTTTTCTCTGCATCCATGTCAGCTTTTGTTTTTTGACTTTTTAACAATGGCCATTCTTATAGGGGCAAGGTGGTATCTCATTGTGGTTTTAATTTGCATTTCCCTGATGATTAGTGATGTTGAACATTTTTTCATATGTCTGTTCCACATTTGTCTATCTTCTTTCGAAAACCTTCTGTTCATGTCATTTGCCCACTTTTTGATGTGGTCGTTTGTTTTTTCTTGCTGCTTTGTTTGAGTTCTTTGTAGATTCTGGAAATTAGTCCTTTGTCAGATGTGTAGTTTGAGAATATTTTCTCCCATTCTGTAGGTTGTCTGTTTACTCTGTTATTTCTTTTGCTGTGCAGAAGCTTTTTAATTTAATTAAGTCCCATTTATTTATTTTTATTGCTGCTATATTTGCCTTTGGGGTCTTAGTCACAAATTCTTTGCCTAGGCCCATGTCTAGAAGAGTTTTTCTTATGTTTTCATCTAGAATTTTTATGGTTTCAGGTCTTACATTTAAGTCTTTAATCCAACTTGAATTAATTTTTGTATATTAATGGCAAGAGATAGGGGTCCTATTTCATTCTTTCGTACATGGCCATCCAAACTGGGTTGCTGAGAGGGGCTGGCACCTGACAGCAGAGCCTGCTCTGTATCTTCAATGGTTTCTTGGACAAGAGCCTGTACGGATAGGTTGAACCAGATGAAATTGCCACTGTTGACTGTTTTTGACCTTGAAAAACATGAATGGTATAAGTTCAACCAAATACTCTCTTACAGAAGGTGAATTTCAATCAATCCTTCTCTAATATTATCTCATCTTCACAAAGTCCTAGAATTAAAGAAACACTCTATATTGTTATATATAGACACACAGGATGGACATTACATGACTATTGGAGTCACAGCTCTAGAAGGAAGAACTAGGTGAGCAGCCCCATTTAAAGAATTCTGCCTTAATGAGAAGTGTTACATAAGCGGGTGTAGCATTGCACGTCATACATTAACATTAACACGAATGACAGATTTGTACCTTCTTGAAGGCAGGAGTTGATAATTATGCTTCTTTTAAATGTCATGATCCTGAGAGGGTGCGACACAACATTGTGGACCCCTAGGGTTGCGAGAGTTAGCAAAAAAAAGAAAGAAACAAAGAAAAACAAGATGCCTAGTTAAATTTGAATTTCAGATAAATGTTGAATAATTTTTTAGTATGTTTCATGCAATAGCTGTAAGAAAAGCAGAACATTTTTTTTTCTGAGACAGAGTCTCGTAGTAGTGGCATCATCATAGCTCACTGCAACCTCAAACTCCTGGGCTCAAGTGATCCTCCTGCCTTAGCCTCTCAAGTAGCTGGGACTACAGGCACATGCCACCACACCTGGCTCATTTTTAAAGTTTTTGTAGAGATAGGGTCTTGCTGTTGCCCAGGCTGGTCTCAAATTCCTGGACTCGAGCAATCCTCCTGCTTTGGCCTCCCAAAGTGCTGGCATTATAGGCATAAGCCACTGCACCCAGACACAACACTGCGCCTGGCCAAAACATTCTTATACGAAAAAATTATTCATTATTTATCTGAAATTCAAATTTAATTGGGAGTCCTGGCAAATTTAACTGACAACTCCATGGTCTCCATTCAGTGCTGCCAAAGAGGACAGAATTCTGGCCCTGGAAGGCCACATTGTAGGGAAATGGACCTTGGGTTGGGATGTTCACAATTCTGTCCCAGGGAGAATGGAGGTACAGGCCACTTCGAGAGTCACCAGCTGGATGCACATAAAGAAAATCCTCCTTTTGAGAGCGCCTATAAAAATAATATTTAGCTTTATCAGGAGCTTTGTATGTGAGTGTACTCTATAATTATTCATTTGTTAATTGCTACAACATCCTGTCGAGGTTGGTAAATGTCTCTACCACTCTCATTTTGCAACGAGGTAAGAGGGGCAGAGCAGGAGGCTGACTCACAGGCAGCCCAGCAAGTGGACGGGAGGGAGGGGCGCGCCGGGCGGAGCCTGGCTGTCCCGCTGCTGGCGGCCTGCAGGCTGGCCTCGGGCGTCCTAGGAACATTAAAGCCTGAATAAAGACCAGAGAAGAGGAGTAAAGAAGATGCTTCGAAACTCATGAAAACATCACATTCTGAACAGCCCCGTTTTTGGTAAATGAAATAGACTAGAACAAAAATATGCATAAAGGAAACTATTGAAGACAGAATTTTTCCCCCAAGGGAGAGAATAGCTTATACTCACTCTCTGTCTCTCCCCAAAGAAGGGTGATTTTCCTGTCAGTGCCTGGAAAAAGGAGATAAAAGACAAGCAAAAATTGTTCCACTCTGTAATAATAACGAGGGACATTAGCCAGATATCTCATATCAGGTATTTTACATATTTGATCAAATTTAATCTTCACAAGAAGTCGCTGTGTGCTGACTGTACCCATTCTACAGATAGGAAAGTTTAAGCTCAGGGAGCTCAAGAGATGCACTGAGATGGTCACACTTCTAAGTGGCTGAGGGGACTTGAGCGCATACACCATTGTCCTCACAGACCCTTCCACCCACACACAGGAAACAAACCAGAACATCCAAGTCTAAGTAAATTGTTTGTCTTTTAAAATGCCACTTACATTAACTTTTTGTTTATTTTGTCTATTTCATTAATTCTAAAGCAATCACGGGACAAGGGCCGTGCAAGGCCACCAGTGGAGAGTGCCACCCAGGCCTCTCGGTCTGTGACGACGCTCCCAGCACATCATCCCCGCGGGGCCCCAGAGATACTGTGAGGAGCTCCAGGCAGGCACCACTGTCTTCCTTTGGGAGACGAGGAACCAAGCTGCAGAAAAGTTAAGGATTTGCCGAAGGTCACGCAGGGCCAGAAGTGGGACCAGAACACACCTGTGGGATCGTTCCATTGTCCTTATTGAAAGTTTGAGGAAATTACAGTAATCGTCCCCAATCTGCAGTTTGAGTACTACACACTTTTCCTCACATATATTTTCCACTCCCCCCTGCCACCGCCCCGTCCCATGATTGGCGGCTGGAGACAGGACTCTCCTGCTAATGCACTTTCGGGGCTCCCTTAGGCCTCCACCACGGGCTCTGACCTACCTGTCCAGACTCACCTGTTCCCCTCCCTGCAGGAGGCTGTCATTAGGGCCAGCGGGTGATACTGATCCTCTGCAAGGGCCTCGAAGGACCCACCCACACTTTGGCTTTCTGTCACCACCTAGGAGCCTGCGTAGCGTGGCAGCCTGGGTTTAAAGCCGGTTGCTTCTGCATCAGCCGGACCTGGGATCAAACTCTCTCTTTACCACTGTCCAACTGTGTGACTTTGCAGAAGTCACTTTACATCTTGAGAATCCGTTGTCTAATAGATGGGAGACGATGGAGGATTAGAGATCAGGTATTCAAACAAATCACGCAGCCGGGTGCTACCGCAGACTAGGTGATCAAGAGATGGTTTGTATTATTGTGACATGTCCTTATCCTCATTTCTATTTAACTCCTAACCATCCTTCAGGATTCCCTACGCTCTCACCCAGCTCAAGGGAATTCTCTTCTCTGGATTTAGAATGGATTTGGCCCCTGTGGCACCCAGTTCTTGCTCTCTTGTATGCTTTTCATGAATACAAGACTTGTTGATTAGGAGGTGCTGTGGGTTGACTTGCATCCCCACTAAAGATACGCTCAAGTCCTGGTACCTGTGGATGTGACCTTATTTGGAAAGGATCTTCGCGGACATACTCAAATTAAGATGAAGTCACACTGAGTTAGGGAGGGCCCTAACCCAGTGACAGGTGTCCTTATAAAAAGAGGGAAATGTGGACACAAACAGATTCCCAGGGAAGAAGGCCACGTGGTGGCAGGGACGGAGACAGGGAGTGCCAAGGATTCCTGGCAATGGGGCGGGAAGGATCTTCCCCTACTGTCTTCTGAGAGAGCACGGCCATTCTGACACCTGGGTTCTGGCCTCTAGTCTCCAGAATTGTGAAACTATAAACCTCTGTTGTTGGAAGCCACCCAGTTAGTGGTAATTTGTTACGACAGTCCTAGGAAACTAACACAGGGAGATTTCTGATTTAACTCCCGATTGGATGATAGGCTCCTTGACAGGGGCAAGGACTGGCCTCTTCACACGTGGTCAGTGCTCAGCACAGCTCCCAACACTGGGGAAGCCTCGACTGACCCTGCTGCTGACAGCAGCCGCATGCTGGGCGCCTCTTCTGCTGTCCCCACCCCCAGAGGCTGCCTGGCAGCCCATCGCACTCACGTCCTTTGTCTTTCGGGCTTGCCCCGCTGGCAGTAACACCAGCAGGAGAAATTCACTAAACGGTTTGCAATGTTAGCAGTAAAGTGTTTCCTAAAATGGGAAGAGAAAGCATGATAAGTACTGCTGACTGAACCTTCAAACACAGATGATTTGATTAGACAAGGGTCTCACTGTATTGTTATTTCAGTGTTAAACAGAGGCATCACCTAAACAACAGAAAATGCAGAGAAGAGCAAGATGTCTTCTGTTGATGATGGGATGACTCTGCAAAAGAGGCCTCATTTTAGACTCATTCATTCACTCATTCATTTGTTATTTCCTTGGATGTTTGTTGAGAATTTACTAGGTGCACAACACTGCTCTGTGTCACCTTTGGAGGGTCATGACATAAAAGAACTTGAAGGAAGTTCATGGGCTTGGCAATTTGAATTGTACACTGGGGAGGGACGCTAGTGTTTGTTGAGTGATTGCGCTGAGACACTTTGCTAAGAGCTTTAATACATGATTTCAGCAACTGCTCCTGATCATCCCATGATGTAATTATTTCTAGTTCCCCTTACAGATGAAGAAATCAATGCCTCAGAGGAGTGAAGGACTTGTCTTAGGCAAGTAGCCAGTAAATATCATACCTGAGATTCCAATCTGGTTCTGTCCCATCCCATTATCTTTGCTTTTGCAGTGGCTTCTCCACCCTTCCATCCACCCGAGACTAGACCTCTCTCAGCAACAAAACGCATGGGGCCAAGCCACATCCCAAGAGGCGACCTGAACCCACCAGGAACCATCCACCAGGCCATGTACTCTCTTCTTTCTTTCCATCTTGCAGCTCCCTCCTGCCTTCGTTTTCTTCTCTCTTCAGGTGGGTGGATGTTGTTTCTTTCTGATACCATGTTCTGATACAACATGCCCTTCCATCAGGATGACATGGGAAATTTTCTTCCCCGCTGAAAACTCACAAACCCGTGGGCTGCTGACCAGGGTGGCCCGCCTTCCTGGCCACCGGAGTAATCACATGGCCCAAGTCAGGCCAATCAGAGTTCTTCCCTGGGATTTTTTCATGCTATAAGAGGAAGAGAACGTGTCATTTCTCTGTGGCTCTTGTCCTGGGGTGATGTAAGCAGTTCTTGTGACCATGGCCTCCTCTTATTCTGCCCTCTGGAGGACACCAGGATAGAGCTGGAATGAGAGAGTGAGAAGCTCAATGATGTCGTTTGAGCCCCTGGCTGCCAGCACCCCTGTGCTTCCCAAATATTAGCTGCTAAATCCCCCTTTAGCTTATACTGGTGTGAAGTGGCTTCTGTTATTCAAGGCAGAGGGTCCCAAGTCACAAATCCAGCTACATGGCATGGGCCAATTTTTCAGCTTCTCTCTTGCCAAACCTTCAATTCCATTTTCCCATTTTCCTTCTATTCATCACCTAGGAAAACCTCAACTGTGGCTAAATTTACCTCCTCTGTATGTACACCTGGGTGCAGAGCTAGTCTGGAGCAGATGCTGTCACTGCCGATCCGTGGCCCCCAGCCTCCCTTCCATCCTTCCATCCTCTCTTCTGTTCCCAGGAGCAGCTACATGGAGCCTTCTCCTTCCTCCTCAAACTTCTGATTCACTTCTCCTCTCCCCTTTCAGCAAACAACCTTGTCCCCTACTCAGCAGAGAAAATGGAAGGCACCGGAGGACAAGTCACTCAGCATCTCTCCCCATCCTGCCCCCCTTCCAATTGTGCAGGTGGCAAATTTGTGAGAACAGAAGGCAGCTACTGTTTGAACCAATGTCCTAAGAGGGAGTGCAGAATTTCTCTTAGGGAGAGAACTGCTCTTTACTTTCAGAAAACGTCTTGCCTTTTCAAATGTGAAGGGCGATTGACGGAAAAGTGAAGGTAACTGCCGCGACCCTGTAAAGTCACCCGATGGGAAGACACAAGGGGGTGTTGGACAGAGGAGCGCAGGCTCGGAGCAGAGTGGGCCCAAGTCTCATGGCACAGATTGGCGGGAGGAGAAAGATCAGGGCACTGAAAGCCGGGTTGGGACCTGATTTTTAAAGACTTTTAAGGCTCCCAGGAGGGGCCGACCAGCCCAGGTCTTTGCAACACAGCTAGGCCCTGGGGAATTGGACCTGTCCTCCACACTCCCTTTCCACGCTGTGGACAAGAGCCATGAGGACTCCCCTGAGGCTGGGCTAGCTGGGGGACAGGAGTGCTGTGCCTCACCCCACTCTGTGACCTTAGGTTTCCGGTATGGAGGGGGATTAAAAGTCGGGCCTCACACCTGCGGGGAGCAGGACTGTGGAAGGAAGTGCGCCCCCTCCCGCCCCTTGCCCCAGGCCACTGGGCAGGTAGGAGGGTGGTCCTGCCTTTCTAGGGAGACAACAGCAAAGGAAGCAGACAGGGCAGATTTGCAGGGTTTGGAGCCAGGTGGGGGTTGCAACAGGGACTGACACAAGAAGAAATGTGATCCAGCACCCCTGCCTGCCCCAGCTTTCCCCAAATCCACCAGAGGAAGGAGATCCCGCAGGCTGGCAGCCACTGCTCTACCGCAGAGGGCGTAGTCACAGGGCAGGCACTTGGCGGATGGCGGCAGAGCCTTCCTTCCCCTGTCTGAGGCTCATGCCCTCTCTGTGCTCTGCCCCCTTTGCCCTGGAAGCTCAGTCCAACGGGCATCCCCTCGCCCTGTCTTGAACCCCCTCCTCTCTGTGGGCTCCTCCTGGCCGGTGTCTAACGCGCTGGTGCTGACGTCTGCTCCACTGACCGAGAACCTTCCTCTTGTGCGCATCTCCCTCCCTCTGCGGCCCATCGCCCTGCTCCCGTGTCCAGCCACATCCCTGCCACTCACATCCCCGCCACTCCTCCACCTCTGCTTCTCCTGGAAAAGCTTCTTCCCAGTGCCCTCCTGTCGTCACGGGCCCAGGGAAGCTTGGCCGGCCTCTCCCACGGGCCTGGGCTGCTCTGGCGGCCACCCGGCCTTGATATCTTTCTCTGGGACGCCATCCCCTCATGGTCTCCTGGGTAGGTGCCTTTATCATGGGGTGCCCCAGGGATCACCTCTCCTCTGTTCTTACTCCAGACACTTTCCTTAGGGGACCTCAGGGCCCTTTCAGACTGCCAGTTCTCCAAACTCCAGAGCACTCGCATCTCCAACTCATTGTCCCACAAACACCTGACATTCGACATGTACAAAGACTACCTCATTGGCTCCCCTGGAACCGTCTATGCTCCTGCTGTGTGGCAACGCCTTGGTTCCCTGGACTTTGTCCTTGGGCTCTTAACATCCTCATTTCTCGCATCCAACTCAGTGTCACATCCTGGTGGCAGAATCTAGACTCTGCCCGGACTGTCCCATCCTGTTTGCCATGTCCCTGAACTCAGGGGATTGGCTCTTGCCTGGATGACAGCCAAAGCCTCCTAACTGGTGCTCTTGAAAGCCCTTTGGCCCCCTTTCAATGCTGTTCTTCACCCAGAATTAAGGTTTCCAAGAAGCAAGTATCTCCATTTGTCCCTCCCATGCACTAAGCCCTTCAGTGGCTTCTCTGGCCCTCAGAATAATTAGGCCGAAGCTCCTACCAATGCACACGGCCTTCTCATTCTGGCCTCGCCTGCTGCCTCCACACCCCCCTGCAGGTGTGTTCACTCCCGGGACAGCGACCTCTGCACCCAGCTGCCCGCGTGGAGAGGGCGGGGAGCCCGGCCACTGTGTCCACATCACAGCTCCGGGCTTGTCATGCTGGCTGCGTTCTGGCGGGCACTCAGAAGTATTTGGGGAATAAGTGAAAGAAATTCTTCCCTAACCAATGTGTGTTTTTTCCTTTTGGCTTTTACTTAATAATAAAAAATAATATTAAGGAAAGCATGACCTGAGAAATTACTGCAGCTGTTTTCTCTTAAGAAAGAAACATAGAACATGGATGCTTCGTATGTTTTACAGAGCACACACACTAACCAGTGTGGAAACTGCGATGCTTTAGTGATTATGTCGTCGCTGTCTCCTTCCCATGCTGATGTCAAGGCTGTAACACCACGAGCCACGCCGAGAAGATCCTGTCCTCTGCCTTCTCCACTCACCCTACAGGTGTCCCCGGGTGGTCTTGCCCTCCTGTCTGCTCATTCCTCCGTGGGTCCCGGGTCTCCACTCCCAGCCCAGATGGTTTCTGTGAGCTCACACGTATCTCCACCCAGATATTTCCCATGCCAGGCCACCTCGTTCAGGCTCCACATCCTAAACCCAGTTCCTTTCCTCACGTGCCTATTTGTCCCGTCTGCACGAAGGTCCCCACGGTCGTCTCCTAGGGCTGTCGTACAAAGTGCCACACAGCTGTTGGCTTTGAAGCAATTTATTCCCTCACAGTTCTGGAGGCTAGAAGTCCAAAGTCAAGGTGGTGTTAGGGCCACGCTCCCCTTGAAGGCTTTAGGCAAGGGTCCTTCCTTGCCTTGTCCCAGCTTCTCGCGGTCGCCGGCAATCCTTGGTGTTCCTTAGTGGAAGACACATCGCTCCAGCCTCTGCCTCCCTTGTCACATGGCCTTTATCCCTGTGCATCTGTGTTTGTGCCCGGATATCCTCTTCCTACAAGGACACCAATCGTTGGACCTAGGAGCCACTCAGGGCCTGTTTCAGCGGGACTTCATCTTAATGTCATTATATCTACAAAGATCCTATTTCCCAATGAGGTCACAGGTACTAGGGGTAGGATATGAACGTATCTCTTGGGGACACAATTCTATCCACTTGGGGTCTCGCTATCTCCTTCACCTCGGAAACCCTTGGCTCTTCCCGGCCGTCTCCGTCACATTCCACATCGGGGCGTCCAGCCTCTTTCTTAAATCTCTCTCGCTGCCCTGCACCTGGCCCTCATCAGGCTAGGCGACCACAATAGCCTCCTCACATCCCTCTGCCCTTTTGGTTTCCCTCCAGCCATCCTCCCGTAGCTTCCCTGGTGACGTGGGCACCTGCTCAGGCCACACCGTTGCCTGAACTCCTGAATGGCTCCTATGGCCTTTGCACCAAGTCCAAACTCCTTAGCACAGCACACAAGGCACTTTTTGATCTGGCACCTGACTTCCTCTGCAGACTGGCCTGCTGGCCTGTCCTCACACACACTCGGCCCCCGTCGCGGGAGCCCCCAGTCCCCAGTGCAGCCCGCACTCTCAGGGCCCTGTGTCTTGACAGCTGTCGTGTCTTTGGCCGGCAACTCCCTCTGCCCATCTCCGCCTGGCTCCTGTGCCTCGTCCTGGACTCTTCCCCGACCCTCTCACCCCAGGCTGAGTTAGATAGCTTTCATTTGTGTCCCTAGAGACCCCAATTCTTGCACCTGGAGGAATTTGCACAGAAAATCGAGCCCCAAGGGCAATGAGGTCAAGAGGGTGGGTACAGCCAGGTGAGAGCCAGGTGAGGGGCAGCCTGGCTGTCTCCCAAGTGGCCTCCCCAGGAGGAATCCACCCTCGAAGGCTGAGAAACCCAGTCTACAGTGCACTGGGAGAGAACACGCATCGGCAGGGACAGACTTCTCGTTAACCCAGCTCGCACACCCACCATTTGTAGCCAGAAAGCTACTTTCTTGACTTAGAGTGGGAGCCACAGTGCTAGACTCTAGGGCCCTGCGGCCAACATGTGCTCTTCCTTCTTCCGTTCTGGAAAAACAAGCCGCTCTCAGAAGGCCGCTTGAGCCTAGAGCCAGGGAAGGAGAATCGGTTACACAGTCCCCGTGTTGTTTGGTACCAGGCTTGGCCGCCTGGAATGTCCTTCTGCATATCGCGGACGTGCCTGCTGCTCGGGCTGGACAGGTGAGTCTTGAGCAGGATCTGCCCTCACTGGAAGATGCTGGAAGGTGCCGCACATTTAATCAGTTCACAGCCCGTGTGGTCGTAGGAGCATGTGCGCAGTGTAAACTTTACCTGAGACAGGGGAGAGGCAGGAAGTGGAGTAGCGGAGGGTTCACATACCACAGCTGTCCACACCGAGTGCCAAGAAGGGCTTGTGGACACGGCGCTGCTACATTAATCTCTTCATCCTCAATGCTGCGGACAACCCTGCGACATGGAGCTGTCGGGCTGGTCACCTCCAACTACTCCTCGTCTATGCCTGTTGCGGGCTAAATTGTGTCCCCCAAAAAGATACGTTCAAGTCCTAATCCCCAGAACCTGTGAATGTGACCTTATCTGGACATAAAGTCTTTGCAGATGTAACCTGTTAAGATGAGGTCACACTGGGCTAGGGTAGGCCCTGATCCCGGGACTGGTGTCTTTATAAGAAAAGGGAAATTTGGACACACAGAGAGGAGAAGGCTGTGTGAAGACACAGAGGGAGACACAGCTGGGGAGAACACCATGTGACACCCAGGACTGCCAGCACCAGAAGCTGGTGGGGTTGCGGGGTGGGGAACAATGTCCCTCAGGGCCCCAGAAGGAACCAATTCTGCCGATGCCTTGAGTTTGGACTCCTGGTCTCCCAGACTGTGAGAAGACACATTTCTCTGGTTTTCAGCCACTCAGTTCATGGCACTTTGTTGCTGCAGCCCTGGGAAAGAGCAGTGGCACACAAATATCATCACTTTCTCTGCGGGTAAGCTTAGGGAAATGCTGGCCCACATTACAGAAACGTGAATGCGTCTTGGCTCTCAAAGGTTGGTCACCTCCTACCCTGGTACGTCCTGGTTGCTTCTCTCCATGTGGCACCCTGAGTGACACCGTCTCACCAACTCTCTCTCCCGTCCTCTCCACCTCACTTCCTCTCTTTACCTCTTCTCTTTGGAGGGTCCAAAACCAGTTCGTGCGTCTCTGTCCTGTACGGAGCAGCTTCACCGAGCTCTTGGCTTTGGCCCTGCACTCGGAGTCGCTGAGGAACAAAGCCCTGCTTGTAAGGACATTCACAAGGATTTACACAGGTAACCGTGCATTGAATTGCCCTTTAGCGGCTATGCTATTAAAAAAGTACCAGTTATTGAATGATTGCTGCATATACGTTATAAGGGAGGAGTAGGTATTGCAGCCATTTATATATGAGAAGACTGGGGCTCGGGCAGTTTAAGCAACTTGCCCAAGATGGAGCTGAGGTTTGAACCTAAAACTATATGACTTCAAAGCTTTTCCTTCTAACTACATTACTAGACTGCAGGAGATGTAGCCTTGTAAATATTTGGAGGGGCTTGCCAAATTTCCCCTTTATTTCCTATAATTTTTAGTATTTTATAGAAATTGGTGGCTGTAAGTAAATATGGAACACCTAAAGGAATTCAGAATGGTGATCCATACTTGAGATATTTTTAATCATTTATTTTCTCATTGCATAGTAAAACATAATAATAATTATTTGGTCCAAAACCTGGAGGCCTGTGATACTTTGTATAGCAACTGTAGAGAATTTATAGACAGTTCCCTGAATAATCAGCTTATTGTATATATCTTAGAGGTTTTGCTAAAGGCCTCTCTCTTTTTTCCTTCCTGAAATATAAGCACAGGCATATTCACAAATTTTCTTTTAAACCTTTACAATAATAACTTTCTTTCCAATGCAAATTTTATGTTGCATGAGACTCAGACATCCCTCGAAACCCTTAGCCGAAGAAAATAATAAATCATTCATTTTTTAAAAGTCTTTTCTGCCAAATGGCATAACCATTTGGCCTTGGCTTGAACTCATGGAATTTTTTAGTTTGACTTATTAAACTAAGCGAAACCTGGGTGAAGAAAATTCCTGTTTTACTCAAGCAGCAAACCAAAAAAGCTCATGTTATTAAAATGCCCTCAGTCTCCTGTCTCCAGAGCTAGTGACAGTGGGTCTTCCGTGTGTCCCTTGCTGTCGTGGACTTTACCCACGGACCCTACCTGACACACTCACTGACCCCAGGAGCCCTGAGCCGGGTGGCGTGAACTCCTTTGCACTCGTGTCCTGCCTGGCGGATAAATCAACGATCTGGAGGCCTTGGATGGAGTCCAGGAACCATCAGCCAGGCAAGACTCTGCATAAACATGTAGAAAACATGCAGCCCTGGGCAGGATCGGCTCTATAATTTGCAGACCTGGTGCAAAATGAGAATGCAGGGCCTCTTGTTGAAAAATTATGAAACATTTCAAGACAGTGACAGCAGGTATTAAACCAAGTGCTGGGCCCAGCCAGCTGCGTGATGGCTCCGTCATGTGCCAGCAAAGCCAGCCCTGCCCTGGGGACTGCCTGTTCTGCTTTCAGACCCCTGGCGCTCTCCTTCTGCTACCTGTCGTCGGGGCCCTCCTTCTCACCTACATTCATAATCAATCTCCAAGCTCTGCTGAGTCTATAGCCTAGATCCCAACAGAACACATTCATCGCTCCCCACTTCGCTGTCTCTCCCCACCAAAAAAAAAAAAAAAAAAACCTGGGCACGGACCTCCAGACTGGTCCTTTCTGTCCCGCTTCCTTCCCTGCATCCTCAGCGCCTACTTCACTCTCTCTGGCCTCAGCGTGTCTGCCTGGCCTTGTCCCACGCCGCCCCTGGGGAAGGATGCTGCCTCTGAGCCTCTCCCAGCCTGGCCCCCTTGGCCTGCATCATCCTTTCTGTCCTCACCTGTCAACTCACATGCAGCCTTCAGGTCCTGGCTTAAGAACAATGTCCTCAGGAAGCTTTCACTACCTCCCAGCCTACGATAGCCCCCTGGCTGCCCACTCCCCGTTCCCGCTGCTCAGTGTATTTCTTTGCATGAAGGCAGGGTCTGGCTCTGCCCTCCTCTCAGGGGCTGCGCAGGAGGAGAACTCTGCTCGTATTAGCTGACTGCTGGACAGATTGAGCCAAGGCTCTGTCGTGACTTCAGTACCTGACGAGAGAGAATTGCTGTCATTTAGCAATGAGGGAAATGTCATGCTTGCTGTTGCTGCCACTACATGAAAGGCCCGCAGAACCTTCTGGGCGGCTGGTGGTTCTGTTGAATTTCAGTGTGACTCATCTGGATGAGCACTGCTCACTGGACATGTCCACCGATTGCATTGTACTGGTGGTATTAAGTGTGTTTTTAAAAGGTGCCTTCTGGGATTAGATGTGAATTTAAAAAATTCCTTCTTCTCTGTTTTCCTAGTCTGTGACAACAGGCATGTATTACTTTGAGAACCATGACGAACAAACCCTCCCCAGCAAATTTTACTTTAAAAAAAGTACCAGGCAAGAGCAGTTTGCTGTTAGGGTTCATTTTCTTTGCAAATGTATTTCCTCTGGCTGGAGAGGGGAAACGTCTCTCCTCCCCTGCTCCACCACCAGAGAAGAAAGGGTGTGAAGAGGAAGTTAAGTATGGGGTAAATGGTGCTGCCAATTCATCTTCTTTTAATAAATGTATATAAAAGCAAGAGGCAAACACGGCCCTCGAGCTAAACCATGAGCGCTGCTGGGCCCCATGGATGGCATCTGCTGCTGTCGGCGTCCCGAGCTGTGAGAGGAGCGAGGGCCGTTGCCTTCAGCTCCAAGGCCATGGCTGTGCAAGGCAGTGGCTTCCAACCGCCCTGGGTCATCTGTCCTCAATCACTTTTTTCCTTCTGTCATGTCTTCTGCTACATAGGTGAGGAAAGAAAACAAACAAAATTTAAGACAAGTCTACGCAGTAGATGAGTCCCGATTTGTCTGGGACCCAGAATTACCTGGGCCTGGGACTTTCAGTGCTAAAACTGGGATGGTCCTGGACAAACCAGGCTGAGTTGGTCACTCTACTACATGATGGTCTGGGAGGCAGCAGATGTGGCCCCCCGTGGCCCCCCTAAAAGCCCCCAGTATGATGTCGCATGTTGACATAGCATCTCCCCGAAGCACCGCCGACCTCATAGCCATGCCATCTTTAGGGCCGTTTGGAACAGCAACTCTGGCCTGAAATTGGAAACCCAAGCCATACGTTTATCTTTAGCACATCGCTCTTAAAAAAAATTTCTAGAGTGATGCTCCTTTAACTTTTGTGTGAAAATAATTTGTGATTAAAGATAAAACAGGATTCTGGTATGAACTGAGATTTTTAGCACATGTGAACTGTCACAATTGTTCCGTTTAACTTGCATTGAATGCAAATTTCAGTTCCTAAAACACCCAAATAAGGCAATAAATATTAAGGGAAGGAGGTTTGATTTATATCTTTTTCCAAAGTGATGACCTAGTAGGAAAATTGCTGATCGAGGGAAAACGCATTGCGGGTTCCTGCTAACGCAGAGACAAACTGCACGGCTGTCAGAGGGCTGTTGTGAAAATAATTAGTGTCGGGCACCGCTTTGCACACCCGACTCAGATGTTTCTAAGTATCCCAAGAAGTAGGTGCCGACATCGTCTTGGTTTTACAGACGAGAGAACTCAGAACAGTTAGGGAGGAGGACAGGATCCAGGTACAATTGTCTCCAAAGTTGATGACATTCCCACTATGGCTTTGCTGCATCTCTTTTTCTTTAAACAGAGGGGAAAAGCATCTATTTTCTGCTTTTCTATAGCTCTCGTGCTAGATTACCCGCTCAGAGCAGGGGCGTTAAAGTGCCAGCGAGCTGGATACCTCCAGCTGAGTAAGAAAGACGACAGGGTCAGAGGCCACTTCGTATTCAGGGAAGGCTCTCTAAGTATACGCTTATTTAGGGAAATGGTCTTTATAGATGACAAAGGACTTTCACATTCATTAGGAACAGGAGGGACAGCAGTGGTAGTTACAGTGGGAGTAGTAATAATAATAGTAACAAAAGGTACTTTTGTACCTTTTATTTAGTACATGTCACCTGCCAGGTGCATTTACCTATATTATTTCTAATTTTCCAAACAACCCAATGAGGAAACAGAGGCTCTGAGAGGTGGCTGAGCATGGTTTTATCCCAAGACTAGCCCCAAAGTTCAAGCTTTTTGTACTTTATCAAATTATGATTTTTAAATTAGTTTCTCTCATTTTATAGTTGAGGAAACAAAAATTCATTGAGGCTAAAGGATTTGCTGATTTCATGTGCTTAAAATTAGCAGGGCCAGATCTCACACCCCCGTCACCGGAGGCCTCTTCACAGAGAACTGGGAGCAGCGCCGGTGAGAAGCTGCCGGGCTTGGGGTCCAGCCAGCCTGGAGCGCGAAGCCCCACGGAAGGACGTGATGGCAAGATGTGAGCTTATACTTGTTCATATCAGGACAGAATCACTCAGAGTTAGACAACGAAGGAAAATGGAAGAACTCAGAAGTGTCACACGGAACCAGGACTGACCCTACCGCTGGGCTTCTGAAAGGGCAGGCCTGAAGTCTGAGAAGATATGGGGGCTTTGCCTCTCCTCTCTGCAGGCCAACTTCCGGGCACCTCGGTGCAAGAGGTGGGGCGTGGTGGCCACCACTTTGCCCACGGTCTGGGCAGCACCCATATTTTCACAGGATACCAGCCATGGGGACAATTTCTTTGTTTCATTTCATCCTCCAGGAGAAGGGCCAGTGAGTGGCCAACCCTGGGTAGGCTGGCACCCTGGTCCACACTGCTGTAGACTGGAGGCAGGTGACATATGGAAAACAAGGCCAGTCCACCACCTTGGAACTGGGAATCATTGAGAGTTGACAGTTGACTTGGTAGGTGTCTGTTTTGTGTCCAGGTGTCAGAATTCAAAAGTTAGAATGAAGCATTATAATAACACCCACACCAAAACCACAATACAATTAGTTAATGCCTGAATTAGTGACAAGATACTTAACCAATTATTTATTTTATTGAAGTATTCTGGAAAATAGGTATGTGCTATTAATACAAATACTGTCTTGATCATGGCAATTAGCTGTTTTAAACATTTCTAAAAGATTTTTTGTAAGGATAATTTAGATGCACTACCGGTCAACTATGCTCATGGGCCCAAGACCTTTCATCAGGTTTTTGGTGCAGAGGAGTCTGCGATGACAGGCTTTCCTGGCCAATAGCCTACTTGTTTCCAAAGCTCCCTTGTGAATAAACGTTATAGTCTTTGTGCAAGAGAGTCGGGGTAGAACATCAGCAGATGTGAAATGTTTGGCTCTTCGTGGTGGATGCTGCCCAATCTATGCTAGGTCCTCTCTCTGGAAAATTACTAAACTACGTTCAAATGATAAATAAACTGAAAATGAACACCCAAAGCCCCCACAGTTGTAGCTGTGCCTCCATTCATTTCTGCAACGTGGTGGGAGTGAAATATCCAGCGCAAGCACTTGCCCGTAAAGATTTCAGATCTAATTCTTTGGGGAGGTGAGCGGGGTCCAAGGTGGGGGTTAGCTGTCTCTGAGGGTAACGTCCATTGTTGAATCCAGAGCAATCCCCTTCTAGGTAACTCGTGGCTTTCTTCCTGTTGCTTTTCAGATAATCTATATCACAGGTTTGCATTCAGCCTTTGTTGCTATTTTAGGTTGATTGGAATTATTTCCACGCTCACTCTCAGAGCACTGCTATCTGTAATTATGCTTTGCAGGAGACGTTAGGTGCTGCCAGCACATTTTCCTGTTGAGTGTTGCAAGGCAGTAGCTATAAAGTTTTGACACATGGTGATTTAATTCCATACAGTCCAGAGAAAGAGTCTCAGCCACATTTGGCCTCCACAAGGAAGTGTGAGGGCCGCTCCCCTCCCGCCACATTCCTGCGCGGTGCCTGCTTCAGATCGTCCCCTCCGGGAGCTCCACGCCTGCCTCGTGATGGCCCCAGGATGCCGACGTCCACAAGTGATTCATCGTCAGCACAAAGGGAAAAACAGACTGTGTAGCAAGGTGCCAGATGGCAGCACATCCGGGATTTTTTTTTCTGCCTTCTACTGGGCAATCCTGACCTTGTTATTACAAATTTGAGGTGGAAATGTGACGTAATTAAACTGATTTACAAAAGTCACAAACAGAAACCAGTGTCATTTTTTTTAGTCCCAGTGTGGTTAAGGTTACTTCCTCTGTGCATTTATAGCAAAGGCCTTGAACGTGATTGAGGACAGCGGGCCAGCTTCTGATAGGCTGGGAGAGGTCCATGTGCTGGTCGCTGCTTCTGCACTTTATATTTTCCCCTCAGTTTTGCCAAGGAAAAGGCCGTGGTGGACTCAGTTAAATGTGAAGCTTGTGTTTTGCTGCACTGTTGGCCAGTCCAATGTGAAAGCCAATGAGCGTGTGCAGCGTGATGATTCGGAAATACATTCAAGAGGCCGCAGGCCTGGGAAATGCCACAGCCGACTACTTTAGATTCAGAATATCACAGTTAAAATTAACTTAATTCAGTGCAGCATCAGACCAGAAATAGCCCTAAACATGCCTATACAAAGCAAGCATACATCTCATTATATGTACACGGAGCTTTAAAAGGCAACCGGGACATCCCGCACCTCAATTTTTAGAAAGGGACCGAGACAAGATTAATGAGCATTGATGTTTGCTTTGCTTTCTTCCTCTGCCGTAGAAACACTGCCTGTGAGGTCCTGGCACACTTCACAGATACAGTATTTGGAGAACAAGAGGCAGAGAGGCTGGGTGGCTTGTGTAACACCCTGGAAACGTAATGAGGCTAATTCTAGATCTGCCAGTCATCAATCGGAAGCACTTGGCCGTGTTTCTCAACCTGCAAAGTTTTCCAGGATAAAATTTCACACTACCTCACCTTGGCGTTTTGAGGAATTGCCAATAAGACAGGTTGTCAAGCCCGTGGGAAACATACGCTGTTAATTGGCACAGGTGGGTTGGGCTGCTGGAATCAGGCAGGTGCACAGAGAGGGGGTGACTCACGGAGAAGGAGGGGTTCCGCCTGCGAGGGACGTTCGCCCGGTCTTTCTCCACACAGGAAAGGTGAGTCACTAGATTCTTGGCTCCCCGCCTGACCTGCTTCTGGGTCAAGCATTGGAACTCCGGGGCCACCTGCATCCCCTTGGCGGCTTGTTCCTCGAATCTGACCGGGCTGTCCCCTCCTTAGCCTCGCCCTGCTTACTTTGCATTACTCGGGGGAGGGAGCAGACATCCTCCTACAGGCACCTGTTTGCCTTTACTTATCTAAATCCACGGAGAAGGCCTGGACCTCTGGGGGGAAACTCCTTTCATTCTGGGATGGTGGCAATTTCCTCAGCCCTGCCTCTCTCGTCCCTCCCCGCCCTGTGCCACAGGAGCTGGCACCCGACTACATGTCAGAGCGGGCAGAGGCGGAGCGTGCCCTGGGGAGTGGCAGCTATACCCACCATCGCCAGGCCAGCACCAGCACCCTTTGGACGTGCCTGCCACCTTCCATCATCTCTCAGATAGTGAAGAAAAATCTCGTGCTTTCCATAATCCGTGTGTGGTGCAGGAGGCCGGGACATACCACTCCGAAGTTGCCTCTCGGCATAAGGATTGCTGAGCTGCAGCAGTAGGGAAGCAGATGCAGGGGAGCTCCCTGCCTCCCTCGGTTTGCCTAAAGCAGGATGTGAATTTACAAAAACAAAAGATAACCCACCCCCTTCTACCAGGGAGAACAAAGGTTGACCACTGAAGACAGCTTTACCCTATTACCTGGAGACCGTTCCAGAGGAATCTACCTGAACAAGCTTTACTAACTGGCCTCTCTTTGCCATTTATTTGCCTTACTCCAATTTGCTACCCCTAGAGACTCCAAGCTCTTTTCCTTTGTCTTGTCACTTCTCTAAAAATGTACTGTTCTTTGTGGAAGATGCTACATAAGCTGGAATTCAAAGCCACCTCTTTGAAAATTCCTCACTCCCTGCATGTACATATGAAACATGCATGATAATAAACCTCTGTTTCCCTCCCGTTAATCTCTCTTTGTTACAGGGGTTCATTCCAACCAAGAACTTGTGAGAATAGAGGAAAAATGTTTTCCTCCCCTACGGTAATTAGCTGCAAAGAGACCGGAGGGTATTTTTGTTTGTTTTATTTTCCACTTGATTTGGGAGATTTGGTGGTGTTCATAGGATTTCTGCCACCCTCCTTTATAGAAGAGACATCCAGTTTTCAGAAATGCAGCAAAACCAGTTAAAAGAGAAGAGACTTTTCTGGTTAGAAATCAAATCTGTCAACTGGTAAGTAGCAGTGGGAGTGCTGCCCCCAGAGCTGTTTCTAGACCTTCCCTGTCCTTCCTTCCCTGCCCGACAGCGAGAGGTGCGGCCCGCATGTGCGGCCCGCATGTGAGCTCTCACACCTTCTAACTTTGCTCCCTGGGTGAGCCGCACTCCCAGAAGCCCTGGCCTGGCCCACTGTGCTGCGTACTGAGTTTCCCAATGCCAGTTTTCACTCTGATGTCCTCAAACTCTTCTAAGCACGCTGAGCTGCAGCGGAAATGGACGTTCCAGATCTAAAGCTGTTTGTAACCTCCCGAATACGCTGGCTCTGCGCTCTCCTTCCCCCTTCTGGGATCCTGAGGAACTGAAGCAGCTGAAGGGCTCCCGTATGCAACACCCCTTCCCGCACCTGCTTCTGCTGGACCCTGACGGTAAGCCAGGAGTAGCTAGTCCGGTATCGTTGACCCCATTTTACAAATGGGGAAGCCGAGGCTCAGAGCGGCTCAGTGGAGAGCTCCTCCTAAGGTCCTATAGCTCATGTGCGCCAGAGCTTGCTTCTAGGCCAATCCTTCGTGTCCCGCGTGCTTATGTCTTTTCCCAATCCGCCCCCCCCCCCCCCCCGCTTAAAACCTCTTTCTGCTATGTGGGGTACAAGGCTAGAACAATAGGAAAGTGGTGACTCATAACCAGTTTCTGACTATGTTACTGCACACACAAAGCAAGGTTCCTTGCTGGTTTTTCCGAAGCGCACGTTACGTCTTTATGAGTGCTCTTAAACTCTGAGCATAATGACAGACAGCACGTTGCGACTGCCTGATACATGTCTCATCTGAATAGAAAAATAAGACATGTCTCCAACACCCTAAAAATAAGTGATGTAACGACACCAACAGCACAGAAAGGAGCTCGTGAAGAACGTGTTAGCTGTGCTAATACGATCAACCAGTTACCCAGATCGCAGTCAAAACTACGTATCTGGGGCGTGCCTAGTTATGTGGGCATGGGACTGCCATTGTTTAGAATTGTCACATGTGGCAATAATAGAAAGCAGACCGTTTAGGTGGTTTTCTTCTTATTTTTTAATTCTCTACAGAAAACGCACCCCAGCTCCCAGACTTCAGCACACCACCAAGTGTAACAAGTGATTCATTCATCAGTGATTCACATAATCCATCAGCTCTTTGCAAAATTATTTTTATGGGTCTTTTTGTTGGTGTTAAATAAATCTCATTTCCTACTGCTTGGTTGCCAGATACTGCCTTTCCCAGCCTGGTGTTCCCCGGCGGCCTGCAGGCCCCATCGGCCTGAGGCAATGACAAGTGGCCCGGAGGTATCCTGAAGACCCCTCTGCATTAGGGAGTGGGGCTGGGGGAAGTCTGTGATGCCCCCCGCCCCCCACCCAAGCACAGTGCAGGTGACCAGGCCACCAGGTTGGCCTCTGCCCTGATCCTGGGTTTCTTCCGGGCTTGAACCCAGCCCTGAATGTAGGGCTTGGCAGCTGGAACCTACTTCCTCCCAGCCCCTGGGTCCTCTGTGTCCTCGCTGGCAGGCTCTGCACCTACGCCTGGACAGACAGCTCTCTAGAGCCGTGACCGGCATCCCCTGAAGCAAAGAGCTATCCCTGGCTGTCACCCCGTCTCCTACACCAGCCTCTCCATACTGACTGAGACTGGTGCCACTCTGGGTCAGAGGTGATTTCCCTGGACTTGGTGATGTGGACCTTTGACACTCCCTGGGGGAGAAGTGTGGAGGGCGGCATCTTCTGGCCTGGTTTCAGTGGCGTGGTGGTAAATCTGAATAATTTCTTCTTTCTCTGGAGGAAAAGAGCCCTGAAATGTACATTTTGTGAAAATTTAACGATAGGTTCTGTTGAGCCTGTCTGGGTGAGCTCTGGCATGTCAAGGCCTGTTTGTGTCCCTGCTCCGTCTTTGCATGGTTCCAGCTGTGCTCGTCTTACTCTGCCAGCGCCTGCAGGGCCTCAGTGTTCCTACCAGCTGCGGGACTTCTGATCTCCTGCTGCTGAGCTCGCTGGCTACATTTCAGTCCTAATTCTACTTGGCCCCCAAGGGCCTGTGACGCCCCCTCCTTCCTGAAACTCCCTACGTCACCGTTCTTCCCTGCCGTGTTTTCAAACCTCTTCTGCGGGCTCGAGTTCCTCTGCTGGCGCTTTAACCGTCAGTGTTTGCCAGGGTCTGACCGTGATCTCTTTTGGTCTCTGCTCCCCTGAGCCTGGACGCGAATGCCGTGCTCCCCACAGCCCCCCCTTCGGTTCAGGTCCCTCTTTCGAACTCCAGTCTCGTAGGTGCGACTTCATGCTGCACATCTTCACCTGACCGTCTCTTCCGCATCTCCCGCTCAGCGTGTGCGGCCTCGTCTCGCGTGCGGGCGTCCCTGCTACCGTTCATCCCATAAATATGCGTTGAGTAGCCACTGCCTGCTGGTCGCTGCACACCTGCTCACCGTGCAGCCCTTAATCAGCTACAGTGCCACCCTCATGGAGCTTGTCCAGGGGAACAGTGTCACCATCTGCCCGCTGACCCAAGCCAGAACCCTCGAGTCACCCTTGCCTCCTGCTGTCATGGTGCTTTGGTCAGTAAATCTGAGCTGTTCTTCTTCCTTAATGACTCTGGAATCCTCCCCTTCGTCTGCCCCCACCAGGACTGTCTTTCCACAGGCCCCTGCCGTTCCCCTCCTGGACTGGCAGGAAGCTCCTCACTGCTCTCCCCTTCCCAGACTTGCTGCATTCTAGTTCATTCTCCATACTGCTGGACTAGTATTGTTTCCGAAATCACATTTATGATGTTGCCATTTCCCTGCACATTCTCCGATTCTCTCTTAGCCTTCACAATAATATCTATTCTCCCTGGCATGGTTTAAAGGCCTGTTACGGGACCTGGCCCTGTCTGCTGCATAGTCTTCTTGTCACCATTCCTCCTCAGACCCGTGCTCCAGCTGTAGGGACATTTCTCAGGCCTCCTCCCTTTGCCGGAGCTGTTCCCAGTGCCTGGAATCCCCCACCCCACGACAACCCTCCCCCATGCCCTTCTTTGACTGCCAGCCTGTCCTCATCCTTCGTAGCTGGGCTCTGCGGCGAGCTTGCAGGGACAGCTGCACAGGCGGGCGCTGCAAAGCGGGAGAGGGCACCCCGACATCTGTGGTCCTTGTAGATTATGACACTTCTCTGGCACACAGCGGTAAAATGAATGGTGTCATTAAGGCCATCGGCGGGGCTACTCCTGCCACCTGCTCCTGGAAGTGTTCATTGGTGCTCCCAGTTTGTGTGGGTGACTCTTCTCTGTCATGGCCGTGCCATACCAAACTGTGACCATCTGTTTACTGGTGTCTATGCTTCTTTGGAGAAGACGGTGCCTTTTATCTCTGTGTCCCTGGCACCAAGAGCGTGCAGGACCCTGGTGGGCAGTGAATAGTAGTCGGCTGAAAGAACGACTCATAGAACGAGGTGGCCAAGGACCGGGACCCTGCGCTTGAATCCTGGTGCTGCCTCTCCCATGTGACTGGGGCACATCGCTCCAAAAGCAGCCACTTCCTAGGATGAGAGTGCGGCTTAAGTGAGGAAATCGGCTGTCAAGCCTCCAGCACATGGGGAATAAATGGTAACTATTATAACTACCGAGTGTTTTTGGGCGCTACAGGCGCTTCCGAGTTCTGCTTCACAGTTCACTTTTCTGGACTCCCTTCCTCGGTGTATTTGCTAGGACTTTAATCCTCCTGATTTTTACTAGAGAAGCAACATAATCCTGATATTTTTAACTGCCAGGTCCTGGAGTGGGGGGAGTGTAAGAGAGTCATTGCTGTCCCAGAAATTAGCATGGGGATGTGTGAGGTAACGCAACACACGGGCATCACAGCTGAAATCCAAGGGCAAGGCCGGCGAAATGAGCTGGATTATCTGGGTATTCTCGACGCACTGGGGCTTGCAGCTGCCTTCCTTTGTGTGTTGGCAGGGCTGACTTCCTGCTGGAACACTCCGCTCCCCTGACCTCCACCTGCTCCTGGCAGGAGGTGGACGATGTTGCCCCCTGGGGACCCGCATCAGCGTCTCCCCACCGATTTTCAACATTTACTTGCGGCCGGAGTATCTGTTGTGTTAGAAGCCACAGGGGTCCCCACGTGATTCCAGTCCTCAAAGTCAAGGAGCAGGAAATTTTGACAATCTTGGAAGAGCATAAGCCAGGACTCCAAATCGGAAGAACTCTGCATAGAGGGACAAAGGGGTTCTTGTCCCCAGACATGGCACACTGGCTTGCAGGGAACAAAGACAGGGAATTGCGTTTAGGTAGAGCTTTGCAATTTGCAGAGTACTGTGGTGTATATTTTCTACGTCTTTCAGTTGCACCAGTGAGGATGGTATTAATGAAATAAAATCAAAATTTTGTTGGGAAACCAACATTTACTGTCACCAGATGTGACTACTGGCAAACGTCCTGTCAGTCAGCTGCTGTTACGTCTCCTCTCAAAGGACATACTTGAGAGGAAATCCAGTTTCGGAGGGAAAAACCCCGTGAGTGTGACTCAGGCGTTATCTTCCTGCATCACCTGAGCTCCGCCGTGGCCTGGCGGCAGTGTCTGAGCAGATCAGAGCATGGGGGGACAGAAGCCATCCCGGACAGGCCTCCCAGGGGTCATTTTCCATTTCTTCCCTGCAGCCACTATCCCAGAAATCGGGAAAGGGCACTTTCAGGATTAAAAGCCTTTAGCTTCGCTTCTTCCTGCCTAAGAATGGAAAATCCAAATCACTCTGAAGCAGTGCTTTCTTTTCAAGACGCTAAGCAGCTTCTTTCAGGCAATTGCTTTTAAATCTCTCACATGCAAGCTTAAATAAGTGATATTGTTGCATTATCACCCGCGTGGGTTAAATTGAATTGGAGGAAAGGGGTCTTTGCTTCCTTTAATCTTTGAGAAAAAGGCAAACTCTAAAACTATGCCAAACAGCCTATCAGTAGTTTTACTGCTCCACATGTTCAAAGAGAAATGTGTCCACAAACTCTGAGCTGGCATTTGTCTGTCCTAGATGCATCCTCTTGCCTGCTAGGAAGGGAGGAGCGACAGACACTCAGGAATATGATTCCAAGAGAGCTCGCTAGGAAAGAGAGGCGGCTGAGAGACTTTCTCCCTGGACCTTGTGAAATGCTCTATTTTGGGAGAGAAGACCTCCTTCCTGGGTGCCCCCGGCAGGTTCCCTTCCTGTCTCAGGGGTCAGGGCTAGGTCACGTGTCTATTTTATGTCTAAGCCGCTCACTGGCAAGGGGAAATGGGTTGCTGTGAGTGGTTTGGACAATTCTTTTGGGGCAGAGTGGGTAGAGCGAGGGGTCAAGGCCATTTTGGAGGTTGTATCTGGAGCCCTCCAGGCCCAAGCAGCTGTGCTTTGGTTTTAGGCAGCTCAGAAGTTTTCTGCTTTTTATTTAAGGTCTTTTGTAACAGGAAATGGCCTGAAAAAAATGGCAAAAATATTTTGTCTCTTTAAAACATCTCCACTCCTTTTTGAGAACTAAAACCTGCATCTTTATCTCAGGACAGGGGTTGGGAGGGGCTGGGCATTTTGTTCTTTGTGCTACAGGAGATGGCTCAGCCCAACCAGACCCACGGGGGAGGGTGGTGGGGTGGGGCGGGGGGGGGGCGCCCCGGGTGGAGGTCACAGGATTGTCTTCAGCGAGACGCAGGATCATCAACTGAGGTCAAACAGCGATTGCCTGAAGCCGAGAACCCTCCCTTTAAAAGCTCTGTATTCCTGCTTATGATGAGGACGAATGAAACTTCTCTTTCTTTCTCCTCAAACCACTCGTCCTTGTCCTTGTTCTTCTGATGTGGCCTCGGGGACAAGTGCCCAACTTTCAGTAACATTTTGGTTGATTAAATGAAAGCAGAAAAGAGGTGCCGTTACATCTGTACTCCGAATTCGAGGAGCAGGGCCTGCCTGTTATACATACCTGTGGACACTTTATGGCCTTGCTAGGAAATCCTCAATTCCAGGAGCTCTCCTGTCAACCAGCAAGAGACACAATGTTGCCGGGGCCCTCTCTGGGGCATGACTGCCTCGGTGACGTCCAGGGCAGTGCACAGACCCTCTCGGGGCACCTGGACCACCCCCGGGGTAATAATGATACAGCCAGAATAACTTGGACAATTTCGACCCCTAGCAGTTTTCTTTTAAAGTCCCTTGATTTGGGGTCGGAAGTACATTCTAGGGTCAAAGGAGTCTTTTGGCCTTACTTTCAGAGGGGGGGCCCCGAGTGCAGGACCATCAACGTTTGTTTTCTTCCAGGTGCTAAACTAGGAAACGCTGAGCCCAGGTGCCCTGCGAGGCCAGCGGGGTCCCCGCAGCGCAGAAACATCAGGCGCAGGGCAGCATTTCCTCCCCTTGAGGCTGTTGCTCCTGCAGACATGTTTCCACCTCCGGGAACAGGTTCCTGGAAGTTGTGACCGGAGGACAGTCAGTCCAGCGGAGACGCGTGGCACTGGGCGAACGCGAGGGGGCCGAGGAAGGGATCTCCCAGGCGCAGCTCTGGGCCCTTGCAGTGCTGGCCTTCTCCAGTCACGGTCTATCAAGGGACGAGCCGTTAAGACATGTCCCCGCCGTGTGCCTGCCTTCCTGCACGGCTGCGTAGCCCCTTTCCTCCCTTCTCGACGCCGTAGGTTTAGCAGCCACCCTGACTTCTCCCTTGCTGACAACGCTGCTTCGTCCCTGTGTCTGTCCTCCCGGTGCTTCCTGTTGCCTGCCCTGGACGTAGAATCTTGTGACCCTGGGTGATGATGGTGGCCCCTGTCCCTGGCATACGAGTGAATGTATAACCTGTTCCTAGCCAGTGAGTCCTTAGACGAAATCTGGAAGCTTCTGAAAATGTTTTGTTGTTCCTTAGAAAATAGAGAAAGAAGAAGGAGACAGACCCTTTTTCTCCTCTGGATTTGATCACGGCTGTTTCCAATCTTGGGATGTGGCGACCACCTTGTGGGGAGGAAGGGAGCCAGCTCGAGGCGAACCTGATCGACCTGGTCTGGTCGACCAAGAAATGCAAACGACTTGGATCCTTGGCCCACTGGAGTTGCTGAATTAATCAGCCCTAAAACTGCTGTCCCTCTAACCTTTCCATGCAAGACTAACTCCCCTTGTGTAGACCACAGTGAGTTTAATCTGAAAGCACCCTAAACAGTAACCATAATTTGGGGTTGTCTCTATTCACAGACAGCTGCTACATCCCCTTCTCACGTTAGTTCTCCTATCCTCTACCTCAGCACGAATTCTTTTAAGATTTGAGTGGTGCCAATGCCTGAAGCCCACTTTGAAGGGAAAATCTGCATAGCTTCTGAGCAGAAATATGTGTTAGCACAATCGCCACTACTGATGGCGATTACTCCCATTTCTTTAGCACATACCCTGTATGAAGCCAGTGCTAAACGCTTTGCATGCACTATCTTATTTAATTATCACAATGACTCCATGAGGTAGGTACTATCATTATGCCATTTTATAGATGGGAAAACTGAGGCCCACGAAGGTAAGTAATTTTCCCAGGGTATCAAAGCTAGTAAGTCTCAAAGCTAAGGGTCAAACCAGACTCTGACCACACCCCATCACTCATTGTCCTGAACCCTCTCCCCCTCTAATCGTGGGAACAGCAGACGTGCATGGGGTGGAGACCTCTTCATCTGATAGCTTCACAGAATCAATATGTGAGTTCCCCTGGGATGTGAAATCTAATTGAAACTCTAGGAGCAATTGAGTATATAAAATTCACTGTTTGACATGAATTCTCTTGTGAGTTTTATTTAACTTCTCTGTACTTTAGATTCTCTGTGAGATTGTGACAAAGAGACTTTCCACTACCTACTTCCTTAGGATGTAAGAAGATAATTGAGATAATGTATCTGAAAGCATTTGCAATATCGAGAGGAAAGATACCATGGAAAACCATGCTATGGTTAATGTGATTTTTTTTTTTTTTTTGAGACAGGCTTGTTCTGTCGCCTGGGCTAGAGTGCAGTGGTGTCATCATAGCTCACTGCAACCTCAAACTCCTGGGCTCAAACAATGCACCTGCTTCAGCCTCCTGAGTAGCTGGGGCTACAGACACATGCCACCATGCCCAGCTAATTTTTCTATTTTTGGTAGAGACAGGGTCTCAGTCTTGTTCACACTGGTCTTGAACTCTTGGCCTCAAGCAATCCTCCTGCCTCAACCTCCTGGAGTGCTAGGATTACAGGCATAAGGGTTAATGTGATTTTAATAACTCCTCCCAATTCTTAGGATGTTGATAGTGTAATGAAATATTAATTTGTTGGAAATTTTCCATACAACTCCTTAAACTCTCAGGAGAAAAGCCTCTTTGAAAATGAAAATGAGAAATCAGATGAATTATCAGCTATGGGTAAAATATTTTTTAGTGCTCATAATGTCATATTGGACAGAAGACACGTTTGTGATAAGTAAGGGGCAGTTTTTCTTATTTTACATTGGCGTTTGTAAAGCATAAGTAAAATAGAGGCCCTCTTTAAAAGGAAAAATGTCTCACAGATAGCTAATGTTGACTTAAATTATTTTTTATGTTACTTAAATATGAACAAATCTGAAACTAAATACAGTCCTTACACTGGTAGATCTAATACTATTATAAAACCAAGATAAGTTTATAAATTTTATAAAAACAAAATGATAAAACCAATGAAATTCAGATCGATAATATTAATTTAACATGATGGATGATGTTTTGTTGAAATGAAATAGGTTGGGTTTGACAGTGTAAAGAACAAAAAACTCTTATTTGGCTCTATGTTTAAGAGTTCTGGTTCTAGACTCGGACTGGCTGGATTCAGACCCCTGCACTGCCTCTTAGTGGGTGTATGGCCATGGGCAAGTTACTTAAACTCTCTGAGACTCGGTTTCCCAACTGGAAAATGATGTAATAATAGTATTCATCTCAAAGAGCTCCAGTAGCGATTAACGACAGTGACATTTATCAATAACCTAGCATGGTGTCTGGTCATAGTAGGGGCTCAATAAATGTTAGGTATTACTAATAACATTATTTGTTTTACATCCTTAATACTAATGAAGAGAATTCATATTTTCCGTAAGCATGCTTTACATGGGATTAAGAATTTCATTACTTTGTTTTTTAGTTCACGATGATCAAATCTTATATTTAACTGAACTCTGTTATGAACCATTTTTTGATAGCAGGTGTTGATGAGGTATCACTTAATAATAGTATAAAGCTGCCTTGTCATTTGAAGATTAGTTTGAGTCTGAGGCAGCGTTACAATTTGCCTTAAGTGAGTAGTTAATACAGTTATTGCCGGAATTAATAAAAGAATAACTTTTAATGACATATTTACTCCTGTACTCACGGCAAGCTGATTTGAATGAAGAAAGGTCAGAAAGCTCAACTGCTTACAAGATTTGATGATCACTGAATTCTACCTTGTGCTTGGGAAATCTCAGTTCTTTGACTGGTTTTTAAAAAATGTGAACTACTGCAGGAAGCCATGATTTGGTCAGGTACGGCTAAGAGTGTATGGCCTGTCTTTGTGTGTGCGCACGCGCATTCCTTCCTATTCCCTCTGGCCTCTCCTGCGCTGGTCTGTGCTGGGGCATCACTTTCCTGTAGGTAGGTTTTTTTTTTTTTTTTTTGAGACAGAGTCTCGCTCTGTTGCCCGGGCTAGAGTGCCATGGCGTCAGCCTAGCTCACAGCAACCTCAAACTCCCGGGCCCAAGCGATCCTCCTGCCTCAGCCTCCTGAGTAGCTGGGACTACAGGCATGCGCCACCATGCCCGGCTAATTTTTTTATGTATATATTTTTCGTTGTCCAGATCATTTCTTTCTATTTTTTAGTAGAGATGGGGTCTTGCTCTTGCTCAGGCTGGTCTCGAACTCCTGACCTTGAGTGATCCACCCGCCTCGGCCTCCCAGAGTGGTAGGATTACAGGCGTGAGCCACCGCGCCTGGCCTATAGGTAGGTTTTTATTCTCTTTCTCAGAGAATGTACTTACTCAGAAGTCACACTTCAAATAACAGTCTGTCTTAACTTTAACTGCCAAGGAGTCTGATTCCCTCCATAAAGCTCTGCAGAAATGTCTGTCTGGTCAGTGCCTTGCCCCAGGCTGAGAGTGCCAGGGTGTCTTGCCCCTCCACTTGGCAGGAGGAATAACTTCCTGAAACAGACTACTCCACTGGACAGACACATAGCCATTGGTACTTAGTATTTAGGGACAATGTGGTCTCGTGCCTGGTGACAGAGGCTCAGGAGCATTACTTGTTAACTACTTCACGCCCAGCATCCTGTTGCCATGGAACACCATAACTTACTTGTTTTGTAAATTTGCATTTAATGTTTTTTCTTAAGAGAAACAACTTGTGTCATAAATACCTGCGAGCACAGTCTTAGAATACTTCCACTTTTAGGAGAAATGCTCTTCACATGTTTCAAGGCTTCACCGAAAAGATGAGGTAAAAATTGATAATTAATTGTAAATTAAAAAGTAACTTATACTACATTGGATTCCTGGGGTTCTACCGGCAGGATGCCATTTATTAATTTCAATATTTTGTTTTTACTGATTCCCGTTTTGGATTCTATGTTTGTCTTTTTGTGTTTGTATGACGTACAGGAGAACCAAAATCCCAGGGTGAGCGGGTTTTGATGAAGAATAACAGAGCATTTATGTCATGTATTTACACGAGATTGAAAATTCTTCTCTAAATGTATTTGTTTCCATCCCTTCGGATGCATAGGTGGGGAAAGAGAGAGGGCAGTTTGGGATCCAGGCGGCACTCGCGGGAATCGGTGAGGGGCAGCAGCCTCTCTGCCTGCCAGCCCTGCTGTGCACGCATTTGTTTACCCCGCTTCCCCCCTTGTGAATAAATCTTTCATATTCTTGTCCTTAGGGTCATTAAAAGAAGAAAAACATGATCTTTTTGTGGTTTGCTCTTTCTTGGTTCAGGAAAGTGAAATTTAAGGCGAAAATCACCCCTGGCAGAATGGAAATGCCAAACTTTCCAACTCAACTTTTCCTGGGTTAAAATCAAACAGGGCGGTGAGGATCAAGTCTTCTTTTCCTGGCTCAACAAATCATAGAAGGAGCAACAACAATGTCATTTAATATCCGGGAAAGGTTTCTATGCAAAGGACTTTATTACGTTTGGATATGAAAGAAGAGAATGAAGAAAAGTTTCTGAAGCAAAATACAAAAACCCAGGCCTGGAGTCTCAGTGTAGCAAAAATGGTTTCTTTACCCATGAGGGCTCCAGGCTTCATTGACACTCGGCTGCAGCCATCATGGTTGCTGCTACAAATTGGGCACCTACTGTATACCAGGCTCTTGATATATGTAATGTTTAATTCTCAGAATAACCTAGCAAGACAGGTAATTTTATTCCTGGACCCACTGGACTTAAACCAAAGGTCCTCCCTTCTCATCTCATTTCATTTGCCCTCCGTTTGATCACTCTCATCTCTACAACTTTCTTCACGAACTTGCCTGTTGCCACGTCTTTCTCAGCCAGGCAGCATAAGCCCAGTGCCGATCACAGCCGTCAGACATGGCTTCGGCCTCTGCCTTTTCCTTCTCACACCTCTCCCAACCCATAATAACTTCCTTCCCGACACACCCTTCCCCCACCCCCTCTCTTCCATTGCATCATCCTTAATGTCCTCTTGCTCTCAGCTGCTGGCTGGAAGGTCTCTTCCCCGTCAGAAGTCACAGCTTCAGCAAAATGTTTTCTATTCTGGTTTTGCAGTGACGGGCAGCAGCAGAGATTTCAGAGCTAGCAGTGCTATTATTACGGGAGGCCAAGAGGCTGGAAATCATAAATAAATAATGGTATATCCTCCTGAGACCATCAGCAGAGCCAACTGGGGTGGGGGGGAAAATGTTCACCTTCACTCTTCTGGGCACGTTACCTTTCCTTGGGCGGGAAGTCAACTGGACAGACAGAATGATGGAGCGGGTGGGGCCTGACTCGCCAGAGGTTAGAAGGAGGCTCTCTGCCAGAAATGTGATGCTTTGACATTTTTAGTAAGTCTTATTTTGGATGCAAAAGTTGAGGTAGCTGCCTTTCTTCCTGGGGGTGGCCTCCCCCCATCCCTAGGTCTGCGTGCTTGGTGGATTTGTGCGGGGAGAATGCTACTAGAATTTAGCATTTACCAATGAGCCATGGCATACTTCAAAAACCACAGTCTTAATTGTTTTTAATGGAATACAGCTAATTATAGATAATTAAAATGAAGATGAATTTTCCTGTTGCATGAGATATTTGTCGTGCTCACTTTTCATCTAATAATGGCACAATAAAACCAACAGCAGCAGCGATACTGGACTGCAGTTACGTGCAACGTGTGGCCCGTGATCGTCTACATCAGAATCGCCTGCAGTTGATTGTTAAAAATGCGGATTTCTGGACTCAGATGCAGGCAAACAGAATGTCTGGGGTGTGAGCTCCAGGAATCTGCATAGTTAGCTAGACTCTCAGATGATTCTTAAGAACATCAATGTTTAAGATTCATTGAATGAGCACATATTTTGTGCTAGAGACTTTTATCAGGTTAGAAAAAAATCTTCACAGCAATCTTATAAAGTCGGTATTATTAACTTCAATTTTAATCTGAAGCTTAGAGAAGTTGAATAACATCTCTAAAGTCACACAGCTAGTGACAAAGCCAGGACTCAAGGCCCGTGTAATGAAGGCCTGTGCCCTTTCTAAATTGTCCCCTCAGGCGCCCCTGTCTGCCAGGCCACCAAAGCCATCTGAGACAGCAGTGAATGGGCACAGGAGAGTTCCCTGGCAGAGGCCCTGACCGTGGGAAAACCATGGCAGCTGTGAACTCTTCTCCAATTGCTGATTCATTTCCTGCTGATTGTGGGGCTCACAGCTCCTGGCAGTCCGTGCTCCTACTCCATGGGGTGCTTTAGTTGATCCTGGAAACCCATCTTTATGGAAACTCTGATGACGAGAGGCAAAGTGTGGCAGATGCTGTTGGGAGCCCACCTGACACCCATGTGCTCCTCTGCCAGTGCTGGGGGCTGTGTGCTTCAGGGAGGCGCTGGGACCACTCTAGTACCTGGCGTTTGAGTCCTGATAAGCTAAATTTTACTGGGGATTTTATTGTGCTTGCCACTGAGCCAACAATGCAGGTGACATCCACTTCTTGTCAACGAGATGTGAGAGGGATTCCTTCCTTACCAAGAGCCATCCACGCCGCTCCATTGAAAGAGCCTGGCTAACACGTTGTACAACTCTAGGGGGCACCAGGACATTGGGTTCTACGTGGACAGAGCCCTTGGAGTTGGACACACAGAAAGCAAGGTAAAGGGTGCGCCTGGAGTTGGGCAATGTGGTCATGCACGGAGAGGGGTTTGACCTTCACCCACAGAACACTGAGCCACTCGGGGTTTCCAATCCCACGGTTACACGCTGATATCAATTGAATAAAGACTTTAAAATGCAGAACTGTCTGGGCACAGTAGGCTTTCTGGGTAAACTGTGTTGCTCCTTATTTAACAAAAGCTAAATTCTAGTGTCTCCCGAAGTTAGAGGTTACACTGAAGCTGTCACGAGAGGATAAACGTCTGTCTGGAGCAGTTCCAGGCCAAGGGGCCCTGCGGGCAGGCGTCTCTGCAGGAGCTGAGCTCAGAAGCCTCAGACTTGCAGGTCCGGGGGCCCCAGGGCTCAGCGCTCTTCCTCTTCTCTCGGCCTTTGACTGTCAACTTCCTCAGGACATCCATCTGGAAGACCCAACTTCCTCACCTGGCACTGTCCTATCAGTGTGTCAGGATGGGGACATGTCTGGGGATCGATCTCTGCCCCTCCCAACTCCACTGGAAGGGGGCTCTTCCCGACCTCGCTACAGCAGGGCTGCCCTCAACTTCCTGGCGGGGTCTTAGCCAGAACCCAGTTGTACATTCTTCTTAAAGGTGCTGTTTCCTTTGAACACAATACTATAGGGGAGAAAATAAAATTTCTTTTCTTTTCCTCAGGTTCTTAGTTGAGACACTCTCCTGAAAACAGAAGTCAGATTAACAAGAGAAAAACCAGTAGGAGTTTATTGACCTGCATGGTACCCCTCCCATGGGAGAGGGCTCAGTTCAAAAGTATTTCTCTCTCAAGGCAGTGGCTGAGCGGCCTTGCCTAAATAGTATTTTATGATACTGCTGAGAGAGAGCATTAAAAAAAACAGTATTTTAACAAAGAGCCATAAATCTTACAGCGACAAGACAAACAAGAGAGCATCTTCAGGCTTCCGAAAGGTGGGAAAGTGCGGGAAGGTAAATTTATGGGCAAAGTAAAGTCAGTCTGCTGCTAGAGCCTTCGGCGCCCGCTGTCTCTGGGTGGACAAGCGAGCCTTGTGCAGGGGCTGATCTGCAGGGGAGGGCTCCAGAGAGGCGGGCAGCGAGACTCTGTCTTTGTAAACTGCTGTTCTGCTATCGGGCAGAGGCAGGGGTAGAGTGTCCCTCTGTATTTTTTTTTTGAATATTTAGGATGTTTTATTTATTTATTTATTTCAGCATATTATGGGGGTACAGATGATTAGGTTACGTATGATGCCCTTGCCCCCCTCCGAGCTTCAAGTGTGTCCATCCCCCAGGAGGGGGGGTGTGCATCGCACTCATTGTTTGTGCATATGCCCGTCCCCTCCTCCCCCCTCCCCCCTCCCCCTGCCCAACATCCAATAAATGATCGCAATCCCATTACTGGGCATCTACCCAAAAGAAGAAAAGTCGCTCTATGAAAAAGATACCTGCACTCGAATGTTCATAGTAGCACAATTTACAATTGCAAAGATGTGGAAACCACCCAAATGTCCCTCTGTTTTTAACCTTCTTCAGCTCAATAATCCCCAGTATTTTAGAAAGGAATATTGTGGTTTTCTTCAATATAATAGAGTATACAACTTTAAATGGTTTTTGAAAATATACCTTTCTTCTCCAGTTAGTGCAATTACACATGCTCAATGCAGAGAATGAGGAAATCATCAAAGAGCACACACTCAAAAATAAATCCCAAACCAAATGTAATCCTGACACCTGCAGGTAACCATTATTAAGATTTTATTTATGTATATATTCTCCATCTTTTTAGTTTCATATTATTATCTCCCTTAAAATGATCATTATTTACATTATGATGATCCTCACAATCGCTACTGTTACTCATAATTATTTTTATCATCATTTGCTTCTTGGGTAATTATTGTGGTTGTTGTTATGCAACACTGAGTAGTTTCTCTATTCACAAGTGGTGTCCAGCCTGACAAAGCTGAGTAGGAGGATTATCCTAAAGACAAACACTCACGGCCAGTCTTAGCTGTTGCTGTACTTCCTGGGGTTCCTTTGAAGGTCGAGCCTTCTGGAATATTCCAAGTCCCCTGTGGAGGCAGGGATCATCTCATGCTTGCTAAGGAGACTTGGGGAGGTTGAACCGTCCCTTCCCGAGGCTGTGCAAAGATTTAGAAGGCCCCTCCCCCATGGTCCTAGCAACTGTAGGGCAGGCCCACAAGCTGAAGCGAGGGCTCCAGGACAAGCCTGTCCAGTAGAAAGTTTCCTAAGTCACCTCAGAGGCTTTTCCGCTTGGAACGGCAGAGGACTTCACACTTCACCTTCTGCCAGAGCCTCTCCCTCCACCCCCTGCAAAGTTTTTTAAGTCAATGTAGGAGCCTGGGAGCTGCCACTGCCCACAAACAATGTGCATGGAGAGCACCCCAAGACGGCCTGAGTCTCGGGACATGCTCTCCATCCCCTCAGGGGGCCGTGGAAGGCTGCAGGCGTACTTGCCATTTTCAGCAGCTTGGATGAACCTGGAGAGCATCGTGCTAAATGAAATAAGCCGGACCCTGAAAGACAAACACTGCGTGATCTCATTTATATGTGGAATCTAAACAAGTCAGACTCATAGAAGCAGAGAGGAGAATGGCAGATACCAGGGGTGAAGGGTGGGAGAAATGGGGAGATGTCGATTACAGGGAACAAAGGCTCAGTTATGCAGGACGAGTAAGTTCTGCAGATCTTATGTACAGCATGGTGACTACAGCTAACTACGCGCTGTTGCATGCTTGAGATTTGCTAAGAGAGCTGATCTTACGTGTTCTCACCATACACAAAGAAATCTTAACCGTGTGAGGTGATGGAAACCAATCTAATTTCACGTGAGAACCAAGGGAAAGAAACACGTGCTTCAACATAACGAGCAGGTGATCATCAGAGCCTTGGTCAGACTCGGATCATGGTTTCCACCTCTAGCTTCTTAGGAAAAGCATCCAAATCTCTCCTTCCTTCCAAGTGACATCCGTTTATTAGAGAAGAATTTTGAAAATGTAAGTGAGTAACATGAAAATGAAACCCATCCTCTAGACCTCTACCTAGAGTTAACCACTATTGACAATTTGGTTTATAGCCCTCCATTTTTTTTTTAAAAAATCAGTTATGTAGATATATAATTCACACAATATATAGTTCACCCACTTAAAATGCACAATCCAATTGATTTTCATGGATTAACAAAGCTGTGCATCCATCACCACCAACTTTAGAATATTCTCATTACTCCAGAAAGAAACCCTACACCCACCCTGACTCCCCGCCCCACCCCTCAGCCCTGGGCAACCACTAGTCTACGTTCCATCTCCATAGATTTGCCGATTCTAGATATTTCATGCAAACAGAACCATCCGTATGTGGTCCTTTCTTTCCGGCCTCCTTCACTCACCTTCATGTGGGTGAGGGCTGTCCCTGTTGTAGCCTGCGATGGGTGAGTTAGGCTCCTCATGCCCAGCTTACTGAAAGAATCTATTACATTTCCTTCTCATCCTTTTATGATTCAATTTTTAGTGTTTAAATCTAATATTTAAACCTTTTTTTGGATTTCATTTCAATAAAAGTTAGAAGTGACTTAGGAATGCAACTTTGTTTTGTTCTAATTCACCACCGATTTTTCCAGCACCTTTTATTCCCCACTGGTAGGAATTCTATCGTTATCGTACTCTAAATTCCAATATACGTGTCTACACTCTATGCTGCCTCTTTAAGATAGAGTCTCCAATTTAAAACTAGAAAAGCAGCACAGGGAAGGATTTTTCAGTGTCTTCCAGGGTGCAGAGTTGCTAGGCCCCAATACCCACCATGCTGGGATTGCTACCCACATCCTCCCTCAGCATGGTGGTGGGGGAGGCACAGCTACCCTTAATGTTGAATGCAGATTGCTGAAGCCTGGGTGAAAATTGGGAATAACTGAAAGTTTTAACATCAGGTTTCTAATAAAGCATTTTAAAGAAATTGCCTTTGGAGAAGGTATGAAGACTAGTAGGCAAGAAAAATGGCCTTGACATCTTTCATTTTCAACAGGAAAAATAATCAAGGGCAAAGTTTAAAATGGGTTCCCAGGTTCACTGATTAATAGGCAGAACGGTCTTTAAAACCTGCTTGAAGCCCAGTGCCAGCTGTGCCTCCCTAGTACATCCAGGGGCACCAGGAGAGATAGCAGAGGCCCTTTCAGAAGGAACTGTTCTGCCTGCTGTAAATAGTAATGTGAGGCTGGGCACGGTGGCTCACGCCTGTAATCCTAGCTCTCTGGGAGGCCGAGGTGGGAGGATTGTTTGAGCTCAGGAGTTTGAGACCAGCCTGAGCAAGAGCGAGACCCTGTCTCTACTAAAAATAGAAAGAAATTAATTGGACAACTAAAAATACATACAAAAAAAAAAAAAAACTAGCTGGGTATGGTGGCGCATGCCTGTAGTCCCAGCTACTCGGGAAGCTGAGGCAGGAGGATCGCTTGAGCCCAGGAGTTTGAGGTTGCTGTGAGCTAGGATTATGCCACGGCACTCTAGCCCAGGCAACATAGTGAGACTATGTCTCAAAAAAAAAAAATAGCAATGTGACATTCGAAGCAAACCTCAGCGAATCCATCCCTGGCTCTGGGACCGGAGCAAGGAATCACAGGCCCAATCTGAGCTTGAGGGGGAAAAAGATGACATTGCTCTGGGCTGCACCAGGATGTCATATTAGTTGTGGAGAACAGAAAACGTTGTGAATTTATATACTGCCATGCTAAAAAACCATTGTTTCCAGGGTAAATGCAAAGACAAGGTAGAAATCTATTTCCAACACACAGCTAAACTGTGCAGTGGTTGTTCTACAACAACAGTCATCCCACTGTATCACTTAAGGATTGGTTCTAGGAGCCCCGCCCCCCCGGATATCAATATCCTTGGATGCTCAAGTCCCTGATATAAAATGGTGTTTTCAACCTAAAATAATCGAAAAGGTCAGAATCCGGTTTAAAGAGAGTTTATTCAAGTGCAAAGTTTGAGAATGGCCATTCAGGAAGCACAGATTCCAAAGAATGGAAGTCAGTGTTCCAAAGCGTAGAAGTTTGGGGTCATTTATAAGGTTTGGGAAGCTTAACAGAATCTTAGCGTCTTTCTATATAAAGCTTAATGCATAGTTGCAGTAATCTGATTAGTCAAAGCAGTCTTTTTCTTTCCAGAAGAGTTACATACAACATTCCACACTGAGGATGAAAGAGTCACGGAGTCTTCTGTGCCGTACGGTCTGAGATAGGTACGTGACAATAAAGGAGGCTGTTGATCTACAACAAAGATCAGTTATTGGAAGGGGAAGAGGTCTGGTCTCTGGTCCCTTCTAGTCATTTAGAGAACAGGAACAATGAGGAAGAGAATTAATACATAATCCAAGAGGCAGAAGTTAAAACTATATATTAGTGACTCGGATCACACTCACATCTCTTTCAAGGCATTGAGTGTTTGAGGGGTTCCAACAGCTTTTAAATTTTATTTATATTCACAATGTAGTATTTGCATATAACCTACACAATCCTTCCCTATACTTTAAATCATCTCTAGATTACTTATAATACCTAATGCTATGTAAATAGTTGTTGTACTGTGTTGTTTTTTATTTGTATTATTTTTATTGTTGAATTGTTGTTTTTATTTCTTTTGAAATTTTTTTCTTTTGTCATCATCAAGTGTCCAAAATTAATTTGAACATTTTTGATCTGTGGTTGACTCAAGCTTAGAATGAGAAACCTGTGGATATGAAGGGTCAACTCTATAAATGTGGTCTTGATTTTGGTTCTTGACATTGAACTCCTAAAACCCTTGGCATTCCTTGAATGATAACAGGACTTTTGGTATGCTAATGAGATGAATTCTAGCTCAGGGGCCCCTGGATAGCTTCAGGAAGGGGGCTGGTTGCCAGAAACACAAACCATGTGGTTAGAGATGGGAACTTTCAGCCCCACCCCTGGACCTCCAGGGAAGGGAGAGAGACTGGATTGACTTAATCAACAATGGCAAATGATGCGATCAATAGGCCTACATAATGGAAACTCCATCAAAACTGTCAACCTTAAATAATGAGATTCAGAAAATATGATTAAGCATAAAGTTTATTCAAGCCCAGAGCTCGAGGATGGCCACCAGGGAGCATGGATTCAGGTTGCCCTGAATATACACTCCAATTAGCAGCAGTTACAAGTGTGTTTTTAAGGAAAACGAAGAGACAGCTCCTAAGTTGTCTACCAAGAATTTACATTAATATAACATAAACTATTGATTGGATATACATTGTTCTTTGCGTTACAAATTCCAGGAACACGAAGATAATGGGTGAGGCAGTTAGTCAGAAACAAAATGCCTTTGGCCAGCTTGATTGCTCGAGCCTAGCCTGGACAACATAGGGAGACGCTGTCTATACAAAAAATAATTAGCCTTAGTATATGTCCTTCCTCACTTTTACCAGATTATTTCCTAAGAGTTAAGCAGAAACCAGGCCTGAAGAAACAAAGAATGGAAGATTTGTTCCATCTCTGACTTCAGCCAATTACCTGACCCTGAGTCTGAACTCCCTGCCTTTCTACACCTTTGACTGGCAGCCAGCCAGCCTCACCATGCACGCCTTCCTGATGGAGTTCTCTCCACACACTGGTGCTGGCCAGTCCACGGAGGCTACACACGGGACACCTCTTGTTCTTTGCTTTACCTTTTGATGTGTAGGGCCCAACTGTAATACATTTAAATGTTTAGTATCCAGACCAAAGTGAACGTGGGACATATGTGACATACATGTTTGCTTAGTATGCATGCGTGTGCCCCCTTCATGAACATTCCTAGCTCCTCCTATGACCAGTTAAATATGTATAATGGGCTAACGGGTTCAGCATAAATTCCTGTCTCACTTCCTCCTTTGAGGTGATTGCTTTCAGTCTCAGCCAAAGGCTCCACTTCCCAGCCTGCAGGTTGCAACCCTTTTAGGAAATAAAACTCCCCTTTCCAAATTTATAGATTTTGTGATTTTTGAGTCGACATCAGTAAAGCACTTTCCTGCGTTCTGTGAGCTATTTTAGCAAACTATTGAAACTGCAGAGGGGGTTGTGGGAAGTCCCTGACTTCATAGCTGGCTGGTCAGCAGTACAGTGGCCTGGGCTTGAGACTAGTGTCTGAGGTGGGAGTGGTCTCGGGGGACCGAGCCCTTAACCCGCGTGGTCTGCGCTTACTCCAGGCAGTTAGCGTTGAATTGTAGGACATCCAGTTGGTGTCTGAGAGATTGGGAATTGGTCAGTGTGAGGAAAAAACCCACACAGTTGGCCTCAGAGGAATCATGAGTAAAAGAACTTCAGACCGAGGGAGGGAGATGTCAATCCGGGCCCTGCACCCCTGATGTGGCTTGAAGCTTCCCGGTGCTAAAATGTCCTTACTACTCAGTTGTATTGGGAACTCAATCTTCTTTCTCCCTTGATCTTGAGTACTTGGGCTCCATTTTTGAAGGGTATTCAGACTTACTGTATAAAATACTCATCCAAACCCAAGCAAGAAAAGCCCGCCAGGCTCTCGGCGGCCGCGGTGAGGTTTGTTTTCTTGGTGCCTGGAGAAACCTGCAAGGGCCGAGCCTGAGCGAGACGGGTTTGGCAAAGGGGAAACCCAGAGTCTGAGAAATGGAATGACAGAAGCTGAGTTCGCTGCAGAACAGACCTGGAGTTACTAGTTCACAGCGAGAGCTTCGCTCTCTCAGGCTCAGGGATTTTTCCTTTTTAATGTGCTTCTGAACCACTCTTTTAAGAGAATGTGGTTTCATAAGATTAAAGAAACTTTGAATATTAGAAAAAGAATTTTTCATCCCTTATGCCCTGTCTACTTTAAAGAGGGTTTTGAGGTGGCTTAAAATACGAAAGCATATATAAAGTAGGACAGTGAAACCAGAGATAAGAAGGCGTGCACAGGGGCCCAGGGTGAGAGGGATGAATTTACTGCTCATTCCAGAAGTTACTAAATCAGGACCTAAAGGTGGTTTGACAGATTGTGCAGTTCACGTTGCCAGATTAAAGAAAACCTGCTAGAGAGATGAATATTTTCAGGTACTGAGTTTTATGAGGATTTTTTTGGTGTAATTCCTCATAGGAAGGGCCCTGAACAATGTCCCCGTAGTAATTTTGTAAAAGATATAAAAACTTGAAAAAAACAGACTAAGAATCCTTGAGCGAGCATTGCATGCGGGATGACCTGAGTCTTGTGCTTCCCCTGAGCTTCCGGTCATTCACCCCTGCCTGTCCCACAAGGTGACAAAAGGCAAAGAGAAACCCTTTGCTAAAATTGCTATAGACTAGAGCAAAATGGCTGCTCAGTGCAGGAGGGGCGGGGTGGGGGGCGGTCATCGCTGGAGTTCAGAGGACATGGGGAGAAACGTGGATGGGCAACAAAGGTAATTATAGAGAGTGCAACATCTGGTCACTACTGGGAGACAGACTTAAGATTGCTCGTGACCACAGATCAGACACAGACCTTGTGTCCAGAGGACTTATCCCAATGTTACGAAACGAGTTGTGGCCAGAGAGCATATCATCAGATGAAGATAACAAAAGAAGCGGTTTGTTCCTTCACTCCCCCCCCTCCCCTCAAAAGAAGGTAATTATTGGAGAAACAGATTTGACCTTTGGATAACAGAGAGTAGAAGAAAAAATAACCTTTCAACTTAGGAAGAAAATATCAAAACACTTTACCTCTTGAGCTGAGGGCATCTGCGTGAGATTGGATGGGTTTAAGGGACTCTCACCAGCGCCCAGTTCCCCTGGCAGGTGACTCTTTGGAACTGGGTGCTCGGCAGGAACTGGCTTCATGGGAACGCTGTGGACCTCAGCCCCGGAGCCAAAGGAGTGACGAGGGAGGGCTGGTCTACCCTGAGCACTTGGAAAGGCTCCGCTCAATCCTAGCAGCTCTCCTCTTGTGACCTCCGGAAAATGTACATTAATGAACAGACCCAGCTACTGCCCTCTGCTTGGCTGTGAACCAGATGCCACAGCCACTGCTGTCCGCTCAATAAAATGCAGCCCGGTGAGTGCAGAGCCGATGGGGATGGCCGCGGAGTGCTGAGCAGGGATCCACACAGACACTGGACATTCAATGTGCTTTGTGTTTATTTCCCCTATTTCCAAAAAGAAGCAATAATGGAAGTATGGCATAAATCACTTACTGGTAAAACGAGATAAATTTCTAAAATGGGCTGCTGTGTGCAACCAATTTCACATTGAGAGTTGCGCCTTCTAAATGCTGAAAAGCTATAAATCACAAGCCTAATGGATTTTGTCCTGTCTATTCAATATCTTCCAGGGCATTGAATTTAGAATGTAATGCATTAAGGAGGGAAAAAAGACCTCTGCAGAAAACCACACGGGCATGCACATTTTCAGAGTAAACTTCCTCATGCTAAAAGCTTTCCCCCCTCCCGGGGACAAGGCCTTGCGCACTTCTCTCTGGCTGTTTTCCCCATCACAGACGAAGGGCTCACCTCCTAGTACGGCAGAAAGAACAAGGGCTGCCCTCACGACGCGGGACTTTGGGTAAGAAACATCAGGCTTGGAGCCACAGTGCTGTCGCCCATCCAGCGGACCCTGTGATTATGGGTGAGAAAAGGTCCCACAGGACTTAAGACGTCCCTGGTCTTACAGTAGTTGCTCCAACCATGGCAGCCACCGTGATGGTCATTTTACACTGTGATCCCTGCTCTCTTACCCACTGCTTCCTGGCGTCGGATTAGAGGACAGACTCTGCACAGCTTCCTCATTCTTACTTTGTCTTCCCTCCTTTCTACTGTGACCAGGACAAAAACCAGGAAGGAATGTCACTGCTTCATTAAATAGCAAAGCACACGATGACCTATGTCATTACAGGAGGTGCTCCTGGTGGGCGGGGGTCCACCCAGCTCTGGTTTGAGTCAAGCTTCTGAGTGGGGAGAGGCTCCCAGCATCCTGGGATCTTTATTTTTGGGAATCGCTGGCAGCTTCCCTGGCTGGGTGGGGTATTTTCCGGGCTGGACAAAGAGCCGCGCCTTGCTGTTCGGAGACGGGCTTCTCCCCGCCGGGCCTGGGTTAGGGCAGCCTGGGCTCCAGGAACTGCCAATTTGGTCACGAGGGTTGCTCTAGCTCACTGTTGGCAAAACTCAGCCCTGGAAAACAAAGCTGTGTTGCAAGATTTCTTCATTCCTTGGTTTGGACACCACCAAGTTACTCATAAATTTAATGTAATTGGAGCTTTTCTCACAGATGAATCACATGGCAAGTGCACAAAAGAACTGGCCAAATGCACCCGGACTTTTAGTTTTTAGACTTTATCTTGATTCTTCTTTTCTCTTTATATGTCATTTATCCCAAATCGGTATAAAAAAGAACAATAAAAACAGATACAGATAAAACTGACGTTGTTTTTATGCCGGTAGTACCCTAGCTAGGGCTTAGAAAGAAGCTTAATTCAGAAGAGCACTCTGGACTCTGACTTCGGTCACGAGGAGGGCTGGAGGAGGAAGGACATTTGTCCTTTGCCTCGGTTCCTTCAGCCCAGGCACGGGTGTGTCCCTGTGGGACCCCCGTCCGGCTGGCGGAGGAGCACCTGCTTTCTTTGCCCTGGAATACGCGTGGTGGGCCGCTGAGGCCTCGATGGTGGGTTAGACTGGGATGTCGAGTTTGTGGCATTTGTGTCACTCCTCTCCTTCGCTCACGGCGAACACTGTGAATGGCACGTAGTTCTCTTTCTGGGCCAGCCTGAGATGCGGCTCAGCCCAGGCCTCTGGATCGTCACTGGCGTCTGCCGTGTAGACTTGAGCGGTGCATTTGGCTTGTCCGGAGGGTCAGACTACCATGCGGGCCTGGATTTACGAGATGTCGTCAGCTACCGTGGGGCAGAGAATAAATGACCTGTTCTCTCCTAAAACACAAACCTTCGGCTGCTTCTCACACAGTGGTTAACCCAGAAAACCGTTTGGAGAAAGGAGTTGCCGAAACTGTTTTCCGAAGTCGCGCACCCCCGATTAGTCAGGCCGCTGTAACTCCAGAGATTGTACAGGTCAGCGAGGCATTGCGTTTCTGAGCGAAGCAAAACTCACCCAGGCGGGACGCAGGCATCTGTTGTCGTTTGGGAGGGTGGCTGTTTAGAGGCCCCTCTGGGGGAGGCCTCTGTCTCCCGGTGCCTTTGCCACATTGGGGACGCTCTGGCGGGGCTGCTGGCGGGCGGCACACGTGACGGGTGGGGCGAGTGGCTGGGCTAGAGCATGAGAGACAGGGAGGGGGGTCCAGCCACAGCCGCAGCAGCTACGGCGATGACAACGGCCTTAGTCTGAGAGCCGGCCCGACCTCTCCCCGACCCTGACAGCACGTTCCCTCACGGGTGCAAACAGCCCCGACCTGACGTGCCTCTCCAAGGTGCAGACTCCCCTGCATGAGGGGTCTGTTCTGGCCACACAAGCTCCAGTCAGCGCTCCTGGGATTTAAGGAGGTGTCCGTGATCGCGTCACGGGCATCATCAGCCACTTGCCCAACATCCATGCCCTTTCCCCCTCCCTAATGGATTCCAATCTCAGGAGGGTGCCAGTAAGCCCAACCGATTGTGCTGACCCCACGCCGCCCCTCAGCCATGGGCCTGTCAATCCAGGCCAAGACAATCACGGGGCACCGTCCAGTTAGCCAGTCCTTTTCTGGTGGAATGTCCTGGGGAGAGAGATGCTGAGCAGGGTCCCCCACCAAGCCCACACTCGCCTCACCTTTCCTCCCCGATCTTGAGGAGGCAACAGCCACCAGGCAACCTGTTTCTGGTCGCCGCATTGTGGTCAGCGCCTGCCCTAGCCGACAGCCCGGCCTTAAGGTCGCAGAGGTTCCCTTGGGGCTTTTAAATCTGTAGGAGTAAAGAGATCAGGCAGGAAAGCGCAGGAGAAACGCCCCTCTCCAGGCGCCATCCTGCCCCCAACACTGCTGCTTCTCCCATGAAGGAACCAACAAAGGGGGATCAGGATGCCGGGGGCCAGGGAAACAGAGCGACTGCAGAAGGAAAAGGCATCGTCAGGCCGACGTGTCTCCCTTGCTGTTCCGTGTCTGTGACCAGGAATTTGAAGATGATTCTGTGCTGGGGAGAACCTGGTCATCATGTGCTGAGAGGCCCACGTCCCTGGGAGTGCTCAGCTCTCATCCTCCTCTGCAGCCTGAAATTCTAGAGCATTCCAGGGACTGGGCTCTAGTTCTCTTCATGCCCAGGAGCACATCTCCGGAAGAGCTATAAGATCACTATGACAGAGATAATAATAACTACTCTAAAACCACATATTAGCCACCTGCTCTGCGTGGACCATCTCTACTCCTGTGATGCGGTAGAGAATGTGTTGTTGTGTCCAATTTACAGACAAGGAAAACTGAGGCCTATCAACACACGGCACTCAGCCATTTGCACACAGCAAGGGGTAGAGCTCAATTGTTTGTCAGCCTTTTGGCTAAGATCAAGTGTAGTATCTGTCCTTATTAGTTTAATATCTGGTGTGTCCCTTGTCCGAGGACAATATATTAAATGGGGTTTTGGAGCAGGGAGCTGGAATAGGAGCTTGCTCTGTCCACTGCACACGGCCGGCTGGCATTGCAGTACTCAGGAACGGTGCACCCTCCAGCAGGATCAGGTAAAAAAAAATACAGCTTAGAGTCCATGAGAGGTTGGTCGGTCCATCAGTGGACCCCTTCCACCGGGCAACACGTCCTCCCACGTGCCTGTGCCACCCTGGCCTGCCCACCAAGCTCCAGGTGCTGCTCGTCCCTGGGGTCTGGCCGGGGAGGCGGGAAGGCGGAGAAGCTGGAGCTGATCCGCCAATGCTCCCCAGCGGTTCTCGGGTCAGGGGCGGGAGCAGTGTTGCACATCTCACAAGGGACCCCGTCCCCACGGTGCCCGGAGGCCTCAGTGCCCTTTCATAGTGGATGCAATAGAAACCCAGACGTGGAAAAGGCCGGTTTCGAGCCAAGTCAGGGCAGTGTCGGGACCTCTGCTCAGAGCTTCTGCTCCTGCTCTGGGGACAGTGCTGCTCTCAGACCAGTCTGGCCAGGTCAGACCTGCTTCCCAGGGGACACTGCCTCCGCCCAACACCCTGCAGGTCCCACGGAAAAGTGTGTTAAATGAGGTCCCAAGGATGGGGCCTTAATCTCTTAATCCCTTAATCCCCCTTAGGACTGCAGTGGTGTCGGTACAAGAAGAGACCCTGGAGCTCGCCCGCTGTCTGTGACAGGGGAGAGGCCGTGGGATGGCAGAGCAGGAGGGTGGCTGTCTACCAGCCAGGAGAGGCCTCGCAAAAACTAATCCTGGTGGCACCTTGATCTTAGACTTCCGGCCTCCAGGCCCATGAGAAAGTAAATGCCCGTGGAAGCCACCCGACCCATGGGATTCGATTACGGCAGCCTGAGCAGACGGACTGTTTTCTTCAGAGCTCCCCACAGCCCGCCCAGCACGATGCAGGGTCAGCACAGGCTGTCGGGTCAGGGGGTCCAAGGTCTCACCCTGCCTTCCCACCTGGCAGGGACCTTGGCTTTGCTGTCCTTCTAGGAGCTGTTGCATAAGACTGGTATGAGAATTAACTGAGGCGGTGCACGGAAAATGCTCGTTGTGGTGTGTGGAGCACATAAGGATATCGCTATTATCCTATTTCTGGAGTAGCCAGCAGGGGGTATTTTTTTCTGGGTCAGGGACACTTGGGTTCAACTGCTCTGGGTTTTCCAGCTGTGGTGCCGTGGTTCCAAATACACGTCCTGACTCTGTTGTCAGGGTAAATCCATGGGAGGTCATGGCCTATTTTCAGTATGTCCCAAAGTCTTTGGGAGGTCACCCACCGGCCTGCAACGACACTACGCAAGCTAACCAACATGTCATGTCCTTTGCTCTTGGCTAGAATTAAGCAAAGTCCCATGGAGGCGCTGCTCATCTCTGGATAGGCAGAAGCTGAGATCGCTGGGTACATATGTCCTGGATTTATAAGAAAATGGGAGCATAAAATACTTATTATCTCCTCACGGACCCCACAGCACCCATGGGAAGAAAATAATGAAGAGGAATCCCAGTGCGTGAAGCGGCCAGGCACCCTGGCTGGAATGCCGAAGTGGTTTGGGGTATTTTTCCCCTGGAAATTTTATAGCAATAATGTACTGTGTTCAAGCCTTCCTTCCTTTTTAATAATTATGCATGTTTTATATATATAATGTTCTGCTACACTGCTCTGATTTGCTAAAACAAAGGCGTGTACAGAAGCCGTGACAGTCTCGCAGGCATCCCCACACCTGCCACTGTGTATCTGTGCAGGGACCCAACACCCAGTGAATAGTCACTCCTCACATTGCTGGGTGGTCACGCTGCACTCCACACAGAGTTTGGATCATCTTTGATGACATGTTCCCGCGTTGCCTTTATGTGCAGGGCACGACGGAGGCCTCCAGTGAGGCCTCTTGATTAACCAGATCTGGCACTTTCAAAGGCCTCAGGAAAGGTTCTGTCCAGGGTTCCTGCGTCTCATCGTGTCACAGTAATGAAAGGGGCAGCTTCTAATATAGCTGTAGCACAGAACAGACAGACCCAGGACTCTGGCCCCCAGGGTCACAGAACACAGGATTTGTGTGGGCCTGTATTAACCATGCCCTTATGAGGCTTTGACTCTGGGGTCTTGCTCACCCTGGAGAGGCTGCTTCTCCCGGGGCTAGCCAATCCCTAGACAGCAAACCAGTCACCCAGAGTGCACCTTTCATATGCAAGCGAACCCAGACCCCCAGCCACCTCCTTCACCTCTCTCTGGGCTACTATCCATCGTCCCTAATCATCCCAGGCCCAGGTGCCAGCACTAGGGACAGCCCCTGTGCCCCAGAGCCCAGCAAAATTACTCAAGCTAGCCCGTCCTCAGCTTGCTTACCCTGCACCTCCCTTCCTGCGAAACCACGGTAAAGGCTCCTGCTCGCACTTTCCCCACATCCCCCCTGAGGGGCCTGGTGTGCAGCCCTGCCTGGGGTGGCCACCCCCTGCTTCCAGGACTGTGCGGACTTTCTCCTTCAAGACAAGCTTGCTTATGTCTGCATGTCTTACCAGGCCAGGTGAAAACAAATCCCAGGGACCCTTAAAACAAAACCCCCAGGAGTTCTGAAGTTCAGCTCAGACACACAGTCTTTGGTTGGGCTACGGAGGGTAACACTCAGCCTCGTTTGTAGCTTCAAGGTGGGAGCGGCAGCGCTGCAAGCAGCAGCCACATTTGGTACGTGTGCTGCTCATGACCCACCTGAGGACACTCAGGAGCTGGGGTGAGACGTCCAGTCCATGTCCCCAGGCTTGTAGACAAGCCCCCACCGAAGAGAAGCCATAAATGAGGGCGGAGGGAAAGTGTGAGACTTGCTTTCCTGCCCCAAACCAGACTCAGATGAGATTTGTAAGAAAAACAAGAATGTATTTTGTATTCTTTCATTTTCCTTCATAAGTTTGTTCATTCATTCATTCAAGTATTTGTTTAGTGTCTATCGTGCCAGGCACTCCATTGGGAGCTGGAGGCCCGCAGATGAATAAGAGACCATCTCTGCTCTCGCAGAGTCACAGGCTAGCTAGTGGGGTTGGCCACTGCAAAAATAAGGAAAAAGCAAGCTGTCCAAGAAGAAGGACTCTAGCAGAGGAATGGGTCACAGAAGGGGTGGAAGAGGAATCGGGGGAGTGAGAGGGAATGGTTAGGGAGGGCTTCCACTGGTGTGACAGTTTCAGCTGGGTCTTGAGGGATGAGTAAGAGTTTGTCAGGCACATCAGGAGGAGGTATTCCAGGGGAGGTGGATGGAGACCCAAGAAACCATTACGCATTCAAGGTGTGTGGACGGAGTAGAGCACCTGGAATGCAAGGGAGTTCGTGAGGCTGGAGAAGTAGCATTTACATGTTGTCTCCATTTCTGTTGACATGTAACAAACTGTCTCAAAACTTAGTGGCATAAGTATGATTTATTATATCTCAAATTTCCGTGGATTGGCTGGGCTCACAGGGGAGGTTCTTCTGCTCCATGGGGTGTTTGCTGGGGTTGCTGCTCCATGGATGTCGACAGCTTTCAGCTAGGACCTCAGTTTGGAACTGGAACACCTAAGGTGGCCCCACTCACATGTCTGGTACCTGGGCTGGGGTGGCTGGACTGCTGGGCCTCTCTCCCTATCAGGGAGGTCAGCCTCTCACACGGTGGCTCTGGGCTCCAAGAGAACTAATGCAGAGCTGCCAGACCTCTTAAGGTTGAGGCTGAGACCGGCCCAGCATCCCTTCTGCTCCACTGTGTTGGTCAAAGCAAGTCGCAGCCCGGTTCAGATGCAAGGGGAGGTGCAGGAGACCATGGCTCTCGATGGGGTAGCTGCCCATGTGAACAGAGGGGAGAGGATGTGTGCAGACCATCCACCACATGTGTCATCCTAAGGGGTTTGGATTTTGCCCTATAGATGACATGGGCGGCCATTGAAGGGTTGCGGGTGGCATGGTCAGATTTGTGTTCTAGGTGGACGCTCTGGCTGTGGGTTGGAGGCCAGGCCGGAGAGAACAATTCCGACAGCAACAGGCACCATTAGGAGGTTGTTGTCTACAGTTTAGGCAAGAGGTGACGCTGTGAGTTGAATTGTGTCTCCCCCAAAAGATATTTTGCAGCTAAGCCCTCGCCCCTGTGCATGTGATCTTGTTTGGAAATAGAGTCTTTGCGGGCGTAATCAGATCAGGGCGAAGCCATTAGGATGGGCCCCAATCCAATCTCACTGGCGACCTTAAAAGAAGAGGAAAATGCCATGTGAGGGCACAGACGCACAGGGAGCACGCCGTGGACGACCAAGGCAGAGAAATGCCAAGGGTTGGTGGCCACCACAGGGAAGGGGCAAGGACAGAGTCTCTCCGGAGTCTAGAGGGTGCACAGCCTGGCAGACACCTTGACTCCAAACTTCTGACCTCCAGGACTGAGGACGCGTTTCTGTCGCGCTGAGCAGCTAGGTTTGCGGTACTGTGCTACAGCTGCCCTAGGGGCCTCGCGACTGGGCTGACTGGGGGGTGGCCGTGGGCCTGGGAAGGGAGGGGCCCAGTGGCAGATGAGCGTGAGGGTGAGGGTGTGCAGGCCGACGGCACCAGGCCAGGGGCTCCTGTCCTTTGTTTCGGCCGCAGGAGTCAGCCTTTGCCAGCCTTTGTTAGCCCTTGTTAGACTGGCCAAGCTGTGGTGCTGCCTGATTTTCCTACTGGCCGGATCCCCTGAGGTAGCTGTGGGCAAGGGGAACATGGTGGCCATCGTTCTGACGTCCCTGTGGGAGCCACCCTGCCCCACTCTCCGTCCATGAGGTTTGAGGGGGCCGATTCCTCACCTTGCTGGGGGGTGGGTCCTTGGGCCTGGGGCAGCAGGTCCCCTGGCGTCCTCTGAGCCCCTGGGGTTGGTGCAGGGCTGGGCAGGAGACCCAGATAGCTTTCATGAGGTCGTGCTCCAGGATGCAGTGGGCACGGAGGGAGGAACCCTCCTCCTATGTTCCTCCCTGGGTTGCTCACCTGGGGGGACATAAACCTGTAGCGGCAGGGACTTAGGCTGAGTCTATCCGAGTGTGGACCCAGCTAGAGGGGAGCAGAGTGAAAGATCGAGTCCTGCGACATAAATGGAGCGCTTGGCTGATGGGAGATTGTCCCTGTGAAGCAATGAACCCTCTTACTTTGCTTAAGCTACTTTGAGTTTGGTTTCCGTCACTTGGCAATGCAACAAGTCCTAGCTAAGGTCCTGGCTAGTGAGTTTTCTCACTGGAGAGAAGCATTGCCACTTCCGGGGAGTAGGGAGCTTGGGACTGCCCTTCTGGCTCCTGTTCCCTTTCTATAGTTGTCTCCTGCAGAGCCTTAGGGTGGGATATTAGCCCTGAGGAATTTGCTGGAATCATGGTTCACTTTTGGAAGGCCTAGTTGCTTTGCTACAATTTTTCTGTTAGTCTACACAATCATTTTATCTTCTTTTAAAGTTGGAAATGAGGCTCACGGAAGAAATGCCCCCGACACTTGCCGGGTGGTGGTGAGCGCAGGGCAAGAAGTCCGGCCTTTTTGCGCCCAATCAGCCTCTGAGGGCCAGGGCTTCCCGCGGGAGGTGACGGGAAACACCCAGCACTGTGGTATAAGAGTACGCCAGCGAGGGATTCAGGAAGATGCAGTCACTTACAGAAGAGATTTTATTTGCTGACTACAAAGGTTCTAGGAACTGTTCTTAGGCGATGCACTTTGCAAAGGGTCAGGAAGGCCCTTTTCCTTGCTCAGTCTTCTGAAGTCAACCACACACCGGGGGCGTCAGGCCGCAGGGCATATTTGCTTCTTCCTCGTGAAGCAAAGCTCCTATGTTTTTCAAACACATTTCCTCTTAGGATTCCTTGAAATCCTCTAAACCAGGCAGTGGGGTGTGTGCAGCCCTAAACAGGGCTTTTACCCTGCAAAGGAAACTAAGCTACTGACAGTGAGCCCAAAATAGCCCCAACCCAGGAAATCCCGAACTGATTTTCCTGACTGCAGCCCATAGGACCCTTGCGGGATTCTCAGCTGCCCAGAAATACGAACGGACTTTAACATCACATCCCAACAGCCCACCTTCAGACCGGAACAGGCACTCACAAGGGGCTTAGCTGGCGGGAAAGACAGCCAGCCTGTGGTGCCCCAGAGCAGACTCAGCGCCAAGGCCACCCGATGGCACCTTCTGCATTGGCTGTGACTTTTCACGGCAGAGACACATGGAAACGTCCTTTGTTGGTTTCACAATCCACTAGGTGTATACATTTGCTTTGATCATTAGTGTTGTATCATTCTTTCTTGAAGATGTGGTCAGTGTTTCTTTCTTTTTTAAAGTAAAAGACTTTATGTTTTAGAGCAGTTTTAGGTTCAGAGCAAAATTGATCAGCAAGTACAGAGAGTTCCCGCATGTCCCCCGCCCCACACACCCACGCCGCCCCTGCCGTCAGCGTCCCGCAGCAGCTGGTACCTTCGTTCCAGTCGCTGAGCCGACACTGACACATCATCGTCACTCAGAGTCCACAGTTTATTTACGTCAGGGTTCACTCCTGGTGTTGCACAAATGCGTAACGACAGGTGTCCACCATTGCAGTGTCATACAGAGTAGTGTCACTGCCCTAAACATCCCCTGTGCTCCGTCCCTTCTTCCCTCCCTCCCCCAACCCCTGGCAACCACTGATCTTCTTACTGTCTCCATAATTTTGCCTTTTCCAGAATTACATAGTTGAATCCTACAGCATGTAGCCTTTTCAGATTGGCTTCTTTCACTTAGTGATACGCCTTTAAGTTTCCTTTACGTCTTTTCATGGTTTGAAAGCTCATTTCTTTTTAGCACTGAATAATATCTCGTCGTCTGCAAGTAACGTACTTTATTTATCCACTCACCTACTGAGGGACATCTTGGTTGCTCCCAAGTTTTGGCAGTTATGAATAAAGCTGCTATAAACACCCGTGTTCAGGTTTTTGTGTGGACATAAGTTTTCAATTCATTTGGGTAGATACTGAGGAGTGTGCGTGCTGGATCATATGGTAAGAATATGTTTCGTTTTGTAAGAAACTGTCAAATTGACTTCCAAAGTGGCTGTACCATTTTGCAATCCCACAGCAATGAATGAGACTTCCTATTGCTCCACATCCTCACCAGCATCTGGTGTTGTTGGTGTTTTGGGGTTTTAACATTCTAATAGGTGTGTAGTGTGGCCAGTGTTTCTTCTTAATTAAATTTTGGGCATTATCTCAAGCACCGACTTTGGATGCTGCAGTTCTATCATCTTGAATAAAAGGAAAGAGTAACAGAACCACTCGTGCATTCTTCATTCGCTTCATTATCAGATATATTTTGAGTGGCTACTATGTGCCTAGCACCAGAGGTTCTCAGATACAAGATGCTCTCTCTGCCTCACAGAGCTCAGAGCCTTGTGCAGGAGGATGATGGGTGGGTGACTGACACTCAGCACTGGGGAGCACGCGGTGGGAGAGTGCCGCGTTCCCGGGGAGGGACGCCAAGGAAGGGGGCGCTACTCCAGCAAGGAGGGGAGGCTGGCCAGGGCTGCGGGCAGGAGACGGTCGGAAGTTAAGGCAGGATGGACAACCACAGGCCCGGAGACACAGAGGGCCAGCAGGGAGGGGCTGGCTGTTCCAGACACAGCATGGGCAAAGGCTCGGGAGCTAAAGCTGCATTTCAGGGTGTGAGGATGGGGACTCCAGGATTCCAGCAGGGAACAGAGAGGCCTAGGTTTGCTTTCCAGGAGGACCTCGGGCCAGTGAGGAGTATGGACAGGAGGGTGCGACAGGAGGGAGGGAACCGGGCGTGTGGAAGGTGGGATCCGCAGACGGGTGGGCTCACTCGCCCCTCAGCCACTCTGCAAACGTCTATGGGGCGCAGATCCCTGCCCTGAGAGAGCCTCTGGCCCAGCTGTGAATTATCCACAATCTCGCTTTAGGTGAAATGTTGACCTCTTCTCTTTGCTCCTCATAGCTGGGACCAGCGCTGCTGACAAACTCATTTTAAAAGTCTGATTTAAGGTCGTTTATTGCCCCGTCTTTGACTTGCACTCCAATGGATGGATGATGCGTCGTGAAATGGACATCACCAAACTGGCATCCTTCTGGGTCTTTGTTTACACTCAGGTGGCAGCAGTTGGGGGGGCTGCGGGAGGGGTGGGAGGGGAACCTAGGGCTGGCCCAGCCCACTGTGCTGTCACCACCCTGAATCCACGACAGATGGTAGATGAGTTAACAACCATGGCAACCGACAGGCCACTCAGCAGCCCAGTGAGTTGTCTGTGCAATGCCACCTGTTGGGCGGTGGTGGCAGCGGCTCGCTCCTGTGGTACAGGGGAAGATGCCATTTCCTCTCATCCCCCCGCTGGCTGCTTGTATTTTTTTTTAAGGAACACAAACTAGCTAGCAGCATTTACACACCATTAAGCCCAAGCAATTATGACACATGTGCTAAAAATCCATAAACTAGAAAAAAGTAAGATCTTGCCCACAAGCGCAGGCTATTGATATTTCTCAAACTAGTCTGAAATCAGTAGGGAAATTACATCTTGCTGGGCTTCCTCAAGGAGGAGCCAAGGACAAAGGACAAAGCCAGCAACTGCAGCTTCGCCAGCTGGGGGGAAGGGAGGAAGCAACACTGGGGGAGGGGGTGCATTTGACAGACCAGCGGCCAGCTCGCTGCAAAGTTGAGTTTCCTCTAAATTAAGATCTTTTATCCATTCCAAAATACGAGCCCCTACTATGGGCCAGAGAGTGCTCTAGGCACCTGGGATATATATCACCACTGTATTCAAGACAGTCCCTGTTTTCAAATGGAATTTATATTCTATTAGGGAAGACACAATATAAACAACTTCAACATCATATATCATATAACGTTAGGAAGCAAAAACTGCTATGAGGGATAGAAAAAGCAAGGCACTGCTGCCAGGGGATTGACAGTGATTTGAGCTCAGGGCAGGAGCGATGCTGGGAAGGGCTCCAGGCCGGGGAGCAGCTGGAGGTGGTGGAGCAGCTGGAGGTGGTGGAGCAGCTGGAGGCCATGGCACGGCCCAGCAGGGAGGAGGCTGGAGGCCTGGCAGGAGCCATTTTTACCCTGGTTGGCCCTGCAGACTTCCGAGGTAGAAACTCCACATGGTCAGGGACCACGCGCCTCTTTGTGGCACGAATAAATCTCACAATCACAAACCTGGGTATAAGAAACCTGGTTTTTGGTAACTACTTAATTTCCAACTCTGAGCCCCTAAGCAGTGGGGGAAGAATTAGTCCAGGCATTTCTAGGTAGCCTCAGTCTAAGTCAGGAATTTCTAACCTGTTAGAGCTTCCTTCTCACACTCGGGCTGCATGTGATGTGTTTGTCACGATGTCCTCTGGGAAGATGCCTTGGACCTGGGTCACTGCTCTGTGGCCTCTGTTAAGACGTGACTCCCATGGCCCCCACGGTGCCGCTCCCTCGGCAGGCATTAGAGATCTGTGCATTCGCTCGGGACGTTTTATGTCTATGACAGCAAAGAGCTGCCTTCTTACAAAACTCAGGCTACGATGACATTTTCCCAACAGAAGGAAATGCCAGCGTTGAGGAACCTTTTCCTGCTTTGGACACGGGCACCTCCCTCCCCCTCGGGCATGGCTGGGGCATGGGGACACGTGCAGCTGTTCTTCTCTGCCCGTCTGGGGCCTTGGAGCGAGGGGCTGGGATCTGCCCATGGGGCCGTCCTGTCTCTCTGCCGCTACCTGACTTGCCTTGATTTCCCCGAGCTGCTCTCAAGCCAGCTGGGAGACTGGCCGTCTTCTTAGACTCGGCCCAAGAAGCCGGGCTCCCGTCCCTCTGCTCTCAGGTCCCTCCAAAACCCATAGAGGGGGGTGGGATGCCCTCTCCCATTGCCCTCCACCCTTGGAAGGTCTCCCTCCCTCAGTCCACGCAGAGTTCTCAACTCTTCTCCTTGTGGTGGAAGAAACCTGGCTGGCTGGCATCCCTCTGGGTCTTTGTTTACACCCAGACTCGGAAGGGCTTTTCTCTTAATGTTGCTGTCTCCACTCCGGCTTCATAAAAGTCTGCGTAGAAGCTCCAGGGTCAGAACGGATTTCTTCTTTCTGGACTGTGCCACGATCTCAGAGAAGGTCCATGGACTCAGTGAGCGGAGGGTAGTGGCACAACATAGAACTGGGGTGGGGTCATCCTTGACCTTGCTGTAAGTCCTTCCAGGAACAAGTGGGGCGCAGCAAGCACGTGACCGGTCTGTGCAAGTCCTGCTCACCCAGCGCTGGTGGATGGGCTGCCTCTGGCCTGAGCAGGAACTGTCCCCTGCTCTGGGCCATCGCTGGCTTAAGGGTTTGTAATTTGAAGGCGTTCAGCTCCTGAGGGAGTCAGGAGCCAGGGACTGGGTCAGGTTCACCCCTGGATTCTCAGCTCCTGGCCAACGCGTGGCCCCCTGGGTCGCTCAATACCCATTTAGAGATAGGGAAGTGGAGTCTTCCCCACCCCCGCCTGGTTTCCCCATGGCGAGGTGCGGCCAGGTCGGCAATTAGACAGCCCGGTGCAAAGCCGCAGGCATTGGTGGGGAGGTAAGTGGCTTTGGAGGCCACCCCTGGACTCCTCCTCTTCCCATGGGCTCTTTGTCACTCTGACTTCCTGCCAGCTCTTTCCCCTTCCACAGAAACAGATCAACCCGCCACTCTTCAGAGCAGTGGTTCTCAAGTATGACCCCAAACCAGTGAGATCAACCTCCCCTGGAAACTTACTAGAAATGCAGATGCGCAGCGCCCTGACCTGCGAATGAGAAGCTCCGAGAGTGGGCCGCGCAGCCTGTGTTCTTACTCACCTTCCAGGTGATTCTCATGCCCCTGAAATCTGAGACCCGCTGCTTTAAGGGAGGCATCTCCTGCTTTGCTGCCACCAGCTTTGGGCACAGGCGAGACGGGAGGAGTAGGGAGTTACAGAGAACCAGGCTTAGAGCTGCTGCTTCAGTTCCCCGGTAGGGAGCAAAGGGCCCCCTGGGTCCCTGCCTTGCCTGCCCGTCACCTGCAGTATGTCCCTGGTTTCTTGTCAGCATGTGACCTTCACGACAGTAGTTTTCAGGTCCTGAAGAACCTCAGAAACGAGTCCTCGTGCAAGGGGATCCACGCAGGTGTGTACACAGGCCTTCTGGGTGTGTGCTCCATAGACGCCCAGCCTCACCCCTGCATGTGGCTTTGCTGTCAGGTCACGGCCAAGCGAGCCACGGTGTTTCCAAACAGTGGGAAGGCAGCGTGGGCTTGAGAGGTGGCATGAAGGGAAAAACGTGTGGCCCCAGGCCCAGCAGGCTGCAGGATGCCTCCCGCTACCCAAGCACCCCTGTCTCCTCCTCCCAGATGGTATCTTAGGATGCCAAACCCTGGAACACCTCTTGACATTTTTCAGCAACAATTTATTCCTTTAACATTTTCTCTAGAAAATTAGGAGGACAAAACCCCCAAATAATCCTCTTTATTTTCCCGAATCTTGTATATTTCTAAGCATGTTAAGTTTGACAGTGTTAAGAGCAAACCAAAATATACACATTTTCTGTTTTGTCTGAGCTAATCAGTTAGTCCGGGTTCCCATGGCTCTTACGAGGGTCAGCATCGCACTTACACGACTTACCCTGCTGGCTCCTCATTCTCCGACTGAAACCCACTCGCCTCTGCTTTCTGCTCTTTACCAGTTCATATAATTTTTATTTATTTATTTTTTTGAGACAGAATCTCACTCTGTTGCCCTGGCTAGAGTGAGTGCCATGGCGTCAGCCTAGCTCACAGCAACCTCAAACTCCTGGGCTCAAGCGATCCTCCTGCTTCAGCCTCCCGAGTAGCTGGGACTACAGGCACGAGCCACTGTGCCCGGCTGATTTTTTTTTTTTATATATATTTTTAGTTGTCCAGATAATTTCTTTCTATTTTTTTTAGTAGAGACGGGGGTCTCACTCTTGCTCAGGCTGGTCTCGAACTCCTGAGCTCAAACAATCCGCCCGCCTCGGCCTCCCAGAGTGCTGGGATTACAGGCGTGAGCCACCGCGCCCGGCCCCCATATAATTTTTTTTTAAAAAGTTTGCTAAAATTGTAATGCCCTAGGCTCCTGCTGCCCTCAGATGACATACTTGCCCCGTTAGGCCTTGGGCATAGCACCACAGCGTGTTGGGGGTGCTGGCTTGGGGGTGGGAGAGGTTACAGGTTTGGGACTCACTGGGTCCCTCGGAACACAGCGTGGGAGCTGCCTGTACCAGGGTGTGAAGTGCGGGAGTCCTGAGACCATGTTTGATTCCAACACTGACGGTAAGCGTGGAGGTCTCCAAGGCCGCCCTCAGGCTTGGTAACTCACTTGAAGGACTCACGGGACTCGGCAAAGCCCTTCTCCTCACGGCTTAATTACAGTGAAAGGATCCGACAGAGGGAATAGGCAGCTGGGCGGGGTCTGGAGATGGCACGCACAGAGATTCCAGGGGTCCTGTCCCCGCGGGGCTGTGCAAACAGCACCCATTCCCCTGCCAGCGATTGTGACTGTGCACAGAGTACCGCCAACCAGGGAAGCTCGCCCAGGCCCGAAGTGCACAGTTTTTATTGGGGGTTCGTCATGCAAACAGGCCGACCATCTCCATGGCTGACCTTAGCACCCAGCCCCTCCAGGGTCTGAGCGGATGCCGTGTGGCCATAAACCGCATTGTCAGCACAGACTGTCTGGCAGGGCCAGGTGAGCAAAGGTGCTCTTATCAGGCAGAACAGTCCAAGGGCTTAGAGATGATCTCCCAGCAGCACAGGGCAGAAGCCAGACTGGCACCATCCGTGGGCCGCTTGTTACTGGATAAATACAGCAGCAGATGTGTGTGTTTAGAAACATCTACAGCAACTGGACACAGTATGTCTATTAAATCTAATAATGAAATATTGAGGCTTTTCTTTTGCTTGCCTATTTTAAATTTTATTTTTCTAGTAATTTGCTTTTTATCATATTTTACAAAAGAGTTAATGTGCGATGGATAGGATACTTTTTAAGAAATAAAAATTATTCTTTATTACTGATGGTCGGAGAGGCACAGACCTGCTCTCTGTGCCAGCTCTGTGCCTACCAGTGCTGTGACCACGGACATGACATTCTTCCAGCTTTCTGGTTTCCAGGGTTCTCTTTGGTAAGATCGAGCAGGAGTGGGCGAACTAGATCAGCAGTTTTTCAAATTTTCATTTTGACTACGGCACGAAAATGTATGTATATCATGACCCAGCACGTTGCTTCCCCTGTTACAGGCAAAGCGGTTGGCACTCCCCATTCTAACCCTCCTGTTCTCAGCCATTCCATCTAGAAAGAAGAGCTAAACTGGTTTCATGACCTGCTCAGGGCACCTACCCCAAGGTGGGAGGCAATGTTAGGTGGTCTTTAAAGTGACTTCCTGCCTCTGGAGGGACCTTGAACAAGATTCATGTGTGTCTGAACCCCAGGCCAGGGCTGGCTGGGGTCGAGCTCTGTAGATTACTCACCTGCTCACAGCTAATCATGTTCTCTCTCTGACTAGACGAAGCAGGGCATTTTCTCCCTTTATTTCTTAGAATAAAATATTTTTAAAAACCCAAGATTTTCATATAAGGGTTCCACTGCTTACCGTCATCATGTTTGTGTCAGGGACGGCACGGGCTTGTGGATTAATAGCAACTGTCCACGCGGAGCTCTCTCTCAGTGTGTGCCTGTGTCTCGCTTAGGAGTGTGTACGCTCTGGGGTTACCTGAGGGCGTCGTCCTAGCGCTACAGATCACCCACCTGCTCTCACACGCGTCAGCATCCGCGCTGACTCCGCAAACCACCCAGAATCCAGCCCAGGCAAATGATTCCTGATGTCGTCTACGGTTGTCTGCGTGTTCCCTGGCTCTTACGTGAAACAGTGAGCACGGGATGGATTCAGCTGGTTACTATGGGTTACAAAAAAGGAAGTAGAGTCTGTAAAAAAAAAAAAAAAAGATCTTCTGCTCCCCCCTTAGATTTAGATAAAGCACCACCCCCTCCACTGCTCCGAGTGACTCACTCTCCTTCCTGGCAGGGGAAGGATGCTGAAGAAAGGGCCTGAGGAATAATTCTCAGCAACAGATGCCACTGACAGCGAACTGATAAGGAGGTGTCTGGCGGAAACAAATGCCAGTCTCTTCTTTTTATTAATATGGAATTTAGAAATAGCTCAGCCATGTCTGCTGGAGGCTCACACATCAGTTCCTGGAAATGCGTAGAAGAACCCTGTTGGTCACGAGGAAGTGCCACATCGCAGGGGAGCAGACATGTCCGGAGGTGACCAGGTTCCCTTCACAAGGTCCCTAGCTGAGCTACTGTATGTTATGGAAGGGAGGGGTGTCCTTGGGAAGTGGGGGCACAGAAGGCGGAACATAGAACAAGCGGATTAGGGGGTTTGAATTTCTGCATTGCTCTGTAGTTACTTATGAAATCAAAAAGTTGAGAACCACAGCTGGAGGACACCAATCTGGATATCTGTGATCAGAAGACCCACTTTCTTATACAAATGGATGTCTACACAGTGCATATTCACCCAGTGCAAGGCAATCCTACTCTTCCCTACGTCTTGTTGACCTGGGCAATATCGACCTTATAAAGACTGAAATTTACATTTTATGCCATTAGCAGTTTTTATTGAAGGAGGAAAATGATATCTTAATTCATTTCAGGTTCAAGATCAATTCTGCAAACATTGATTCAGGCATGAAAGGCACTTAAATAAGCATACACATTTCTGAAAACATGACATGTTATGTACACGTGTTCACCATTGTTCAGATTTAGGGCTTTGAACCCAATAAGAGTTTAAGTCTTTTTTTCCTTCTTGTGCCAAAATAGCAGCTATTGGTATTTGGTATTTGCAACTATGCAAATACCAACCCAGAATGCTCTGGGCAAAGGTTAGCAAGGTTTCAACCTTTTTTTTTTTTTTTTTTTTTTGAGACAGAGTCTTGCTTTTGTTGTCCGGGCTAGAGTGAGTGCCGTGACGTCAGCCTAGCTCACAGCAACCTCAAACTCCTGGGCTCAAGCAATCCTTCTGCCTCAGCCTCCCGAGTCACTGGGACTACAGGCACGCGCCACCAAGCCTGGCTAATTTTTTCTATATATTTTTTAGTTATCCCAATCATTTCTTTCTATTTTTTAGTAGAGACGGCATCTCGCTCTTGCTCAGGCTGGTCTCGAACTCCTGACCTTGAGCGATCCACCCACCTCGGCCTCCCAAGAGTGCTAGGATTACAGGTGTGAGCCACCGCGCCCGGCCACCTTTTTTGTTTTTTAACTGTATGCTAAAACCATCTCCGTTCATATGGAACCCAGAAAACATGTTTCCTTGGACATGCCATGTGGCCTCTCGGTTTACATATCTTGAAATATCAAGGTCAATTAAGAGCCGTTCATTCCTATCCTCACCATTCACGCCATGCTTCCTTTACAAATTCAACAACCGATGGAAAGAAAAGTCTCTGCAGTAGCACAAGACGCTCAGCTGCTTCCCAATCCACTCTGTATGTAATTCCCGGGGTTTATGAGATTGAAAAATAATTCCAGTTGAAGCCATTTATCTAGTTTTGTGGTAGAAACAATCTAATCTTCAATCTCCCAATTATTTTTTATGGCTGGATTAACGTGCTAACCACTTAGATGTGAAAATCCATCTCAGTTGTATCATCAAGACCGTGCACCACGGGCAAACGGACAGAGGATGTACTGATTTACAAAATTGTTAGCATCTTTGACACTTATTTGAAAGAAAAAAACACTTGAGATTATTTAACATTTCAATAACTTATGAGAGCTAGAGAGAGAGAGAGCGCGCGCGCGTGAGTGTGAGAGAGGCAGTTTTTCCTTTCCGTGAGGTACCACGGAACAGCACGCAATGCCGCACACAGCCCTCCAGAACCGGCGCAGGGACCGGGGGAATGTGAACTTATTTGAAAGTCTCTCTCATTTGGACAAGAATATGCTAGACTCCCAAACTCATACGAATTGAATAAAAAATGTAAACATAGATTTGATTTAGGCTCAGCTTTCAGACAGTTGTAAGGCATTAACTAGAAAGTATATTTAACATTTGCTCCCCTTTACTCTTTCTTACCTGGTCAAGAGCTAAATGGGCTCAACAGTGTACTCTTGTGGGTGAACGAAGGACAACTACTGCTGGAAAGATGCCTATTAAATCCTTTAAATGTTAAAAGGTAGTATTAATGCAAACCCTGATGCTTTCCAATGAACTCAAAAGCCCCAAGCTGAGGGTGAGAAGCAGTCGGTTTCTGGCATGAAGGGGATGGTTTGTGGCTGAGCTCAGATGGGGGCAGTGAAGCTACAGAGAAATCTTTGCTGGTGAGGGGAAGGCCCGAGACCCTCAGGAATAGCCCGCCAGCCCGTGCCCTTCGCAGTCTCTGAGTGGCTCAGGTTCTAGCATTTCCCAGGAGATGCCATCACAAGCCCCGGTGCCAAGGGCACCTACTGCCAATTTTGGCCAATTCATTTTTCTTGCTTTTGAATCGTACAAGAAGCCCTGGGCCCAGGGTGTGACGAGCTTAGGGGCTTTCAAAGCGTCAGAGGGCCGACCCATCAGGTCTCAGCAGGAACATGGCTCCTAAAATGGGGTTCGCCTGTGGTTTGGAACCCCCGTCAGCAACCTTAGACACAAGAGGAGAAGACCGTGGCACACGCAGGGGTGCGGTGGAAGGCTTCCTCCTTTGCGCTCGTATGGGCCAGAGCAGCTATTTGGCATTTTGCTGGCCCAGGGTAGGGATACGGCATCCTTCTCACAGGCTGCAATAATCACATTCTACTGGGCACAGCCCGAATGCTGGGCCGATTCCCCCAGGCACAGAGTGACATGTCGTCGGCTCTCCCAGACGCAGTCTGTCTGCCACCCTCCTGCTCCATCCGCCTGCGTCCTAGGGACCAAGGCACTCAGGCTAAGTTAAGCCTCCGAGCGCCGGGAAGCCCGTGGTCCCCTGCAGCACTGCTGGGAGAATGGAAGCAGATGAATTCTTAAAAAACAGAGTGAGTGTGTGAGTGTGTGTGCTTGTGTGCATGATAATGGTCCAAGCTTCAGCAGCATAAAAATATTTATCTTATTTTTTATAGCTAGCATGCAGTCAATCGGTAACACACTGAAAGAACTTAGAAACATCAAGGTCTACTCAGCCGCAGCTACATGGAACCCCTCACCATTTATGTACATACCTATCTGAGATGGGAGATGCAGCGCCATCACCTCACGGAACAAGTCACCCTGGCCCATCCCTCCAGCCCCACAGAGCGGGGAGCCCCTGGGAGCACGGACAGGGCCGTGGGCATCTCTGCAGTTTTGGTTAAGACGTTAATTGTCTCAGCGAATTGGCCTATTCGAGTTAATCACCCTCTTGACCCTGAATAGCCTTGATCTGTGTCACCAAATTCCCAATCCCCTCTTCGATACATGATGCCACGTGGGCACAGAGACAGGACTGAGAGAATTGATAATAAATATTACACAAATAGTCACTGTGTGAGGACACGTGAATAATGACCCTTGCTTCTTGGGTTTTTTCATAACAAGGTGTGAAGAAGGGCTGGTCGTAGGAAATCGGCGACCATTGAATTAGGAAATGCTGGGCATGAAAGGGCTCTACAGACCATTGTCTTCGTCTCCCAGCAGAAGAAACTAGGAATGGACCGGGCCATACATGCTGAGCCCAGCTCACCGCCACCCACTGAGCACCCTTCCCATCAGGGAAACTCCCTCCTGGGGCCTCTGGGGAGAGGGCGGGGGGAGGCAAGGTGCAGAGACGATGTAGGAAGCTGTGGAAGCTCCTTTGTGGGGCTGTCACTCTGTGCTCACAAGCAGCGAGTGCAAGGAGAATCCCTGGGTGTTGGTGACTGTGAGCGTATGTGGGTGTGTCCCGCTCATTGTAAATTACAAGTGGGTACAAGCAGTTAGGTGGTCCTAAAAACAAAACATGACTATACATGGTTTACCTTTTCCATTTTCTATACATGCATGCAGTATGAAAAATAAACATAGCTCAAAGATATCGTGATGCAAGAAGTCCGCAGGTTTTTGCGGCATAAATTATTTTTTGATCTGTGACTTGCCTGTATTCCAAATAAGACTTGAAAACTGTGCTTTTTCTTTTCTTTTCTCCTTTCTTTTTCTTTTATATAAAATGGCAATTCCTTCCCAGGAGAAACAGCCTTTTTCCACAAATGCAAATCATTTGGGGTTTCTTGTATCATGATCAATGCATCTTGTCTTTCATATGGTCATAAGGAATAAGCATGATTTTGAACTTGAGTAGATCTGGCTGTTAGGTTTATCACCTGCAAAGAAGCCAGGAGAGAAGTTGCTGAGTCCCCTGCAGCTGCCTCCAAAGTGACTTACTCCCTAAGTAGGAAGCCAGTTCTCTCCTAGGTGATAAATTAAAGTAAATGAGGTGACAATTTTATTAATTCCATTCTGATTAGCATCCAGGTAAGAATGACAGTCTACATGATCTCAGCCCAAACTTTAGGCCAGTTTCTCCTCCTCATTTTTTAATACCTTTACTAGGACCTCAAGTTTTGCTTCCAGGTTTGGTGACACATTAACACAACATGGAGCCCAGAAGATGGCACCACCTGTTCTCCCTGGGCACCCCCTCCCCTGCACCGACCACAGATTAACTACTGCATGGCCATCTGCAAATGTACAGCAAATTCTGCAAGACTGTGTCAAAAAGAGATGATTAAGGAACAAAAAAAACTGATGGAAAGCTAGTCTCTTATCTAGGAAATCATCCTATAACTATCTCCCAATTCAAAAATTCTATTTTTGGTTGTTCTGGGACCATTTCTCACTAGGGATTCTTCAACAAAAACAAATTCTCCCAGGCCCTCCAGATGATTTTGTTATAAGGATAACTGTACACAGACCCAAAATAACAGAGGACGTCATTTTATTGGCTGTCCACGGGAAGTTTCATCACACGAGGAGGTGAAGTCTCCGGTGGGGCCGCACAACACAAAGCATCTCCCTGCTGCACAGAGGTGAACGACCCTGGATATAGTGAGGCCCCCGCCGCCCTCTGCAGCCCAGCCCCCTGTCCACCGACACCTCAGCCGAGTGGGTTGACAAGTGATGACACTGTCCATTAGTCTCGGTTTGTTGTACTGTCTTCCAACAGAACAGCACTGGAAAATTCACAAAATCAAAAAAAGAAAGAAAAAAGAAGGAGAGCAGCACTTCCTTTGGAATACCAACACCACTGTAGCACAGACGGCAGCGTGGCATGCAAATCCACGTCTGGGCGCTTTTTCCCGTTGGTTTTTTTTGTTGTTTTAATTAACAAATGGAATGGTGTGTCTATTTCAAATATTAGTAGCATAACACTTAAGTGCAATTTCAGTCCGGCCACCTTCCGTGTGTCTGTCACAGAGTGGCAGACGGCCGTGTAACGTCCAGGCAGCTTCTGTTCTTCCCCGACTCTGATTCCGCCCCCGGAGACTGCCCCATCCCTAGGCCCACCCTTCAGGTTCCAAGCTTTTGAAAAAAGCTTCTTCTCTATTTTCATTTTTGTCACAGCGCTCAAGGTGGGGAAGAAAATTCGAATAAAACCAAGCGCAAAGCATCTGGGTCCCGCCGCCCTCTGCCATGAGCTGGGGCTCCGTCCACTCTCTAAGGGATCTCTGCACCCCGGACCTGGGGCTGTCACCTTGGACCCGGGGCTGTCACCTCGTCTGTGGCACTTGGTCGCTGCCCCTAGCCCCAGGCCCACGCGGGTCACACGGAGCTGAGCTTCACCAGGCCGCGCACGGAGTCCTCGTGCAGCGAGTCCTGGCTGGCCAGGCCCAGCACGTGCACGGTGCGGCTGTGCGCCAGGGGACTGCCCGCTGCCAGCAGCCCGGGGGGCGAGGGCGCCTCGTCCGGGGTCAGGAACTGGTGTGCCACGTGCTCCTCCTTGCGGGGCAGGACGTCGGCCAGCGCGGCCTCGGCGGCCAGGTTGGGCATGGAGGAGGGCGGCGTGGGCGGGCCCAGCGTCAGGCTGGCACAGGGCGTGCCCAGGCCGGGCTTCCCGGGCAGGTGCAGCTCGTCGCTGGTGAGGCTGGGCTCGCTCTGCAGCAGGGGCGTGGCTGCGGCCTGCAAAACGAATTTGGTGCTCTGAATGCACTGGTCTTGGTCGCACTGGAGAGCAGTAGGAGCCAGCAAAGAGAAGGCGGGGACGGGAGGGGCAGGGGTGGGGAGGGCGGGTGCGAGAAGAGAGAAACCGTTAGTGACACCTCAGTCAGTCAAGCCAGGGAGCACGCACAGTAGCCCCGTTGCAGCTGGGGAGACACCTGGCACCTAAATAACCCACTCAAACGAACTGTCACCCATAGGTGCCCACTCGGCCTCCAGGCTGTGGTGCCCATGGCCTTCGTTCCCAACTCGGAGGATGTAATTTTTTAAAAATCCCACGTACAGAGTTACGGGCTTTTACCGCCTACAGCAGTGTGAGGCTGCTTTCCCGTATGCTGAAAACCATTTTTACCACATTGTTTTAAAAACACAGGGGCCTGTACACCCAGGTTCATGGCAGCATTATTCATAGTAAGTCAAAAGATGACAGCAGCCCGAGTGTCCCCTGCTGGGTGAATGGACAGACAAATGTGCCACCTGCACACAACCGAGTGCTGCTGAGCCTGAGGAGGGAAGGGAAGTCTGACACACGCTACAGCAGGGACGGACCTCGAGGACACGTGCTAAGTAAGATAAGGCAGCCACAGAAAGACAAATACTGCGTGATTCTCCTGATACGAGAGCCTAGAGCTGCCGAACGTTAGAGAGAAAGTCGGATGGTGGGGGCCGGGGGCTGGGGCTGGGGGATAGGAGTTGGTGTTTCATGGGGGCGGAGTTTCAGCTGGGGAAGGCGAAGGAGTCCTGGAGAAGGATGGTGCGGCGGCTGCAATACAACATGGATACGACTCGATATTGCTGAAATGTGCACTTAAAAATGGTTAAAATGGTAAATTTTATGTTATGTCTATTTTACCACGAAAAGAAAAGAAAAGAAAATATAGGGGTAGCAGAAGCCCTTGACAGTCTGACCGAACTGTTCTGTAAAAGCCTAGAATTGCTAAATTATCATCAGCTTCAAGAACCATCCATTGAGCTTTCGTGGTTTGATAATGCCAACATTTGAGGAGACAGTTCCTTTTCTTCTAAGTATTTTTTTTTTTTTTTTGAGACAGAGTCTCACTGTGTTGCCCAGGCTAGAGTGCTGTGGCGTCAGCCTAGCTCACAGCAACCTCAGACTCCTGGGCTCAAGCGATCCTCCTGCCTCAGCCTCCCGAGTAGCTGGGACTACAGGCATGCGCCGCCATGCCCGGCTAATTTTTTCTATGTATTTTTAGTTGTCCAATTAATTTCTTTCTATTTTTAGTAGAGACGGGGTCTCGCTCTTGCTCAGGCTGGTCTCGAACTCCTGAGCTCAAACAATCCTCCCGCCTCGGCCTCCCAGAGTGCTAGGATTACAGGTATGAGCCACCACGCCCGGCCCTTCTAAGTATTCTTAAGCCATATTACATATATCTTGTGTCTTTTGTTTGACTTTAATCACGGGGAAAAGGAAGTAGCGTAAGACATTTCCAGCCTATGGGATGGGAGCCCTGCTGGCTCTGCGCACCCTCTCCCTGGACTACCGGTGAGTGTCAGGACAGCTGGGAGAGACTTCAGAGGCCTTGGAGTGCTACCCCTGCGCCAGGGTAGTCCCTCCTTAGTGAGGTTCAGAAGCAGCGTTTCTGTGGGAAGGAGGAGGAACAGTATGGACACGGGTAAGCATGTTGTGACTCTGTGTTCGAGTGGTAAGCTGGGTGCTCCCTCTGCTTCTTCAGAAGTTCTTGGAACAAGCATGCTTCCCGTCTTCACAAATGAAGGCCTGGTGCTCAGCTGGGGTGGGTGGCTCGCTCATCAGCTTACAGAGGAAAGCAAGAGATGGATCCAGGAGCCGAAGCTGGGATAAACCTCTTTCCACCATTGCACATTTGACACACAGTAGGTGCTTAGTAAATGTTACTTGGCTTATTATGCCCTCCTCTCTTTCAGAACGCTGGAATTCCTAGAGAACCACCTACCACTAGCTGTGTGATGAAGGCCCTGCAGCCTCTTCCCGACTGGAGGCACACCCAGACCTGTCATCACACCTGCAGTCCATGGAAACGAGTGGCAAAACCAGCCTCAACGGGAGGGAGAGAGTTCGCCTGCAAATCCTTAGGTGTTTATTTCATCTGCTACAGCAAGTGCTCCAAGCCTCTCGGGTTTCTTTCTAAACCACAGGGGGTGGGCCATCCCCTACGCAGGCCCCAGGCCTAGAGGAGAACAATTGAGGGGCAGCAGTCCCTAAGGAATTTGCAGATTTTAGAAATTCAAAGACCTTGGCTCCAGGCCAGAGTAAAGCTCATAGTGGAGCTTTAAGGAGGGAAAGCAAGTCTCAGGGAAGAATCCTCACTTTTCTATCGCTTCATCCCCATCAGTGGGACTCTAAAACCCCAGGAGCTGGGGGAGAAAGGCCATTAAAAAGTACTTGGAAGGGGCTGACTGTTGAGCATTAACAATCCTTTAAACTATTAGGTGGGGGACCATGTCGCTTTCTCTGCTCCTGCAGGGAGTTTCAGCTCAGGGTGCAGGTCCTTTCTGGGGGTGGGGTGCTGAGCAATGAGGCTGTCAGGCTGCAGGCAGCCGAGGTCTGTGCCTGTTGTCACGCGCTCCGATGCTGTCAGCTTGTTCGAGAGACGTCGGCTCAGTCTCGACAGGGCAGCGGCAGAGAAGGAGCAGCCTTGCTGATTAAACATCCATCTTCTGGAGACTATGCCAGGGTTTGGATAGACTGTGCTTTGCAGAGAATGTTTCATGAACATCACGGTTCGTCCTCTCACTGGCAGAGACACAGAGAGGCCGCGTCACAGCGCCCAGCCTCCTGGTGACGGTGTCTTGCTTCCCACCTTCCCCTCTGGAGCCCTCACTCATTCTAATACTTTCTGTCCACACAATACCCCCAGCTCTAAGGAATAAGGAAATTACAAATTAGATTTGCTCGTCTCTGTTGACCTGAAGAAAGCCTTTTTTATTGAAAACTAATTGGCAAATTCTATTTTAGGGATCTGCCTGATTACGTCTGATGGGCTCCTACCGTCTCATAGAAAAATGTTAGAGGTTAGAGCTGGAAGAGACGTTCAAGGTCACAGGGTAGGAGGCTGAGGGAAGAGGTGGGCTCCCCTCATCCCACACCCTCTCTCTTTCTCCTGCTCCTTGTCCGCTCTTCTACTTGGCACCCCCCATCGGTTGCCCCTTTTCTCTTTCCTGATCACCTGCCTCCCCGCTAAGCCCGGCAAAGAGCTCGTGGGCACCCACGAGAACCTTCTTAGGCACAGTGGCCACCAACAGCCGTCTGTTGAGTTTCGGAGAGCTCGTGCTGACAGGAGGGCGACGTGGGGTTAGGTGTGCCCGCTGAGGCCTTCAGCTACTAACGTCACTTTGCTGCCTGAAGACAAACACAGACCTACAGGTGGGTTTTCTATGACACCCATGAAGCCTCAGGGTCCCTTCCTCGCACAGCCCTTCCAAGGCCTTGTTCCTTGCGTGTCGTTTTCTTTTTCTTAAAAGGGGGTCCCTCCCCGCCTGGGCCCACTCCTGCACATACCTACTGGGGCTTGACCCCGGCCAAACTCACGACTTGCTAAAAACTGTAACAGACACTGTGCTCGGCCCACTGGCCAGGACCCCGCTGAAGACGCTCACTACTTTATCAAGGGTGAAGCTTAAGGACTTACATGAAAGTGTGAAAAAAAAAATTACTGACAGAAAAAGTTTAACCTAAGCCATTTAATTTAAAACATCTCTACATAAGTCACTCAGAAATCTTTTCCAAAGGACTGTTCTAATCCCGATCTGAGTTATCTGACTCTGAGCGCCTCTTCCACAGAGATTTGTTTAAACCTCTTAAAAAATGAGTGTCTCTGCAAGTACAGCTATGGGCACCTCTGCTGACATAGGGACAGCTTTCGTATCAGGATTACCCTACTCGCTGCACCCTCCCCCGCTGACCTACTGCCAGTACGCACAGAGACTCGGACCACGTACCTACGTGTCTGAACCCTGCTGGTAGCCCGTGGCTTTGAACAGTTTGCCACATTCAGACTGATTTCCGTTTAGATGACCAGTCCATTTGGGGCACGCCAGCACCATGTTCTGTCCTGCAGGGTACTGCCCACGGCGGCCTCCTGTGGGCTCACGGGGGTGGGGGCTGGCGCTGGCGTGGGAAACTGCAGGACTCTTGCACATTCAATGCTGTGACCCTTCTCGACGGAATTTATGATTCTCATAAAATGCTCCCAAACTTTGCCTGTTTTGAACATCCCCTTCTTAGAAAAAACTCAGATATCGAATGATTCAGGGATGTCTGCTATTTAAAAACAAGAGAGAGCACTTCCTCACTTTTCCACACTGCTAAAATTCCAAGGAGGATGGGCTGACGCACCTTCATAGTCACGATCCCCGTTGGGGCACCTCCCGGGGGAAATGGCCAATATTCTCGGGATTATTGTGGATATGAGCCATGAAACATATTCTTAACATCTCTTCTTTTTTTGTTTTTAACCTTTGCTGCTAACTCTCATTTGCCCATTTCTTGTTGATTTTTCTACTTAGCTTTCTTGCTGTCTGGCCTTGCCGATTCTCTTCTCCTCTTTCTTCTCCATCTTTTCTTTTCATTGATTTCCCTCTCATTTCTCCTTTTCCCCCCATCTTCTCTTTCTTCTTCTTCTCTTCCTACTTCTCTCTTTTCTCTTACGTTGATCCTTTTTTCCTCCACCACCCTCCTTCCTGGCTTTTCATTTGAGGACTCTTTTATCTTCCGCCGGTAGAGGGAGACATCACTGCTCCCTTTTTCTCTTACAATTTGGTGGCTGTGCGTTTATTCCAGCTGACACCAGGAAGCCACTGGGTCCGTCTGAATTGACTTAACCGGTTATATAATCTTAAGGAAACAGAGCCAAGCACTCAGATATCTGACAGTGACAGTCCATCTCCTACAAACAGCAAATTGAGAAACTCATGTTTTCATTCCAAAACAACCCTTTAAATGTTCGTATTTATCAAATATTAGGTTGAATAGTATAAAATTGGGTGGTGACGCCTGTCTGTCACGAGCTCTGGGTGTCCAGAATTCCCCTCCTGGATTGAGTAGGACCCAAATCCTAGGTAAATCTTTAGGTAAAAGATTGGTGAAATGCTGAATACTAATAGAATAAAAGCTTGATCTCTGGTAAGAGTGTCAATGAAAAGACCTTTCCGCTGGCAGCATGAAAACACCGCCGACTGGAGTGCTGGAGCTTTTGCTACAGTTGCAATAAGTCACCGTGACGCCTGATTTACTGCCCGAATGAAGCGTCCGCATTTAACTTGCAAAGAAGTTTATGGCTTCAGATGTCTGGATGTCATACACATTAGTACTTAATGTTACAATTTAAAAACGCCATAGAGATCGTTTATTTTCTGTCTTTGCAGATTTTCAAATAAAATGGCTCATGTTGGAATACATTTTATTTTACCCTAGCTAATTTTTGTCTGAAAAAAACCTAGTGTACAGATGCTGCTAAAAGCGAAGCTAAGAGTCTTCTAGATGGTTTATATACAAATTAGGAATGAATGAAATTATTTCTCTTGCTCCAATTCTGTCAAAAGTATTAGAGCTGGGCACTGCTCATTTCTGCTTGTCTGTGAAGCCCTGTTCTGGGGCCTTGAGAATGCTCATTTACAGTTACAAAAACACCATAATCTTCTAAAGTCCACCCAGAATGTACATGCAGCTTGGGAGGAAAGTTTCTTTGCATTCTTTTAACATTATCACTTAAGCTTAAGTTATTTTTCCCCACTGTATTTGATTTTTCAGATTATGCATGGAGAGTTCTTCTGCAATACTAGTTTAATAAATCATGCAACTGCTGGTTTAGTCTTGTTTTGATACTGGATTAAGGGGGATTTAAAATATTAGATTAAGTAAATACAGTAAATGATATTCTAAAAAATAATTCCAACAACTATGTACCCTGTTACTCTCTTTGTATTTAGCATGTGATCCCAAAGGATCTTTGTAGCTACAAGTGCTAGATGTGAACTCTGACCCGAGTGCTACACAAAAATTAAATTATTTGACAATCAAATGAGACATGCACACCAAAGAGCCGACCCTAAGTAGGTGTCGTGACTGTGCACGCACACACTGACCCAGACAGAACCTCAACGTTAGGTAACAATAAAAGCCAGTAATGAGGAGACTAGGAATAAAGGAAACGTGATCCTCAGCTAGCAGGGGGTCATTTGCACACACTCCAGTGTGGCTCTCAGAGTTTCATAGGAGCTCAGATGGTAAAAGCTGTATTTGGGGTCACATGCATCATTTTATTGCTTTCGATGCCACCTCGTTACTTCTCTAACATTTTTTCCTTGAGAATTTATAGTAGAGAGAAGATCTTGTGGGCACTAAATAACCACCCCCACCCCAGCTTGGGAGAGATGATACGCTAACAGTGAATTCTCCTATTTTTGAGATAACAAGTAAGACCTCAGTGGGCACTTTGATGAGTTTTCTATCAATATTTATCTAATTTTTTTGAACTGTGATATCAGAGTGCTTATCTAAGACTTATAAAGTCTTTATCTCTAATTTCTAAAACATTGCGTATTTCCCTACGAGCACTCTTCCTATCATTCAGAAAGGACTTTTCTGATCTGAACATTGGTCCTAAAATAAAATGATAGGCAAAAATTTGACCAGCGATACTTAGGGCTTCTTTTCCCTCCAGTCTTTCTCCCCTTTGCAAATGAACGTGCTGAGTCTGGTGCTAAATATAAATGTCTCCAAATGTCTCGGATTCCATGGCTAATTCAGTATTTATAGCTGGTAGAGTGAGCGAATAGCTAAAAGGTGTATCTGGAGCACACGGCAATATCAGCTGCAACATGCCCTCTAATCCTAGAGACAAAGCTTCTACTCCCAGGAATGATGGATAACTAACGTTGAATACATGGCAGTATATGAAACGGGCCAAAATACAGGAGGCAAAAGATATTAAGTTGTGCACAACAGACAACGCAAGACTGCAATCCCTGAGAGAAGGGAAACTCACAAGGTGAGCCCTGTGTTCAACCAATTCTTTTCTTAGGGAAAATTTCCTACCTGTGGCATAGAGCTGGAGTCTGAGCAAACCGCAGTGGTTCTGCTCAGTGGAGAAAACAGAGATCAGAGTGTGAGGAAGCTAAAGTGGCTGGGTCTGCAGGGCAGGACATTAGAGAAGAGGACTCTGTGCAGAGAGGGGGTGCCAGAAGTCCTAGTGGGGGCTCCCCACAGGTCTGCAGTCAAAGCTGTGGGGTGGAGATGCACCAAGTTCATGTTCTGCTTAGTGCCAGCCCTGCTTGCGCATAACTGTGTCCTCTTCCCAAGGTCCAGTTAGCCCGGTACTTAGAGCACAGAATCCCATAAAGAGCAACTGAAACAATAGCAAGGCCCATTCTCTAGGTGCTCAAATGGCCTATAGATGTACCATAGACTCAGACATTATCTGACACGGCGATACTGGCCCTTCGATAAGATGCAGTGGGCTGGATCTGCATTGGAAGGGACCCTAAAGGTCCAGGTCCAGCCCTTCCCACCATGCCGAAATAGTCCTCTGTCCAACATCGCTGGGAGGTGCTCCCCTCCCCTCCCTGCCTTGCATCACTGGGGTGGTGACGCCTGTCTGCCACAAGCTCTGGGTGTCCAGAATTCCCCTCCTGGATTGAGTAGGACCCAAATCCTAGGCCCACCCGCTGGTCCTAGTTCAGACATGTGGGGCCACACAGAACACTCCTCATCCTCTCCTGAGGATGTTCTAACGTGCGTGGGGCACTCTGCCAGTGGGCAGGAGCCTTGGGCCCAAAAGGATTCTCCCAGCTGTGAGCAGAGAGTCAACAGGGTTTCTCACAGCAAAGGCAGCGTGTGCGGCAGAAGGGGCACAGGACTCTAAGTCAGTTAGTCTTTTAAATTTATCTGTCTATGAGCAACTTTCTTTCTAATTGGTAATGATTTCTGTGCAATCGTAAGTGTGCTTGGGAATTCTTATGAAGTGAGAAAAACCCAACCTACAAATCATTTCTAAACTGTCATAAAATTTTCATGAGTGCTAAATTTAACAATTAATGAAGTTGACATATTCATGTCTCATAGACATTAAACATTTATTAATTTTGATTTTGCAGTTTTCTTTTCATGTTTTAAAGCTTATAATTTTTTTTCTAGGTCTTAAAATGTTTGATAGTCCCCGGCCAAGCACACAGGCACTTGCCTGCAGTGTACAGTGGATAGAACGCCCGTGACCTCGGCCTCTTGGCCCACGGATTGGTTTGATCCAGCCAAGGCCGTGAATTCATGACGCCATGTTGCCAGGTCACTGCACCAGAGAAAACTCCTTCCCTCCAGTTCCTAGTTCCACGTTCAGGGTGGAGCTTTTGGAGAAGAGGCAAAATTGGAGGATGGAAAGGACAGGGAAAGAAGACAGGAACAAGCAAGTATTTGTTGAGAACCTCCCACGGGCGAGCCCCTCCGAGGGGAGTTTGCATACTCACGCACTTGAACGTTTAACAAGCACCCACCGTGTGCCAACCCTGTGTTATATTTTTTTATTTTTATTTTTTTTACTTCACAAACTCTTTTTCTCCCAGCTGTCTTATAAACTTGTGATGGGAAGAGGAAACAGACGGGATCTCAGTCAGTTCTAAGCACAGGCCAGGGAGGTGAATGTCATTATCTCCTTCATTTTACAGTTTAGGAACTTAAGGCTCTTGGGCTTAAGGGATCTGCCCAAGATCTTGCAGCCCGAAGCGTCAGAGCCGGCAAGCCCCAGCCCAGGGGCTCTGCTCCCTGCCATTCCCACTGCTGTGAGTACTTCAATCTCTCTATTTGCAAAGCTTGTCCTTCGGTTATCTTTCAGGCTTATCCTATTTGATCGTCCTCACTAGGGTCCAACTGGACCAAGAAACTTGCTTCAACTTGGCGGGGGCACAGCTGGCAGAAGTGGGGGAGAGAAAGAAAAATACAATAAATGCTGATTTCAAAAAATAATCTTCCAGCATGTGAGATGAACTCAGATTAGTATCTCAGATGAAAAACATGGCAAGTCTTATAATTTCTTTTTAAATCCCAGAGTGACTGACAGTTCTAGGATAACTGATAAAATTAATTCACGTCTCCATTATTTCAAAGTGAATTTCTACCAGCCACATCATTTCTTCATCAACATGGGGAAACAAACCTTCCCTGAGCTTTCCATCCAGTTCCCCGCCAGACGGCTGCCCACCAGCCCCAGGTACCCGTGGGCACCCCAATTCCACCTGCCTATATCAGCTTCTCCCCAACTTGCCCCTCCCCTGAGTTTCCCAGTGGCGAGGCGTCTGATCATCTGGCTCCCCTGCCTGGATCTCTACCTCAATCCTCAAATCCTGCACTCTGCTGCCTCTTTCCTGCACCTCCTCTGCCAACAGGCCTCCTGCAAGGGCTTCTTCCGTCCTCCTTGCCTCCTCCCTGCCCCACACGGCCCCCCAGGCCTCCTCCACCACTGCCAGCCTCGTCCACTCCAGATGAGAAGTCTGATGGCATCACTCCCTGAACTGGGCTCTGCAACGGCTCCCTGCCATTTACAGAACAAAGTCCAAGCCAGTTATAAGGCGCCCAAGGCCTTTTGTGCACTTTCCATCCTGCCTTAGCACCTCGGAATCCCCGCTCTGCAATCCACTCTCCTAACACTGTCGTCCCTGCTCCCCGCAAACGCCAAGCAGTTCCACCCCATGTGTGTCTACGTTTCTGAGTCTGCTCCACTTGCAGCATCCTTCCCACCTTTGGGTGGTGAATTCTTTGCAACTTATCTTTTAATATTCAGCTCAGATGTCATCTCCTCCAGGAAACTTTGCCCAAAACCTAGTGCTCTTTTTGGCCTCCCCCCTCCTCTGCCCCGCCGCCTTGCAAATTCTAGCACGTTCTGTCGAAATCCTCCATATACCCATTTCTCTGAATAGACCAAGAGTTAGTTGAGCCAAATTGACTTAAGGGTTTTTTTGTTTGTTTTTGTTTTTTAAGAGACAGGGTCTTGCTCTGTTGTCCAGGCTGGAGTGCAGTGGTGCCATCGTAGCTCACTGCAGCCTAGAACACAGGCTCTGGAGAGCCTCCTGCCTCAGCCTCCTGAGTAGTGGGGACTACAGAAGCATGGCACCACTATACTCAGCCAAGTTTAAAAATTTTTTTTGTAGAGACGGGGGTCTTGCTATGTTGCCCGGGCTGGAGTGCAGTGGTACGATTATACCGATGCTTTGGCCCCTTCCTGCGATTCTGATTTAACTGGACTCAGCTATCAGTGCTGACTCTAATGAGCGTCCTAAGCCAAGAAAACCAGATTGTAGTAAGTTATCTCCGCAGCTCCCAGACACAAGGGCCAGGTCTGAAGAGGATCATCTGACACCAACTTGAGGGCTTTTAACACCGAAACACAACATACAGTGGAAAGCGCCCAGGCCTTGAATCTCTAGTTGTGTGCCTCTGAGCCAGTTACTCAATATTTTACAGTCTCAGTTTCACCGTTCGTAAAATGAGGCTACCTTGCATGCTGTCATAGAGATTAGGTGAGATGATCCTTGCGATGACAGGGTCAGTATCGGCAACACTCTGCCAAGGGCAACGAGTGATAAACCTCAGCAGAGACCCGCCTGACCACACAGTATGTTCCACACCAAATACTTGGTTCCATTCTTAGAATGGCTTGCAATTCACCTTGTCGATCCTGGCTAAGTCAACATTCACGGATTTGTGTGTTCGTTGTCACCTCCGTCTAACTGGGGATTAGAACACAAGAACTGTTTTGTTGACTGTGAGCTCTGACTATGTCCAGAAAAATGAAATAAATAAGTGAAAAGAAGGATGACGGATTGCTTGGCACACTGCTGAACCCATTGCTCTTAGTGACGACGCAGGCTTCCCAAGGATCAGAGGGTGGACAGATGCCCTGGGTGTCTGTCATTGCATCAGAGACCAGAAAACACGCAGGGCTGTGGGTCCCTTTTGGCCAGGCTCTGCTGGTCACGATGTGCTGGCTCATTTTGGGATAGTCTTGGTCGGGATGTCTGTTATAGGCAGCCTACCCAAGTCAAAGGAAAGGAATGCTCCAATTGCCCCCAAGAATTAGTTTCATTGTCAGACTTGAAATATTTTAGCTTGTTTTCCACACGTTGACAATTTCTGGAAATTTCAGGGTATGTACATTTCTCTTGGCCCCAACATTACTCAAAAGGGGAGAAAGCAAAGCAGCAGTGCGGGATGTAACCTGCTGCAGTTCTCTTTGCCAGAGCCTCCAGCTCTCTCGGCTGTGGCAGTTGCGAGCGGCTCCCAGAATGTCAAAAAAATGCAAAATGCCAAAGTCTCCCCTTCAGGGCTGACTCCAAGTGCTTCTTTATTCTCACTGGAGTCTTTGGTTACTTCTTCTCTGTCCCTCAGCTTTTACACACTACTCATTTTCTATTTAACTTTTTCAGTCCTTAAGTTTTCCTCCTTTCATCTATTTTTATAATAAAACAATGTTGATGCAAGACAGATGAGACAATGCCAACAAATTAGCTAACTTAGATAAAATGGATAAATTCCTAGAAAGAAAAATACTACTGAAACTGACCTAAGAAGAAACAGAAAATCTGAATAGATCTATACAATAAGTCTCTACTTATTAGTAGAGTGAATTAGTCATCAAAAAGACTTTACTGGTGAGTTCTTCCAAATCTTTAAAGAAGAATTAACACCAGTTCTTCGCAAGCCTTCAAAAGACAGACGAAGAAGAGGCAGTTTTTAGCTCATTCTGTGAAACCAGCAAGCGTTACCCCAACACCAACACAAGACAAAGCCTTCACGAGAAAACTGCAGACAATATCGCTCATGAATACAGATGAAAAAGTCCTCAACAAAATACCAGCAAACTTAATCTAGCAACATATAAAAAGGATTATGCACCATGACCAAGTGGGGTTTATCCCACAAATGCCAGAAATATGGGACAAATAAGAAAGCAATGCACAATCCCGCAGGAGAAGTGTGGCATGAAGGCCAGACGGTGCCACGACTCCCAGTCCTGTGTCAAGCGCTGGCTTCTCAGCCTCGGGTCTGTCGGTCAGGGCGGGTGGGAGGAGAGGGTGGGCTAAGGGTCACGGTGTTTACCTTCTTCTGGGAGGAGGAGGAGGCTCTCCCCCGTGTGGGGACTGAGTGTCTCTGCCCTCCTGACCTAGCGGTGGAGCTGCAAAGATCAGAGGCTCACACGTGCTCAGAGCTGGCAGGGGGCCGCAGCCCTTTCAGCCAAGAGGTTTCGTGTGCGAACGTCCCCTACACAACTCGCAACAAGCAGACCAGACTCAGTGGCCGTCACCTTTCCTTTAACATCCCACTCCCCTTCCGAGCCCATCAGTCCCGCTCCGGGCAGCTGCCGGGCCCTGACAGCAGACAGCAAGCGGGAGGGAAGGCGGCGCGGCCGCTCCTACCATGTCGCTCTGTGACTGCGTGGCCCCGTACATGGTGATACCGTTGGAAGGCGCTGCCGGCTGCGGGGTGTCCGGCTGGATGTACCCTCTTCTGTCAATGAGGCTGCGAGAGGAGACACAACACGGGGAGAGTGAATAAAATCCAAAGGCGCTGGACACCGTGTCCATCTGCGTGTCTGGCTCTCTCCCTGTGCCGCCCCAGCGCAGGCACCTGGCAACCCTCGAGCTGCTCAGACCCCAGCACCTCCCTCCTCGGCCACTGACCGCGGGGGCCTCCTCGCTGGTCAATCTCCGCCCACCGCCATCTGTCCCCAGCGTTCCTTTCCAGCCTTAAACACATTCTTCTTATTACATTCATTCAACAGACGTGTCCGGAGTGCCGTCCACATGGCACAGCCCACCTGCCCGCACCTGCTTTGCCGCCTCTGCATTTTTGTTCAAGCTGTTTTCTTCCCCACCCAACGTCACTGTTCCTTCCACTCTGCTGCCCGTTCTTCACGGCCAGATTCAAAAGCGCTGCGGCCCCTGCTCTCGCCCGGTGGCCCTTTGCCCCGTTGTCCCCTCTCTGCGTTCTCTTAGCCCTGCACCCGACCCTCCTGAGCGTCGCAGTGGGTCTACGCCAGTGTCGTCTTTGTCTAGCAGCCACGGGCTCCCAAGGGCGGGGTCTTTCTTTCCCCCCACAGCCCCTGGCTCGCGCCTGGCCCACAGACACGGGGATAGAGGCCCCTATCTACACCTGCTGCGGAGCTGCCTCAGTCACTGTGGCTCTGAGACCCGCACTCAGTAGGTGCTGAGCTAACGCTTGTTGATGGAATGAACAAAAACGGGTCCTTGGTCTCCCCCAGACAAGTTTCTGAATAATGCCTCCAAAGACCTCTGTGCCTGTGCCCTGTGGTGCTGTCCCCTCAGAAGGGAGGGTGGTGCTTTCCTGTGCCATCGGAAGAACTGCCTTTCTTCTCCCCAGCAAAGGCTCAGTGTTGACTTTGAGTCTAAGGGCAGCAATGTGAAGAGCAGCTGGAGGCTCAGCTAATAAAGGGGACCCCCGGTGTGGCCTCCGCTGCGTTGGACGGGCCACACTCAGCACAGATCCACCCTGACATCCTCAGCAGCAAAAACAGGATGCAAAAACACACCCTGCCCGTGGGGGCGCCCACCTGGGCTGCCGGAGTGTACTCTGTTCGAGGAACAGAGCCTCCCACTTGTCAGCTCAGCTTCCAGAAGATAGGAGTTGATTTCCCAACTACCCCTTCAGGTCTTCAAGTGACAGAATAAAGGGCCATAAAAATCACTGTGACTGGGTCTTAGAATGGGACTCTCTCCCCTCAGTACCAGCCAGATCCCCAAAGGCTTGGAAAAAACAACAGGCAACAAGAACCTGCACGTTGCAAAAGGACCAGCGGGAGCCCCGTGCAGGACGTCAAAGGGGGTTTCTCAAAGCAGCTTTGCAGCCCCCCTTCAAGGGTTCAAAAGGCTGAAGGGGACAAGAGCTGAGAAGGCTGAGGACCGGGGAGGGGCTGGCACTTGGGGCTGGCTGAGGGTCCAGGCACGGGTCCCATGGGAGAGAGCCAGCGTGTAGCTGGCTTGGGGGATCGCCACGGGTTACACTGCAGAAACACATGCTGAAGTCCTAACTCTGGTACCTGTGAGTGGGACCTTATTTGGAAACAGGGTCTTTGCAGATGTAACCAAGTTAAGATGGGTTCATACGTGATTAGGGTGGGCCTCATCCAATGTGACTGGTGTCCTTATAAGAAGAGACGTGGGGAAGAGGGTGCCATGGGAAGGTGCAGAAACACACAGGGAGAATGCCACATGGCAACAGAGGCAGACATCGCAGGGGTGCATCTACCAGCCAAGGGACGTCAAGGACTGCTGGCTGCCACCAGGCGCTGGGACAAGACTAGGAAGGACCCTCCCCAGTGTCTCAGAGGGAGCACGGCCCTGCTGACACCTTGATTTCAGGCTTCTAGGCTCCCATCTGTGAGAGAGTAACTTTCTGGTGTCACAAGTGTTGCAAGCCCCCGTTTCACTTTGTTCAGAGCCCTGGGAACTACTGCAGGACTCAGCCCAGAGAGCCCCGGAGGGGCCCACAGAGGCCCATGCAGAGCGGACGGCTGCAGGCCTGGGGCTGGAGTAGCAGGCGAGTGACCACTGCGGGAAGGACCGTGCCTGCGCTGGGGAAGCTGCGATGGGAGCTTCTCAGAGGAAACTCTCCTGAGAGGACAGGCCAGCCTCAAAGCCCCGCCAGGTCTGAGAGCATTAACACGGGGCCAGCAGCACCCCATCCCTGCCCCGAATCCTCTCCCCGCTGGTGGCCGGGAGCTGGGGGAGTAGGGACCCTGCGGGGGCCCCACCGGGGTGGGCTTGGGGGTGGGAGGCATTAACTTTCAATGAACTTGGCAGTTCTGAGGCATTGAAATGACACTATTTTGGAGGGAATGAACGTGGCAAGAGAAACGAAGGGACTTGCAGGGATTTCACCCGGGAGCGGGCTGCCTCTCGCGTCTAGCACGCTTCATGCAGCAGCCACACCCCTGGACGGGGACACCTTGGACGTGGCCTAACGTGGCTCTGCCCCAGTGTCTGCTGGTCCTCACCACGGAGCCCCTCCTCCTGGGCCGCGCCCCTCACCACAGGGCCCTGTGCACACTGGCCCCTCTGTCTGTCAACACTCTGCTGTCCCCTGACCCCACCCCGCCAATTCCTGCTCATCTTCCAGAAGAGACCACAGCTGATCCCTCTGTGGGCGCCCCCAATGCACACCACTCGCCCAGGGACGGTCTGTGCCGCCCGGGAGACAGCACCTGCCTCCACGCCTCCCGAGCCCCTCGCACACAGCCTGACCCCCCCACCCCAACACACGCTCAGCAAACAGTGGCCACGTGCCCCACGGAGGTGGCCCAAGTGTGGCCTGACATTGGCCATTCCTTGCCTGTCTTTCCAATTTTCTGTTCTTCCCGACAGACTTGTATGAGGACCCCCATCTCCCAAACCTGGCCGTCCCCATCCAGCTGCCACCCACACCCCTGGTGACACTGTGCAGGGCACTGAATGTGGGTCTTTGCACTCCTGGTGTGTGGGCTCCCAACGGGAAACGTGGGACACACCCTCTCTCCCCCTCTGGCCTGCACAGCATGGCAGTTTAGGAACACGTTAGGGGGCAGCCTGCCCCGCAGGTGGGCATGGCTGGGACGCCCGGAGGTTCCTGGCCCACGTGGGGGCGCAGGGGTTGGGGCGGGGCAGGGCGGAGGGAGGAGAAGGCGGCATCGCCCCTCACTTCCGCCTGGTGCCAGCCCTGGGGCGCCGGTGAGCAGCGTGCAGGTGAGCTGGCCCATTTCTGGCCCACACCCTGGGGCTGCTAAAATCGTGAACTCCAGCGCCCTGGGTTCCTCAGTGCGGACGTTTCAACCAATGAGAGGGCACTAGGCAGGCTAAGTGCCACTGCGCCACTTTGGCCAAGCGAGGCCTTCTTCGTCTTGCTCCGCCTGTAAAGGCCTCCACGGAGGAGGCTGCGCCGCTGGAGGCCCGGAGCTGCCAGACTCACGAACTGCTGTGAATAAACTCTTTCATGTTTTATCGTGCCTCGGTTTACCTTTTAACAAATGATTCAAGCAGTTCTGAGGAGAGAGAGGGTCATTCCTGAGAAATGCCCCTCCCAAAGGAACCTGGATTTGGGGATGAACACAGCCCAAACCAGCCAAAATGGCACATTTAGTCCAGTCGTGGACGAAACCATTTTGGTTGTGATAAGATTTGGTCTATAAACAGTATAAAGTGGTGCTGTAGGCAAATCAAGGACTCAGGGACAAGCAAAGAGATGTGGACAGAAGGCGAGACTTTCACACTCCCCTCCGAGACGCAAACGTGCCCCGCAGGTGCGGGGACGGGGGCTCAGCTGTCGTCCACTCACACTCCTTCCCGTCCGCGCCTGCTTCCCGGCCTGCCCCGCAGGAAACAGCCTGAACTGTGAAAAATCAAGCATTTCCTGAGAGATTTTCCGGCCTAAAAAGTCCCCAGAAGGCTCCTGGGGTGAGCCCAGAGCTCTCCTTAAGAGGGGCTGGTGCCCACCAGGCCACACCTGACCCCCGTCCAAGCGTGCCTCCAACCCGGAGTCCTCGCCTGCCCCTTCCTGCCACCCTCTGCAGAGGAATCCTCTGAGCAGCAGGTCAGCGGTCCCCGGAGGTCCCCATTTCAGGAAGGGAGTGGCACACTGGGCTCCCAACTTCCTAGGCCAGAGCCGGACGATGATCAATTTCCAGTTAGGCAGTAGCACCATGAATGACTCAAAGCGACAAGAACCCAACACCAATTAACAACCAGCCGAGGAATATGTGCTTTATATGCTTGGATTTTTTTTTTTTTAAATTACTTTTATTTCCCCAATGAGGGTTCACTGAGGCTGATAGTAAAGTTTGCATTCTATGCGCACATATCAGTAAGGACTTGGACCCCCATTCTAGAGACCCAGTATAGTTGCTCAATAAGTATCTGTTGATGATGGTTTGATTCATCTGTGGGAAATACTCTACACGGATGTAACTCACAGCCAGTCAAAGGCTGACTGTACTGGGGACTTGCGCAGTTCCGACTTGGAGGCAGCATGTCGTGGTGGACGCCACACTGGTTCTCACGCTGGATGGCCTGGGTGTGAGTCCCTGCGAGCTGGCATTTACTAGCTGTGTGATCGTGGGCACGTTATTTAAACTCTGTGCCTCAGTTTCCTCATCCATAAAATGGGATATGGCTGTACCTACCTCATAGGTACAGAGTGAGCCTATAGGAAGTTAGTACAGGCAAAGCACTGAGAGCAGGGTCTGGCACTAGTCCAGCAAATGTCAGCTACTGCCATTATTGAAACTGTCATCATCATTGTCATTACCACAATCTCAGCTACACCAGTCCCCGTGGATCTCTCTCTAGGGATGGTTTTGTGTCCTGGCGCCCTGCTCGCCACAGATGCTCAGCATCATTGAATAATGAACAGCATCGCATGCTTGGGTTTTCCTATTGTGAGCTCTAAGAGACTTTCCCCCAAATCGGACATAAGTCCAGTTGAAGACTAAAAGGGGTGTGAAGAGTGACATGCATGACACATGGAGCCAGGTCTCTGTTTCATAAAGGCCGAGTCTACATGGCACGCAGCGGTCAGCAGGCGGTTGGGACCATCCCCCTCCCCCCGCGGCGGCCAGGCGTCTGCCCCGCGAGACCTGAGCGACCACAGCGGAGGCTTTCCCGAGCTCCGTTAATTAAGGAGCCTGCTGCTTCCTGACTCTTACCTTGGAGAGATGGGCCCGCACAGGGCAACGCAGCAGTTTGTGAAGATATTTCCATAGCTGTAGGGATTGTAATTTTCTTTACCTCTTTTATTTGACCAAGATCCTTTAATCTGAAAGGAAAAAACAGTCAATAACATACAATAGCCTTTATATCAATGCCACATTCTCGGCCAGGTGGACCAGGAGAGGCCCATAAAGAAAGCGAATAATCTTTCCTCGCTTATTCACCAAAAGCAACTGAGGTACTTTTCTCAAGGAAAATAGGCATTTACCCCAAACTTGGAAATATCCCGAAACAGCAGGTGAGATTAGGGAAAAGAGCAGGATCCCCTGGGGACAGTAATCCTTTATTGGTACCACCCGGTACTAGGCCATCTCACACAAGCAGCAGAGATTTTTTTCATACACATGTGTAGGGCCCTAACAGGTAACTGAGTGGAGGGGAGGTGAAAACGCTCATGTGCTTCCCCTAACGGCCCGCCGACAGGCTGTAAGAAATCAGTCTCACGGTGTTGCCGAAACAGTCTGTTTGCTGATTCTAATATCCATACTTGCCAAATACAAATAACTGTATTAACATGCGCTCATCTCACGTGTCTCATCACCACCGATTTCCTCAAGCTTTTGTTTAAGGCAACTGACCTGTTCTGAGACATTTAATTCACGTATGGACAGAGACTTAAGTCAACATCTAAGGATTAAGAACAAAGAAGACCATGCTTATCAAGAAATATTTTCCAACATTATGCTCCTGTTTTTATATCTCCTCTCCATCTGCATTAAGTATAGGCACATAATCCTGGACAAAACGTTGAACTTTGGGTCAGAGCAATTTCCTCCAAAAACTAAACTAAGACATTAAATATAATACGAAGGGTAGACTCAAACGCTTACTCCGAGATGTCAGCCCTCCATTGCTCTTTATTAGGGGAAGTGTGACAGCTGCTCACACAACTATTAAAGGGAACAGAAAGAACCTTCTCAGGGCCAGAAATGGGTGTCACCTGGCCAATCCTAGTGTCTAACTGACATGGTCAGAAAAGAAGAAGAGAACACAGGTTCCTGGTGGAGAAACCTGCAGAAGGGCACGTGGAAATGCCACCACATGCTCTGCGCTCCCGAGGCTCACATCTGGAGCGGGCTGCAGGGAGAAGGGGACCCCACACCCCTCCATCCTTTTTCTCCTCCACTGCCAAACTCCAGGGAGCGCACCCGTGTCCTACAGTCCAGAACTTACGTCTTCATTCGTCGTCTGGTTGGAGCTGATCAAGTAGGTGTGGAAACCCGAGAGGCCAACGATGGACCAGACGGAGAAGAAGCACACCACGGCCTCCAGCACGGTGGCACGAGTCAAGGAGGCCAACGGGAGTGGAAGAGCATCCCTCGGCCACCCCACAGAGGCGGGAAGGACCTCAGGCTTCTGTCCTTTCTCTAGCCCGGCATGGCTTCCCACTCTTCCTCCGGTTTTCTCTCTAACCAGAGGGGGACTCCTCAGGGCAGGCGTGTGTCACCTTCCCCAGGGCCGAGCAGCGGCTGTAGCTTGTCACGACTGGGAGGCTCCCTGATCATCACCCGTCCCCTTCCTACAGTGGACACTGCCTCAGGGTCAGAGTCCTTTTTACTCAGGGGACCTTTTCCGAGCCCTCAGCCAATCCCTGACATAGAAGGCTGTCCTCAGCTGCCAGACAGGCAACCCCGGAACAGGAATTCTCACGGGACGTCAAGCGAGAAGTCAGGAGCCCATCAGACTGTCACAACCAAAGGAGAAAAGCTCGGCGTTCTGCAACACAGGAGATCAATCAACCACGAGTGTGGCAGTCTGAAAAGACCAGAGAATTTTTCTCTCACAAATGTTTACAAAATTCTATTTACGAGATACAGATGTTTATCAGGAAAAAAAAAACATTCATTGTGGGTCTGGGAGTTTAAACACACACCTTACATCCCCTCTCAATTAATTAATGACATGCTGGAGAAAGTAAACACTCATGCTTTCCTGGAGCTTCCAAGGACAGAAGCCATGCAGCTCATACCGTAACACATCCTCACTGATTTTTCCCAGGTTGGATATGATTCATCTTTAGATCAGACTGTGGAGTACGCTACCCAGTGCAGTGTCACGACTGAGTAATGCCATCATCTGGGCGCACGGGCCACACATGAAACGGGAGGAAAGAATGGGCTCCCCTCTGTTGACTTTCACTGGCCTGCTCGCGGAGAAGCAGACGGCAGGGAGGAGCGGTAGGGGACGAGGAGGCTCAGGGAAGCAGATCCCTGCCCAGGGCTGCCACCAGCCTGGACAACTCCCCTCCAATGCTCCCAGGTTTACCCTGGTGGGCAGGTGGCTGTGGTGGGAGCCTTGGGTGCACATGGGGACACATGGACAGTGGCCCACGTAGTAGGGATGGTCTTGTCCTCAACTGCCTTCCCCCAGGTCAGGGCTCCCGGACGCCCCTGTCCCTCCCTTCATCCCAACCCGAGAGGGAACAGACAGGGCGGCGGCCACATGGGAGTCATGTCAGTCGCTGGCTTGAAAGCGAAGGTGAAGTGGATCTAGGGGAAGTGACAAGGTGACCGGTGGGAAGACCGAGTCGGGAAGACAAGGTGTGTGACACTGGACAGACTGGAAGGGGAGACAGCAGACAGAAAGATCGAAGTGGAGGAGACACACAGAATGGAAGCAGGAAATGGTCACGGGTAAAAAAGAATAAAGAACAGAACCAAGAGATTTATTTACTGAATAATGCACGAAGGAGCGAACTTCGATCTCAGAAATACTTTTGTGTCACCTGAAGTTTACAATCAAGGTAGAATGATGGGGAAGTGGAAATATACACGACACACGTACCAACATGCAAAAACTGGCATGTGCTCCGACTTCCCACTGTACAATATACCCATGTAATACAACTCCACCTGTACCCCCTAAATCTGCTGAAATAAAGAAAATAAAAATTGTTGGGTTGTGATGTTCTTTAAATGTCTTGACTGAGCTTGTTAACTGCATTAATTATTTCAATCTTCTCTATTCTCATTGATTATTTTTGTCTGCTTTATATATCAATAAGTGAAAGAAAAAAGCCTGTTAATAATAAAAAAAAAATCTGGCATGTGAGAATGGAGGAGAATCCAGGATCTAAACTGGCTCCTGCCTGTGTTCTGGCCACCGCACCTTTTGCAACGCCACCTACACTCACCGTCTCCGTCAGGAGGCGTCGTAACCAGCGGATGTGGAATTATGAAGGTTTATAGCAACGATATCTCAAGTGCTTTAGAAACATAAACAGCAGAATTCAGTTCCACTGTTAGCTTGCAGCTGTGTCCAAATGACATGAATCCAAGGTAGGACGCAAGATGCAGCCGCTTACACCCCACCCCCCGCCCGGGGCCCAGCTGACACCCCCCCACAGCACGTCTTAAGGAATCGTCATTCACGACAACGGCTGGCATCACTGGCAGTGTGTCAGGTACTGTTCCAAAGCCTTCAGTGAACTAACTCAATCTTCAGAGCAGCCCGGGGAGAAGTGTGACTCCCAGTTAAAGGGCAGGGAAACTGAGGCAGAAGACAGTAAAGCAATTTGCTTGGAAAATAGCAGAGCTAGGAGTTAAATGCTGGAAGTCTGCTCTGCCAGGATGACAAAAGAGCCTGGCCCCTTTCCTAATTCTTGCTGAGGGGCAGGTGACCCGAGGCTGACCCCGACCTCTGCCAGGGGACGATGGGACGCTCTTTGTCAGGGATTCGTGAAGCCACGGCAGCCGAAGTTGGTCCCCTTCCAATCCACTCGGACTGAGATGCAAGCGCCTCACTGACCCAACAGCTAGATGTTGAAAATAAGATTAAGAAATATAAATTTCCCTTAAATGTATTAAAACACAATTACTGATTTTTTTAAAAAAGAAAAACGAGAGAAAACAAGGCAGCTCTACTGGGAGTCACTTTAATAAGGAGTTGGACTTTGGTTTACCACACTGGGGACGGGTTTCAAATTATAGCAGTGATCGCTGCTGCCTCTGTCTCCCCACCCCCACCAGCTCCCACTAAGACAGTGAGCCCCCTTTGTGGCCAGGGTGATGGCTTCAAATTCCCCATAACCCCTAGCCCAAGAGACTGCACTCCGAGGTATTCACTGTTCATGAAACTGAAAAAGACCGAAAACTGCTCTGCGGACGCCCCTCCCTTGAGTTTCTGCTTAATCCTAGAAGTGCCTCTAGCTGCCTTTCTATGCACCCCGACTTGTGCAGGGCGCAGGAGGGGCTGGGGAAGGACCAGCTCCCTGCCCCAAGGGAGTGGGCTCTGTCTGCCCCTGAGGGGCAGCAAGGGGGAAGGCTGTGCAGGACGCGGAAACGTTAGGACACCTCAGCATTTAGGGAATCCTAGAAGGTGACAGATCATGGAACCCCATGTCTCACATGTCTTTAACCTTTTCAAGTTCCCACTCTTTTCTCAGGAAAAAACACACATGAACACAATTTTTAAAAATAATTTCAGGAGCTTTTAAAACTCCCCTGAAATCCCTTCATGGATATGCCCTGATTTATTCTAATCTCTTCATTTTACAGACGGGAAGCCAAGGCCTAGAGAGGCCAAGCCACTTACATGAGCTCACACAGCAATACATGTCAGAACAGAACTGGAACCTGGTACCCAGACTGGGACACTTCCCAAGGCCCCAAGTGATGGCAGTGTCACAGGGCACTTTGCAGGCCTCAGTGCTCATGGTGGCAAGGCTGACACTGCCTGTGACCCCGAACCCTGTCTTCAGCCCATGGCCTCAGAGCCACCCAGTGCGAAGAACCTCTCTCTGTCAATACATCATAACCCGCCTTCTCCCCACATTCCAGCAATCAGGCTGGTGATGCTGGTATCGTGTGCCAAGTGCCAAACTCAAATAATATCTTATTTTAAAAAGTCTGTGTGTTTGTGTGTGTATTTTGTGTTGGTTTCCTTATTAACCAGAACTCCAGCATGGCCAGGGACTGTGGAAGTCCAGGGCTCTGAGAGGGTCCCTCTCCTTCCCATGCCTGTGGCTGATGAGGCCCTGGGTGCCGCACGGCGGCGTGGGGTGTCTCTCCGGGGGTGCAGATGTGCGCCCGTGAGTCCGCCTGCGTCTGACTCTGCTTCAGGTTCTCTGACTTGGGAGAGAACTGGGCATGAAGGGTTCTGATGTTTGAAATGTAAGAAAATTTATGCTGTTTGCAATTATTTTTTTCCTAAAAATTACAGTAAAATAGGCAATGCTCACTTATAGGGAGTTTTGATGGAAGAGCAGAGAGCAGTGATATCTTCCCTTGTTCTCTAGGTAAAGTGCCTTACATCAGCATTTAATGCTTGCAGATGTTTAGGTTCAAGAACTTGTCAACATATTCGTCTCATCAGACAGATGACCCTGTAATCCTCAGGCAGAGACGGGAAAACGGCTGTGCCTTGTCTCCTGAGTGCCCGTCGCTGCGTCTGGGGTGGGGGCTGTTGACTTCCTGGCAATTCACGTGACAGACCCTTTCAAAGTGGACAGTCTCTGAGACCTTTTAGGTTGGACCATTTGACCGTCACCTTTCAATCTCTCACATCCTTGTCGCGTGCACACTTCGACATCAGGCAGTAAAGGTGTGTGGTTGCCCCAGATTAGTCTAGGAAGTCACTAGAATTCCAACCAGAATTTTCAAAATGGAATTTGACCAACTGATTCTAAAATTCATCTAGATGACAAAGTGTTTAAGAACAGGTAAGAAATTCTAAAAAGAGCCATCATGGGGGTGGGGCAGGAGAAGACTTTTCTAGTAAACAAAACAAGGTGTGACAGCACCGGAGCAGCAGTGGGACAAGAGTCCAGGAACGACCTGGGGGCCCGTGGGATAAAGAAGGCAGCTGAGATGAGTGGTGCGGGGATAGTCAGGTGGTTCTCAAAGTGTGGCCCTTGGGGACCCTTTCAGGGGGTGCATCAGGCCCAAGCTATTTTCCTATCCATGCCAGTTTCACACTCGCTCTCCCCTGCTGCGCAGCGGCTTCTTCCAGAGGCTGCGTGAGGAGAGGTGATGTCCTCTCTCTCATGTGACCACAACGTGGGCTTGCACCTGCTTGTGTTTGGAAATTTTCTCAGTCATAACTTCGAACATGATAAATAGCTCATCTACCTATATATCTACAAAATATACATAAACAAAAGCTCTTTGGGGTCCTTAATAATTTTTCAACGTGTGAAAGAGTCCCGAGAACAGAAAGCTTGAGAACTGCTGGACTAGCACAGTAAGTGGTTGCTGAGCGCGGTGGCTCACGCCTGTAATCCTAGCACTCTGGGAGGCCGAGGCGGGAGGATCACTTGAGCTCAGGAGTTCGAGAATAGTAAGTGGCGTTGGGACGCTTCACTAAACATTTGCAAAAAATAAAGTTAGACTTTTCACCCCACTCGGCCCTTCTGATTGAACTCACACCACATACACCAACTTATTGATAAGTTACTGTGCCAAACATAAGAAACAAGATATAAAGGTATTAGCGGAAAATCAAGGAAATATTCATATAACTTTGGGGTGAGCATATAAGGTACAGACCTAGGAGCCATGTAATATAAGATTTTTAGATTGTGTCCACTAATGAATTAAACATTTATGTATAAAAAAACTAAAGTTAAAAGGTAAGCAACAGATTGGGAGATATATTGGCAAAGGATATTTAAAAGATTATTATTGAGAATACGTGAAGAACTCCTACATATTAATAGAAAAGGGACAAACAACCCAATTTATAAATGGACAAAGGGTGTGAATTGGCACTTTGTGATAAGAAAAAAAAAGGCCAACAAACATGAAAAGATATGCAACCTGATTATTAGCCAGAAAATAGAAATTAAAACAATGAGATTTGTTTCTTTCTATCAAATTGGCAAAAAAAAAAAAAAAATGACACGACTGATAATACCCAGTGTCGTAAAGGGGCGGGACCTGGGAGTTTAAATTGGTGCAGTCTCATTAGAGGACCATTTGACATGTCTATTAATATTCAACATACGCTTAACTTTCAACTCAGAGATTCCACATCTAGTTGTTAGTCCTGGAGAAATACTAACATTTGTGCATAGAGATACATATAAGAAAATTCACTAGTTTGTTTTTTGAGCAGTAAAAAAAATTAAGAAATCTAAATATCCATCAATAGAATAAACTATGGTTCATCTACACTCTGGAATTCTATAAAGTAGTAAAAAAAAGAACGAGGTAGATCTATATATTGTCGCAAAAAATATCTCCAGGAAATATTTAAAAATCAAATTCTAGAACAATGCAAAGAGGAGGGTACTTTATATGTACAAGCAATTCCAGACTACACATTGGCACACGCCCACAGAGGCACAAGATGGTCACACTCTGGAAGGACATGCAAGAACTGACAAAGATCCCTACAGAATAATGGAGGAAGAGCCAAGAGCAACACTTCCTATTTTGCTCTTTTTTTTTTTTTTTTTTTTTGAGACAAGGTCTCACCTGGGCTAGAGTGCAGTGGTGTCATCATAGCTCACAGCAGCCTCAAACTCCTGGGCTCAAGCTATCCTCCTGCCTCAGCCTCCCAAGCAGCTGGGATATAGGCACGTGCTTAGAGGTCTTGAGTTCAGTGCTTCTCTAATGCTAGTCTTGCCCTCCACATGGATGAGCAGGACCTATCCTCCTTGGAGCACTGTCACGGGGATGCCGCTCCTTGCCCAGGTCGTTTCTGGGCAGCCCCAGCGGTTGGCACTCTCTTCCTCAGTGAGCTGAAGGCTGCACCTCGCAAGCTCCCACTGGCCATCCCCACGCCACCTCCAGGCCACACAGGTGTCCAGAGGAAAGTCAGGCGTCCAAAACACTCCACAGGCATGGTGACGGGATCCTGCCTTGCTTAGCACCTTGCCTGCTAATAACCAGAACTAATGCTTTTTCAAAAACGCATAAGCCAGTAGCACCTAAAGCATACTTGTTTTTCTGAAACACAAACTAAGGATAAATGGCCAGAGCACAGCATTTCTCACTAGACCCACTGAAGGAGGAATTCTCCAAAGCACGGATTTCTAACAGAAAACACCCTGCAGGGACAGACAGCCCTTAGGCAATCACAACATAGATTGGGGGAGGGCGTTATCGGCACATGTAAGAAATTTATACATGCTTTGTAATTTCACAACCCAGTACCTAGTTTTGAGCATGGGCGTGTCTGATGTTCCCGAAACTGGCTACTGCTTCCAAAAAGGATTTCGAAGACGCAAGCTGGGGGTGTGGCCCAGACCACTCACTCTCTCCCACCTGGACAGCAGCGCTGCTGTCAGACTCTGCCCGAACCTTGCTCGGCCCTCGCTTCTCTCCCGGAGAGAAATGGGTGGTTCTTTCAGAGCATCTTTCACTGGGCTTCAGCTTGGTCACCTTTTTCCAGGCAGGGGCCCAGCATGACAGCAGTGGAGGCCCTGCTGAGCCAGGGAGGACCGAGCAGCGGGAGCACAGTTATGACAATCAGCTGCCCTGTGAGCTGGGAAGGTGGCTCGTTCATCCAGGGCCTCTGGGGACGTTCTAGTCACATTTTCCACCTGCATTCTGGGGAGGAGATAGGTAATATCTACATCTAGACCTATCTGTACAGATAGAGATGCACACATACACATAAGGATATATACACACACACGTGAATGAGGAGTTATAAATATACACACACGTGTGTATGTGAGGGATTTAGAAATACGCACACATACATAGCCTTATAGATGAATTGGAGTCTGCTATATCTACCCTCCTTTTGCTTTTCTGCCCTGCTAATCTACGAAATAAAAATTGATGGATTTCAAAAATTCACATGCATACACATATATAAGGATAGATGTGTGTATATATTTTAATCCATCAATTTTTATTTCCTAGATTAAGAGAAAGGTAGACTTGGAAGTGACCTGGGCTGCTACTAAGCGTTCTGGATAGGTGTAGACAGAAATTTTCTCCAATCCACCTGCACCTGAGACCTGATCCCTGGGGTCCCTCCCACCTGAAGGCCTGTGGTAGGCAGAATGATGCCCGCCTCCCCAACGGTTTCCACAGCCTCATCCCCCACTGCTGTGAATACGCTACCTCACACGACTCAGGGAACTTGCAGGTGTGGTGAAGGTTCCGGACCATGAGATGGGGAGATTATCCAGAATGATCAGGGTGGGGCCAGTCTTTATGAGCGAAGCAGCCCACCGGCTGAGCTTAGAGAAATGGGCTGGGAGAAGAGGCAGGAGAGACGCAGGGCATGAGAGGGACTTGGCCCCCGTTCCGGCTCTGAGGATGGAGGGGGCCTGGGACAGGGACCTTCTAGAGGCCTCTAGAAGCTGAGCACAGCCCCTACCCATAGCCGGCAAGGAAGCTGGGATCGCAGTCCTAAATGCCTTGACTTTAGTCAATAGCCCGACTGAGCCTGGCAGAGGACTGTCCCCGAGAACCTTCGGGTGAGGGCCCAGGCGATGGCACCTTGGTTTCGGGCTGTGGAGCTGAGGCAGGGAGAGGAGCTAAGCCCCCTGGGCTTTCCACCCACAGAACTGTGCGGCAGCAAATTTGTGCTGCTTTGTTACAGCGGCAACAGGAAACCAATATGTGGAAAGGCGTGGCCTGGCGGTGCGGGTGTTGAAAGGAGCCTGCTGCGCAGTCACAGCCGCTGGTGGCTGCCCAGCTCCCACACAGAGGAGCTGCCTGGGTGACGCCAGCAAGGGCAAGAACACCCCTGGCAGTGGGCATGTGGCAACAATGTCTGGAAAGGAAGTGGCTGAGATTCTTACGAGTTTTCAAAAACTGGGCCATACGGAAAACTTTTTACCTGGGAATGATTTTTAGGGGGAAAAGTTTGCCTTGGACTGATAAATTAGAGCATCTCTCCTTGTTCCTCCCCTTGCCACACTCCCTGCTGCTGGTGTCCCGGCGCAGTCCTCCGTTGCCGCTCGCTCTTCCCATCCGCACCCTTGGTCCAGACCCTCGTGGAAACACAGTGCTTTCAATTCTGCAGACTGTGGGCACAGCCAACCAGGACAACCAGCAGACACGTGTGTTCTGAAAGAAGGTTCTGGCAGAGCCTACCCATCACATACATTGCCACAAAGAGCAGCCTCTCTGAAATCCTCTGGCCACGCCTGGAAGCTGTGTTTGGAGTTGAGTCTCTCACACGTATTCTGAATGACCGACGTCTTCAGTTTATCATTGTCCAGTAGAAAGTGGTTTACTATTGCGGGTCAAAAAACTGAGATGCAAAAGTGTTTAAAAATGGCCTGGGACCTCATAATTCATTGCAGGGGAGCAGGTATTAGAAGACTTTTACCCCAGTCCTTCCTTGAGAGTCCTGCCGGGATTATGATGGGATAAGATCCAAGAGCTGGGAGGTCTGTCTGGAGGTGTGATGAAGACTCAGCAACAAAGCCACTACACATAGCTCCTCCGTGCTCCCCCGAAAGGTGGCGCCCAGGAGACACACAGAGCAGTAGATCCCCGAGGGCTGGGACAAGAGACAACTGAAATGACCCAGGCTTCGAGGTCAGCCTTCCTCAGCAGGGAGGCAGCGGCCTGTCCTGGGTATCTGTGTCTGAAATGCTGGCCGGGCATCCTGCACGCGGTCTCGGGGAGGCACAGCTGCCAGGGCAGGGGAGGAGGTGGCTGAGGCTGCCACGTCCTTTAGGCTTTGTTCCAGCTGGTGGCTCAGACCCCAGTTCCAGTTCTGAGGCGCATTTATAAAACTTAATATGACCAGCATGTTTTCATGATGCAACCGATTCCCTGAAAGACTTAGACAAGCCTTTTTCTTCGGGAAGGAGGCAAGGCTTGGCTATGAGATACGCTGAAACAACACTCCCTGAAAACAGGAGGGCGAAGAGAGGTGGCAGTGGTGCATGTCCTGTCTGGTAGGGGTGGGGAGAGGGAGGGAGAAGGACATTGCTCACTGGACCTGTTCTTAGAGCACAGGTGTTGCAGATTTCATTGCCTCGGCCACCTTTCCTTCCAGCCAACTTCTAGCCAACTCTAGCTTCCCATGTTATTAGCAGAAGACAAGACATACCTGTCGAATTTATTCTCCAAGTCCCCTTTGTACATCTTCCATATGTCCCAGGCCCTTCCACAGTACAGATTTGAATTAAAAAGATATTAGTTGGCTATAGAATCTGGACCTGGAACCAACATCCTATGCTGCCCATAAACACAGCGGTGCCAGAAAAGAGATACTGTCTGTGATGTAAATATATGTACATAGGACGACATTGTTCTTAGATCTTTCTAAGTACCACCCCCCATACACACAAGCCAGTTGTTCTTAGGATATGGGCTGGTTTACTTTAAGAAATGCATGATATGTACATCATATTAAAGTTCGTTGTTCTTTAAGAACTCTCTACCACAAGATGAAAGTTACTCCTGACAGTAGTGGGGAGTTTGAGTCCAGTCCACCTGGTTATATGACGAAGAAAGAGAACTGGGTCCTAGAAGAGACAGGTCAGTGGGTCCCACTGACGGACTCCACACCAGTGTGAAACCTGGGGGCCCAGGGAGGGAGGGGGAGCCCATTCCAGCACTTAATGGGTAAACATTTTTCTTTCCCGATTTAAAATGCTATGATACAGGCCCATATATACTGTTTGGGAGGACGGCAAATCATCCTCATTAATCCAAATGACTTGAGATTGACCGTCTTTAATCCATTCGGGATGATAAAAACGGTGTTCTGTTCCTGGCAGTAAAGCAGGTTACCCATACTTGCCGAAGGAACGCTGAACTGCAACTCCAGACGGAGGCTGTTCAGACGGGCTGAGGACTCTCACCTGGTGACTGCACGCCGGGATGTGGCCCCGCACACGGGCGCCCATCAACGCTCCGTATGGACCACCTGCCGGTCAAAGTGAGCTCAGCTGGAGCTCGCAGCCCTACTTCTCCCCAAACCAACCTGATCAAACACGATCCATGCTGGTTTCTGGGCTGGGCGAGGACTCATACCTGGCTTCCTAGCTAAGGAGCGCTTCCATTTAGACACGGCTGAGTCACCTAGAGACTCAAGTATTCAGACGCTACTGCTCATGCGAGCGTATAGGAGGGCGTTCGCTGGATGCTTTACAGAGCGGAAAAGAGTAAGATTCATGAGAAGAGAGGCCAAGGGAACGGATGAGGAGGTGAGAGTAATAGAAGGTGAGCTGGGTACTCGACACGTTGGCACTTGAAAACAGGACCACCAGAAAGGATATCTCGCAGGGCTGTCCTTAAGTGCATTTAGGAATCCTGTTTGCTGTGAACCTGTGGGAACGAAACCAAAATTTAGTATTCAGACACTCACCCCTGCATATAAACAGCCTTCATGCTCAAAGCTCACTCATCTACATGAAAATAATAGGTGCCTACAGATCAATTAAATAATTACATTTCGTAAGTGCTGTGACACTCAGTTTACTGATGAGACTGAGATTTCACTAAAGTTTTCCAGCAAGAAAACGGCAGACTCATAATTAGGCCCCACATCTGCAGGATATTTTTTCAATAAAAGCAGATGGATGTCTGCATACTTTCCCATAAATTATAGTTCTGATTACTCCTTTGTTTTCCTTATTTTAATAAGAAAACAGAATACTGTATGCTATTTTTTCTCTTCTGTTTTTCTGAAATTTGTTAACTTTTGACCCTGGAAGTTCTATAAACTAGGCTACATATAAAAGACTTCTTCCTCTGCACCCAGAGTAAACAGAGTCATAAAGCTGAAGTTTGTTACTGACTTCCTTTGGGTTTAAGACATTTTAATATGAGCTGTCTGTGCAAGAAAACATTTCTCTAGGGGCTTGAGTAGAGAGGCATCTGACAAAAAGCATCGACATCATACTTTTGAAAATAAAAGCCTAGACAGAGGAAGTCTTCAGGACCCCATTCTGGGGCAAAGATGCTGGGTCCCTCTGTGCTGTATGAAGTCACTGTGCTCCAGGGGACATGATCCAGCCTTCGTGTGGCAGTGAAATGAATGGGGAGGACAGTTATCATAGCTGGCGCTCCAGCGTCCCGTCCCCATGGTGTCTCTGAACACTGGCTTGGCGGCACCGTGGCAATTAGCTGCAGGGTGTGACTGGCCACCGTGTCCCCGTGTGTCCACCATGGGAAGGTGAAGAGGGGGTGGATTCCTATTCTTCCCGACGTCCCATTTCCTCTGTGCCCCTGCCCAGGTGCCGTGAGGTGGGACACAATTGGCAGGAAGGGATGGGAGAGAAACTTCGTCGAGAGCTGACAAGGAGAGACAGGTGCTTAAGGCTCCTTCCGCCATCTCCGCTAGGCCAGCAGGGCACACGCCGCAGGTCATGGGACAAGCACAGCCCGGAGGCAAAATGAGGGGAGCAAAAGGATTTATTCTTTCTCTACTGAACCCCAGTTGTGTGGCCTGCCTCCCTCCTCTACCAGGAAATGCAGACTTCGCCTGCCCAGGAATCTCGGGGACCACAGCGCTCTCCCACCATCCCCCTGCGAGCTCACCACCTGGCAGAGAGGCCCCAGGTGCCAGCTCTGCCTTTGGCCTATGTCAGTCTTGGGGGTGGTGACAGCAGCCATGGAAACCCCGTGGCCTTCCCCAGAGCATCACATGCCCAGTGAGATGGGGGCCCATGGGGTTGTTGGGTGTAGGGGGTGCAGAGAGAGGAAGGACAAGCTTCATTCATTTTGCCCAAAATGCTCAGATAACTTGCAGGCAGGTAAATTCTTAATACTTTCTTTTTGTACAAGATTAGGTTAACAGTATTTAAGCATAAACTACAGTAAACTCCAGAGTGGTGGAGTTGGGGTGAGTGAAACTTTAGAGAAGGTGAAAGAGCCACGTGCATCACAATCCAACCGTGGTGGCAGGTGGCAGACTTCACTGTGTGTGTGTGCATGTGTGTGAGAGTGTGTGTGACTGTGTGAATGTGAGAGTGTGTGATTGTGTAAGCATGACTGTGTCTGTGTGTGTGTGTGAGTCTGTGAGCAGTACAGCACTGAGCAGTGAAAACTACCCCCTGGTATCTACAATGCAGGGGCAAGGCTGTAAGTCCAATGAGATAACACACATGAAAGCACGCTGACGTTGTTAAAGATGACACAAAATGTCATGTATGAACACTACTTCTTAGTGTCAGATGCATGCTGGAGTATCGGTACTTATTTTTTCTCTAGTTGTGTCAACAGTCGCTTCTTTGAAAATAACCTAATGCTAGGCTTTCTCTCTGCTTCTTTCGTCTATTAATGCACAGATAGGACCCTGGCCACGTTTTCGCCCTTGTGGGACTCTGAAAAGAGAGCGAGGTGCCTCTGCAGAGCCACCATCTGCGTGACCCCAGCCAGTGTGGAGAAGGCTCTGATGGATGATCACTGTCTTCTTGCAAGCCCCCACCAAGTTATGGCTCTCAAGCATGTATTACAAATTTGTGTCACATTTGGATAAAAGATTATAGTCAGAAAGAATGGGAACTAGGATTTAAAATACCTATGAAAATTTGGGATAGTCTATTTACTGTCCAAATTTGATTAATATTCAAAAAGAGCCAATGCGAAACATTCCATACCACCCAGCATGAACCCCACCAAAAGAGAAGGGGAGGAAACGCGCACACACATGAGCCTGAGAACACCCGTTTGTGTTTCCAGCTCTGCTGCATGGGAAGAAATTGAGGCATCTGCTCAGATACTTCTGGAAACATTCCAGAAAGAGGCTATGTACTTGCTAATGGGCGGTTATACTTCTGGAATGTGGGCAAGAGGCAAGGCTGGTCTTTAATGTCGCTAATGGCACCGTAATGGAAGTTTAAAGGCTTAAATTTACAGTTCAAAACAAATTAACTTCCTTCTCATCACTCCCTATTGTAGGAAAGTGAATGACCAGGAGACAAAAGAAATTCAAAGTTATGACCCTGAGAATGGGGAATGAAAAACATGCCATTTGCTTAGGCAAATATGCATTAAAATCATTTACATCCACATCTAATTTTAAATAAAGTTGCTTCCTTGACATGCCAGGGGTCATTTACTTATGTTGTAGCAGATAATTAAACACCTCGTCAAACATAAGTTTTTCACACATACAGGTCTGTGCGCAAGAAAACCCGTGTCTCTCCCCAGACGTTTTTCCCAGGAAGGGTGACTGTTCCTGCATAAGTAGGTAGCATGTTAAGATAAAAGCTCTGTTGTTCCATGGTACCATTGTGGCACGTTGTCCTTTGTGCAAAATGTGGGGATGAACCTTCCAGGGGACCCCGTGGCAGGAGCGAAAGTGAAGTCACTGAGGCTGGGATAGGGATGAGTGTCAAGGAAAAAAGTCCCATAGGGTGAAAACGTGGCCCTGGGGAGTGCTGTGGGGGGAGGTGGGGAGGAGGAAAGAGGGAGGGAGGAAGGGAATGGAGATGACAAGGGCCAGCAGGAAGTGAGGAGGGGACAGGGAGAAAGAAGGGGAAAGAGCGAGCCCGAAATGACCAAAATATTAAATCAAAATTAAATCAGAAAACCAGTCAGGCAAATGGTCACATACGTAATCTGATTTCGCCAGCATACTTACGAAGAATGACGTGGGTGATAACGAATGCAAATATAAAGACTGTCAGAAAAGACAGAGATAAAATAAACATATAAAAAAATCTGTAGTTTCTTTTCCCCACACAGTTGCCTACCCAGGGACAGTGGTGATCAAACCGTTCTGAAATGAGAGGCAGAAAAAAAAAAAGTGAAAATCAATTAATATAATGTCTTTTTACCTGAGGAAGCCTCTCCCCTCCCACCCAAAACTCGGAAAATATAACAAAACAGTATCATACTACATATTTCCAAATTAACCACGCAGAGAAATGCTTAACATCAAGACATTTCAAGAACACAATTATTCTTTCTACAAAAGTTAGCTGTTTCGAAAACACAAAGTATATGCATTGTTCTCAAATGGCAACTTACAGAAATTTGCTTTAAAAGATTCTCTTCTTTTGTAAAAGAAACTTTCTTGCATTCACTGAACAATCTTCCATTAAAATGATACTGACACCATCTGATGGTGGTGGCCTGGGCTGGGCTGGATGTGGTATTGGGTGACCAGTCTTGCACAGTAAGTGGTCATAGAGGTCACAAGGGCCCCAGACAGGACAGAGGGACAATATTTTGTTCTCCCATCTCAGTTACAACTGTTTAACAGATATTAATCACATGCATTAATACATTTGGCCTCAAAACATTTCATAAGGAGAATGATGGTGTTGCCCTATTTTACAGATGAGCAAACTGAGGCTTAGAGAAATGCGAGGCTTCTTGCACGGGGCTGTACAGCTCAGAAGCAATGGAACTAGAACTTGAGGCCAGGTCTTTCGGAGCTGTCCCTGTCTTCCCATGTCCCACTGCACATGCTGCCTCAGGCACTTTCTAATCTGACATCGCGTTGGGTATGGGCCATATTACACTGCACGCCATGGTACCCTGAGTGCAAACCCAGGGACTTTCACATGAAGTTTGTGAGGCATTCATGATTTGCATGTAATGTAACGTATGTAATGCATGTGCTTGCATGTAATGACAAAGTGCTTCTCTTTCCCACTCAGCTGACCTTCGATTCAGAACACTGTCCTAACACCCCCACTCGCACCAGACTGCCCGCCCGCCGCTGGGCAGGACAGTATGGGGCATACGACTTAGCTTTGCACTCCGGCTCTTTTCCAAGCTTAGCTTCTACCCCATTTTCACATTTATCTATCTACATGTGCTTAAAAGACACACAGGGAGGGCAATATGAGGTGTAACTATATACGTAAAACATTATACAGTTAGGCAAAGTAGTCAGTGTCATGACTTTCTGGTCACATATCACAAATCACTCATGTCACGGTTTATGCCAAATGCAAGCTCGTTTATTGAAAGGGCACAGGGACACCTGGATGGTGGTGGCGGCAGAGGAACGGCACGAGAATCACTGTTGCCTGCAAGTGGTATTAGCGAGAAGCAGCCAATCTGAGCAGAGGACACGAGGAGCCATTTGAGAGCTCACTGGCCTGGTGACAACCTGATGGCCTATAACATGCTCAACAAAAGCAATTGCCATGGTGTGCCCATGTGAGCTACATGTTAACACGTGCCGCCAACGCCACAGAGCTGCAAGATCTAGTCCCTTCACTGCGGCTGGGGGAGGGAGGGGTGAACGGGTGGAGCGCAGAGAATTCTCAGGGCAGTGAAGTGCTGTCTGACGACACTATAATGACAGACACATGTCATTACACATTAGCCCACAGCCAGAGAATGCACAACGCCAAGAGTGGACCCTAATGTCACCCGTGGACTTTGGGCGATTACAAGTGTCAAAGCAGGCTCGTCAGTTGTAAGGCATTTCCCCCTCTGGTGGGGTGTTGACAGGGAGGGAGGAAGGGGATACAGGGGAACTCCCTGTACCTTCCTCTCAATTTTGCTGTGAACCTAAAACGGCTCTAACAAAGCCTTTAAATATTAAAAACAAATCATTTCCCCAAGTCGCTGATCTACACGGTCCGTACAATGAGAGGTCTACATGAAGAAGTACAAAAAGAGAAAAAATATCTGAATCAGCCAGATTTTCCTAAGACTTTGAGCCTGTCATTTTGAGACACCGCTTTTCTTCTTAGTATACGACTACAGGGAAGGGCATGAGAGTGGCAGCTGGGACGAAAGGCACAGGCGAGGCTGGAGTCTCTGATTCTGACCATAGGGTGTGCTGTGGGTTGAGCCTCTTAACTGAAGTGAAAGTCGCCTCTCAGCAAAGGAAGTGGGCCCGGGAGGCGTCGCCCCACGTGAAGCGCAGAGATCTTGCAGCCCCTGCGGGTGCTTTCTACAGGGCAGGCAGTCGCTGTCCTTTTAGCTTAGAAATTTTAGTAACCGCTAAGCCACGATCCGTGCTTTCCTGCTGGAGGCAGGGGGTCCACAGAAGCGAAGGCCACAGGTGACGCAGAGAGACCACTGCTCCTGGAGGTGGGGAGACCAGCGCCGTCGTAGGGGTGGCGTGGACTCCTGGCTTCCAGCGGCCCTGAGCTGAAAGCCGTTTCTAGCTGGAAACTTGTCTTTCCGAAAACTTTCTTGGCCGGCAGAAATCCCACTAAAAATGTAGGCTTACTGAGAGATTCCTGCTTTGACTGTTTTTCACATCCTCCGTCGTGTTTGTTGAATTTACGGTGCTGAATGAGTCTAAGGGCTCCGCGGGCACCTCTGTGGACTCAGCACACGTCAGGGTCTCATGGTCTCAGCGCCACCACCCACATGCTGGTGCCCGACCCCTGTGCTCCCTCTCTGCCCGACGCCTGGTGACGGGCTGTGCCCAGCCTGTGCCTCCTCTCTCCTCCCTGGACCTCTCTCCCCTCACTGGCAGTCTCTTTTTATCCCAAGGCCCAAATGCCAACTCTACGCAGATGATGCCAAATTGCCGCCTCCCGCCTCCAGCAACAGACTCCTGCTGCACGGCCTGCCTGGCCCTCAGACTTGACTTGGCCCTGAGAGGACTTCCGGTCCTCCTGCCTAAACACCTGCCTCTCCAGGCTCCCCTCTGGTAAGCTGTGCAGGCCAGAACCCCGGGGTATCAATCCTGCCCCCGTTCTTTTCGTCACCCCCACAGCCAATCCATGACCAAGCCCCATCAGCTCCACCCCAGCTTCCTCTGAGGTCAGCTGCGGTGGCCCGGAGGTGCCCCAGAGCTTGTGTGTTGGAGACTTAATGCCCGATGTGGCAGTGTTGAGAGGCGGGCCTTTCCCAGGTGATTAGGTCATGAGGGCTCCGCCCTGGTGAATGGATTAGCGCCACTATTGCAGGAGGTGTTCCTGATAAAGGGATGATTCACCCCCACCTCTCACACAGTGCACTCTCTTGCCCTCCACCTTCCTCCACGCATGACACAGCAAGAAGGCCCCCACCAGTGCAGCCCCTTGGCCTTGGACTTTCCAGCCTCCAGAACTATAAGAAATAACTTCCTTTTCTTTATAAATCACTCAGTCTCAAGTATTCTGTTATAGCAGCACAAAATGGACTGAGACATCACATTTACTTTTTACTTGTTTTTGTCTGCCAAGCCTACTCTAAGCGTGGTAAATATTTGTCATTTGACAAAATACATCCTCATACTACCAAAACAGCCTCTCCATGAGTAAGTACGTTGCCCAGGGTCACATGGTTAACATGTAGCACAGCTGGGATGGGCCTGGTGCTCTCAGAACCTGAGCTCTTGACTATTAAATGCCACACCACTGCCTTTTGTGAGTGTTGTCCATGTACCCAACACCACATCACGTGCTGGCACACTGAGAAGAAATAAGAACAACAAAGGACTCCACGGCTTCAAAGAATTTATCTTATTTGGTGAGGACACTTTTCAGACTCCAAAATATTCCTCAGATCCAAGGGATGAACTCCTAATAGAACTAATTAGCTTCTAAATCAGTCAGCTCTGTCACCATTGTGGGTGGCATATGACACTCTTCCTTTATGGGTCAAGGATGAACATGGGCCACGGACGCACGGTGGAGGCCTCACGTGGTGGCGTGTCCTGTCCTGGGTGGGACGAGCAGCAGGAAGCTCAGGAGCTGCTGGGGGTGATTTCCAACAGGGAAGCTCATGTAACTCAGCTCCTGGGGCAGAAGAGTGGACAAGACCCGGGCACAAGCCGAGCTGGGGACAGCGCGAGTGGCCGCAACCGACACATGATGTAGCTCCCAGGACCCAACTGAACGCATCTGAGAAGCTTCAAACGGCCATTACGACAGTATTATTTGTGTATTTTCTGTGTGCCAAAGCTGAATGGGTGTCATGTGTCCTAGGGGTGGCAGGGGTGGGTGCATGTGATGGGAGTTTCATTACGGAAACATTTCAGGGTCGTGGATACATCCCTTGATTCTAAAGTTTAGATCCTGGGCTACTCCAGAAGGGAGTGGTCTCGAGAAAAGAAAAGAACTGTTATCTGAGGAACGCCAAGTCCTTTTAAATTATCAGGCCTAGAGAGACATGAAAATGAGGCACTGATCACATTCTACTCCCCACTTTGAGCCATGTATTCATCTCTTGAAACCGCTTGCTACTGCCACAGGTAGCTATAAATTAACCCAATAATGCTGTGCAGACGCTATAACCCCCACCCTACAGTGTCATGATGCATCGCCAATCACTGATCAATGCCATTTCCATAAACCAATGAGTCGTGACAAACAACTTTGCATCAGCCCACTCCCTGTCCCCTCTTCTGCCTTTAGAAACCTGCTCATAACGAAGGCCAGACGAAGCTCATAGCCCAGGCTATGTGGGTCTGAGTCCTCCGGGCAGCTGCCCCTACTTTGGCTCAAGTGAACTCTTTAATCATATTTTGTGCTTCAGCCTCTTCCTTTCAGGTCGGCGGTGTGTATGCTGCAGCATCGCTGGGGCATTCCCTGACACAGAATGAGGAGCTATTCCCTAAATGACGGCTGTTCAGTGGAACCCTGGGGGTGGGCTGGGGGTGTGGCTGGAAAACCAGTTTCTCTAAAATTGTGAGGGACTGGCTTAGCTAGCTGGGGCGCCCTGACCACGCCTCTGGCAGCCTCGTGCTGCCCTGCAAGGATTTGTGGATCGTGTCCCTCTTTCTGCCAGGTGACCTAGAGGTGAGGATCACTTCTAGTCATCCTATAAGCCCTGGCACCTACGTGCCTGGCATAAAGCAGACGTTCAATAAATATGCATTAAGTAAAGGAAGAAATGTCTTTAATTGCCTTTAGTAGGTGTACAAGTGATTACCACTCTTGGTTGCCAGGTGGAGGCACCGGAAATACTGTCCAAACCTAAGATTTCAGGCATGACATCCACAGGAAAAGCTGGGGTCCGGGACCTTTGAATACAGTCAAAGAAAGCTGAGGGCTGGAAGATGTTGACTGGGGCTAAAAGAGCTGAGGGCCATTGTTACAGTGGGGAGCAGCTCCTGGTGGGAGGAGGCAGAGCTGGTTTTTTTCAAAGCTCCAGGGGGTGCCAGTGAGAGCCCCAGCGGAGAGTGGCATTCAAGTCACCTGCCTTCACTCAGATGCTCAGTGGGGACAGAAGGGACCATTCAAGTGGCAGTGGGAACACAGTTTAGTAAAAGGAGCCCAGGTCCTATTTTGCTAACCTAAAACTCTAAATAATAATGCAATATTCATTGCTAATGGTTAAAGAAAGCTCCCAGTCACTGAGTACCTGTTCGAAGCATCATTTAAGTTGGCAACAGCCCTGAGAGGCAGGTGCTCTTCTCCACCTTTTACGGAAGAGGAAGCCAGTGAGCAGGGCGAGGAAAGTCGCCCACCCCGAGCTGAGTCCACTGCGCCTCTCTCCGATTCGAGGGAGATTTAACTTCCCAGAGAGACTGAATGTGAAAAAAGAGGCCATAAAGATAAGGAGAAATGGAGAATTATTATTATTAGAATGCAACAGGGACAGAAAAATCCACAGAAATAATGAGGGAAAAAAGTATTTGGAAAAGTGGTGTTTAAAGGCTGCTGGAAAAAGGAATTAAATGTTTAAAAAAGTGTTAAGATTTTGAAATCCCCCAGCAGCTGGGCTCTAACACACCCCCCAAGAGTGGGATGGAGAGTTAGGTAAACATCATGTCCTGCGGCCGGGGGTGGCCGAGCCTGAGTCCTGCCTTTTCCAGCAGAGCTCACAGGTTCTGGGCGGCCTGAGAATTCTGTGAGAAAATAGATGGAAATGTGCAACTGAAGTTTAAACCTGCTAATTTAAATGTTAATTACATTTAAATTAAGTTAAATGTTTCTAAGGTTTGAGGTGGAAAATTACTTTTCTTTAAACCCAGGGCTTTTTACCTCCAAAATTAGAGAAGTTTTGCTCTATGAGCTATTTTTTATCTGTTGTTTAGAAGGACGGATGTTGACACACAGTGGTACATGTCGCATCTGGCCTTTATGGCCAGATCATTAAATCATAAAGTGATGCAATAGGAAAATTTAAATATTAAACTAGGTAAAGGATCAGAGGACTAAGTCCTTAGACACTAAAGAATTCACACTGTTCTAAATCTTGTGTAGGGTCTCAGCTATAATAGCTTCGCTGCTGTGTCTGATGACTGGAGAGATTTCTGAAAACCTTCTTACCCCAACTTCTCCCGTCTTCATCCAATCTTTATACCTGACCTTGCTGTGTGCCCGGCACTATGCTAAGAGCTTACATGAACTGTGTCATTCAATTCTCACAAACCCCGATAAGCTCAATGTTAGTGTTCCCATTTTACAGGTAAGAAAACTGCAGGTGGAGGAGCTGGCACTGGAAGCCAGGTGTTCATTTGAACCTGAACCTACCTGTCCCTGCCTCCAGTGTCAATTCTCTGCTGGTGGCTGTTCTGGGGCCAGAGGTGAGGACCCGACACTTCTCTCCTGGCTCTGCTCTGGAAAGGTGATGGAATGGCCCAGGTACAGCACGTCAGCAGGAGTGGGGACATGAGTGGAACCTACCATGCCAGGGCTGGCATTTGCATGCCTGCGGCCCCTTGGGCCTCTCCTGGTCCAGGGTTCCCTCCTCTGCAGCACGTGGAAAGAACCCAGCCCACATCTGGAGATGCCTGCCCTCCATCAAGTCAAGGGTGGCCTCATCCTCAGCAAAGTCAACATCAAAGATGCCAAAACTTCTCATGGAGATATGGATTTCATAAAGCTGCTTGGCACACTTGATTATTGAGATGGTGGAGCTTGGGGGGTGCTATGGTTTAAATGTTTGTCCCCTCTGAAATTTGATCCCCATTGTAACAGCATTAAGAGGGTGGGAAATACACCATAGTATTTGAGAGGTGGGATCTTTGGGAGGTGATCAGGGTTAGGTGAGGTCACGAGGGTGGGGCATTGGTGGCTTTATAAAGAGGAGAAGGAAAGACCTGAGCTGGCACCCTCAGCCCCCTCACCCTGTGACGCCCTGCACAGCCCTGGGACTCTGGAGTCCCCACCAGCAAGAAGTCCCTCTCCAGATGTGCCCCTCTACCTCGGACTTCCCAGCCCCCAGAACTGCCTGAAATAAATTCCCTTTCTTTATACATTACCTAGCCTCAGGTATTCAGTTACAGCAACAGAAAATGGACTAAGATGGGGTTACCTGGGGCAAAGCAATGTATCAGGAAGAAGGTTTCTTCCCCTACTCTCTCTTCTCAGCTCATTTTCTGAAAATGAGTTCTTCTATATGCTTAATTTTATAGAGAAACAAAATCAAGAAATCATATTAACTAATTCTGTGGCTTTAAAGTATTATTACAGCATTTCTGCACAGGGATTCAATTTCTTCACATGCAAAAAGTTGGATTAGATAAGGTCTAAGACGCCTTTGAGCTGGAAAATTAAATGCAAAAGGACTGTTTTATTAGCATCTCTATGGATTCCTCTAGTATTGAGTCCTTGCCAATGTCTTATAAATTAACATTCTGCAGCTTTTAGCTCCATTTGTTTAAAAAAGCTAAAACATCGCCATGTGAAAACCAATTAGTAAATGTGGAATTGCTGTGACCTTTACGCTACAATCTAACATAACCTTGGACAGCGATGTGGCCAACCTCAAAGTGCCCCTCCCCCACCCCAGCTTTGTTGCTGAGTCTCTTTGGGCTTCAAATGATGGAGCTCGACTAACAGACAGCCAAGCTCCCTTCAGCTCCCCAAGCTCCCCAAATGGGCAATTTTATACATTTCCATTTCCTCATGTTTTCTAGGTTTGTTTAACTTCTGTTTTCAACTCTGGTTTCCAATGTTGGGGGAATTTTGTGCTTCAAGGAGCAGGGACGAGCACACACAGCAGATGCAAGCATTTTGAAGCAAGGTACACCGTGAGTTAGATCTGCTGGTCAGAAACAAAGATGATTATGAAGCCGTGGAGAAAAGAAATAAAAGGCCTTGCTAGAGAAAGTGAGGGAGAAGGTAGGGAAAGATGATTCTGCTTGTAATGTAAACCATTTTTGAAAGATGTAAGAAAGTGAATAGAAATGAGGTAATTTTAAAAAGTGAGTTGGCCAGTTCGGATCCAAAAGGAAATTCCAAAATTTCCCAGTTCTGGATTGGGGAGGGTTGTCACACGGAACAGTAAATTTTAAGTAGGCAGCTGGGATTGGGCTCCCGTCCCAGCGCTCCTGTCTGTGTTAAGAGGCAGAGTAAGACCCGCTGGAGAGGGCTTTGGGCTTCCTGGGGCTTAGGAGCTAGATCAGGGCTCTGGCTTGTTAAGATAAAATCAGTAACATACATTCAAATGTGCACATCCTCGAGAAAACAGTCTTTGTATGATGGTGTCTCTGGTCATTCTCCAGCTGTCACGTATGAAACTCTGAACAGAGCTCCACGAGCACCAGGAAGTGTTGAGTCCTCAGTGGACAGACGTCCCCACGCCACTCCCCAACCCCACCCAAGCCCCACGCGCTGGCCTCTCACAGTCTTCGGGTTCCCAACGCCAGAAACTATGCCTGGGAGTTCTCCTTAATTCCGCACGCGATACAACAAGTTGTCTTACAGATTTGAAAAGCAAACTCGTGCTGTCATCCAACACCCCTCAGAAACTTCTCGATACCTCTCTAGAAATTACAGACCTTGAAATCAGCAGCACCACCTTACGTCAGAATGGCTTAAAAATTCGCAGGGCTTTCTGGTTTTCAATACTCGCTCACATTCTTTACTTCACTCCCTCTGCATCGGCCCCATGAGCTGGTGGCACGCGTCCCAGGGCAGGCGAGGGGGCAGCCCAGAGCGCACCGGAATTGCCAGTGCCGGGAACCAGCGCCTCCGGTGTCCCGCACCGCTCTCCCCCTCCCTCCCCACCCTCCGTCTTACACGTTCTTTCACGTCCAGTTACTAAGATTTTTCAAAGCCTCAGTGAATTTATCCTCTAAATAAAGTATCAGAGCTGAGTTATCTCATGGGCATATTATACACCCATCAAAGCCAGCAATTTGAAGGCTCCTCAAAACCTTCTAATTTGATGACATATATACACAACTGGAAAATTCCATTCCCATTAGGCATGATTTTCCGAGGTAAATGCGTTTCTGTGACCTTGTGGCAAAGAATCCACATCACGCAGTGAGAGAGCCGTGTCTGTGAGCAGGACCCCGTGGCTCGTGGATGGAGAGGCTAGTTCCCTGACAAGCAAACTGTGGTGTGTCCAAGTAGAACTCTTGTTTAAAAATTCAGAAAGAATGAGGCCCCTACCAAACTTCTGAGACATTTCATTTTTCTAAGTTGAAACTGGAGACCCAATTTCATTACTAATAGTATTAAAATTAAAGCCAGCTGTACTTTATAATCTTCAAGGTGCTTTTTCATGTTATGTCTCATCTGGTAAATAAATATACACACACGAATGCCTGCGTTGTGACAAGATCGCAGAGACAGATGTTAGACGGGAGAGTAGGACAGGCAAAGGCTCTCCCTCTTGCCGCCGCCTGCGTGCACTCTGACGGATTCGCCACGATGGTGTCTATTCACGAGGCTGCTCCTATTTCTCATGGTCCTCAGCTGCCCATCTGTAAAAGGTGGGCAGCGGCCAGAAGACCCTGGGGCATTTCTGCTCTGACATCCCAGTTTGAGGTCTGTCCAGGGCTCTGTCAGGGGCCCTCGTGGCTCAGTCCAGTTCTCTTGGGATTAGTCCTGGCTGCCCCAATTTTCGATATGGAACAGAAGCAAAGCCACACTCAGGCAGGTAGAAGGGGCGCTGGACACCCAGAAGTCACCTGCAGCAGCCCCCTGCCTCTAGTGGCCCATGGTAGGGAATGCACTGGCTTCTTGTCCTGGCCCCCACCCGCCCTCACACCCACGTGGTCAGTGGGAATTGCTGACTGTGTTTCTGATCTTCCCCATCCTCAGCTCCCCGGTCCTGAAGGCCACTGCAGGGTGCCTGCTCTTATCCCCGGGTGCACGAACTGCTGTAACATCCTCCGTCCCCCTTGAGGGTGTCCCCCACTGTTGCCAGAGGGACCTTCCAGTGCAAATGAGACGAGACCTCCCTTCACCAGCCCTCTGGCTCCTGCGGCCGCACTCCCCGCTCGCTGGCTGCACCCTGATGTGTTCGCGGAGCCTAGCGTCCAAAGCCTGGGTTTCCCAACCGAGCTCCTCAGGTGCTGGGAAGCTCCCCCCTCATCTCTCACCTGTTCTTCCCCTTGAACTACAGCAGTTAGACCTATGTCTGTTTCGTATATTGAGTTTCCTCATGATTTTTCCTTTTCTAAAATGGGCCACTGCTTGCTTACAACAACCATAAACAAAATTTCCAGCTAGTTTGTAAATGTTTACTGTAATGACTCGGAGCAGCCCCAAGTCAAGTTCCTAGTGTGGGGTGGTGTGCGGTCACGGAACGCCAGCACAGCGGCGCACGGCTGGCCGGACACTGGACTCGAAGTTGAAGGACCTGGATTTGGGTCCTGGCCTTTCACCAACTTAGTGATGTGATTTGGGCAGGTTTCTGGGCCTCAACAAGTTGGATGTGCTCTAAAAGGCTCTTTCCAACTCAAATACTATGATTCTATGTTTACATAAAACTTTTCAAGAATTGAAGTAAGTCAATCGTGTCTACCTACATAAAATGAGGAAGTGCAGGCAGGCCCAACAGCAGAAACTCTATAAATAAAGAATTTATACGGACTGGTGCTCTCACAGACCCAGGTTAGGCCCAAAGCTGACTGGTGGCTCTAAAAGCACTTAGAAACTATAAAATATTCTATAAATACTCCTACCAGCAGCCTCGGGTCTGTGCACACTTCTTAGACACTAAACATAGAGTATTGTTTTTTGTTTCTTGTTTATGTAAAGTGTGCAGCCCTCTACCGAATCACTGTGGTCTGCTCAGTAGGTCTTTAATCACTTTTCCAAACAAAGGCACTCAGAAGAACAGGCAAAATGGTCTGTCTAATGACCAGGACTGGCTGGGTCATTTAGGGGCCCACTGCAGAATGAAAATATGGGGCAGCTTATTAAAAAGTGATTAAGAATTTCAAGCTGGTGATAGCAGAACATGAAATCAACCTTGGCCCCTGCGTGAGGGTGCAGGCTGCACACCCACAACGCCGGCCCTAACTGCCTGGTTTTATGGCCTGGGAATGCGATTTTCTCATTTGTGGCAGATTAGCGTTCAGAGAATCCACTGGATCTTCTGCAAGGATGTATACAGGGCTTCTAAGAACAACAGAGAGCGAGGAAGCTGTGATTACCTAGGAGTTAAACCTGAGAGTAGCCAGCATCCTGTTCCACACGGAGGGCTTTGGGGCAAACAGAGAAAGCCTCCCTCACTCCCACCGAAGGAAGGGGTGGGGCGGTGCGCTCCAGAGCCGCCAAGCCCAGACAGGTTGGCCAGTGGTGCCGGGGGCTGCCCTTCTGCTAGCTTGGTGAGGCTGGCCGGATGAGGGTGTGAGGGGAACAAGGTTAAAGAAAGAAGAAGGACACGCTACCAGGAGGGCCACCAGAGGAACAGCCACAAATGCTAAAACCACTGTTTCCTAAGAATATCAGAAACTCCACTTGTAACCTAGGGCAATGGTTCTTAACCTTTTCTTCATTCCCTAATACCTTGAAAATCTGATGAAAACTCCTGTCCTCCTCCCATCCTTATGTGCTCACATCACATTTCACGTACCTGAAGCCTGTTCTTAGAGCCCGGGTTAAGAATGCTCGACCTATTTGTTGGTTTAGTTCATAGAAATTGCAATACCTTATTTCAATGACTCTTTTAAAATTGAGTTGTTCTAAGAAGGCAGGCAAACAGGTGCCCACCTACTGTGTGGCGTGCTCAGTGTGCCACCCTCGGGGCCCTGGAGGTGTACACCCTGAAATCCCGGCCACGTGCGGGTGGGCACGCTGGGCTCAACCCTGCATAACTCCCAGAACTCGTCTCCTACTTGGAACAGGAGCTGTTTCCCTACACTTTATTCCAGGGTTTTTAAAACTACAGGTTATGATCAAGCAGCAAGTCATGAAATTAATTCAGTTGGTCATGACCAGCATTAAAAACAAAACAAAACAATGGAAAGTATCAAGGCGTCTCATGTGGTAAAGGTAAGTACTGCTTCATGACGTTTCATCGGCGTATTGTGACATTGGTTCCCGATGTAAAATGCATTTTATACTGTGAGTTGTAGTAAAACAGATTTTTTTTATTCAAATTCGTAGCTGGCACATGACAGGCCCTCCCATATCCGTAGAGTGGACAGTTTTCAATGATGTCACTTCTGTCCTCCCAGAACTAGAGCAGGATTACTCGTTCCCAACCAGACTTAATTTTTAAAAATTAACATTTCTCTTGGAGTCTGAAATTTTAAATTTGTACTTCTGGAAGGTTTGAGGGTGGGGGCTATGAGTTTTATTTAGTTTAGATTGGGTGAAGGAAACTATTTTTTTTTCCTGTTGAGAACACTAACCCAGTCCATAGAGCCAAAAAAACAATATCCCTTTCTTTTTCCTTGAGAGAGAGCTAAAATGCAGAGACAAAGGTGGCTACAGCACGAGGACAGCACACGCTTCCTGGAGACGCAAAGCCAGGACCCACACAGACAGGAAGGGACAGAGCCCGTCACAGAAGATGCACATGCAGGGAGAGTCCGACAAACAGAAACAGACACTCATGAAGAACGGCCTGTGGCTTTTCTGGGTATGGAAGGAAAGTATTTTTAAAGCTGAGCTGCAGCTTGACGACTCCAGGCAGAAATGAGGGAAGCGCTGGCCAGAGGTCACCTTCCTCTGCTGGCTCAGATCCACCCGCAGGCACAAATTTACCTTTGCATTGTAAGCGGCCTCTGCAACGTGCACTGACACTGAGCATCCTTGACAAATCCAGGACAGGATAAAAATGTGCTCTGGGGCCCCAGAAATTCTGCTGTTGAGACTTTCCTTTGGTGTGCGATGCTCTTTCCATAAACTTGTATTTAGACATGTAGTCTCATTTTTTTTGGTCAGACATACAGTTTAAATAAATAAATAAATGCACGGAATAAAAAAAGACACCATACACTTTAAGATGTACTTTAATGCATTATTTTAAATTATTAAGCTCCTCTAACAAACCACGTTTTAAAAGTGTACACATGCACGGCTCCCAGGCTTGCAATGAGAATACCTGACCAAAGTGCCCAGGAAGTCCTCCAGGGCCGACCACACAGGGACAGTCCTATTTCTCATTCTACATCTGTAAACCGAGACTCTGATTATGAGCTGGCTGCCCCAGTAGCTTGACTGCAGGCAGAGAACAGGCTGGCTCTGCATGGTGGGAGATCACTGGTCCTCGAGACAATGAGGTGAGCAGTCGTTTGTTGGAAATGAACAAATCTGCGTTCCGGCTTTGTACATTCAGGTTGAGAGCTCCGCCGACATGAGTTTGTTCCAAAGGGGTGGCGCTGTCCTCGGTACAAGACCCAAGCTTTAATCCTGCAAGTGCAGGGTCCGAGACCAAGGCCTCTCTGACCGGCTCTGGCAAGAGCCCTGCTTTCCAGGGTGTGCACCAACTTGGCCCTGTCTTTTCTTATTTGTTCGTGCACCTCTCCCTCTATCCCTGCCTCCAGGGGCTGTTGTGAGACCACGGGGTGACTGACAGGGCCCTGAAATATGTGGCCCATTGAGACAAAATAGGCTCATTAAAACTTCATGGGGGATGTGCAGTGTGACTGTTCCCACTCCAGGTCCAAGTTCTTGGCTCAGGTCTTGGCCAGGTCTGCCCGGCGCAGCTACCTGCGTCCCAGTATTAAAGTGGGCGGGGTCGCTGCTCGGGCCTCTCTGATGCTAGCAAAGGATTTTGTTGGGAGTGTCCACAGCCTCCTCTGTGGTGGACTCTGATGGATGGACTCACCCTACCAAGTTATGGGCAAAACTTCCAAAAAGCATGTTTAGGTTACTTCCTAGTTCTTTGTCCCCAAGGAACTGCTGACATTGTTAGCCAGGCCTAGGAGAGCCAACGCCGGTCCACCGCGTTGGATCCACCTCTGGGGTCCCCCTGCGTGTTCCCCTTGACATCACGAGGCTCTTACTGCTACCCACGTTGGCTTCGGCGCTTGCCGAGTCCGGCCTCGAGTCCTGCTGTTGTCCTTGGGCTCTCTTGGAAGGCTTGCCTCCTCCTCGGGGCACGCCTCGGTCGGTGCCTGTGCACTTCCTCTGTTCTCTGTTCTGTGGCCCCGGGAGAGGGGAAAGACACTCACTGCTTAGAGCAGAGTGGAAAATGGGCTCCTCCTTTGTGGTGCACTGCAACGCTTTTCGTTTAAGACCTTTAAACAACCCACCCCATTCACCACCACGTTGTAGACTGTCCGGAGCCAGGCGAAAAAGAGGGGCGATCGTGTTGGCAACGGGGAAACATTCTGGATTAAAGAAGTGCTCTGGATGCCTGTGGGCTCTCTCTCCTGGCCTGGCCAGCGTCCTCTGCTCATCCTGGGTCCCCCCCACCCTACCGGGGAGCCTCTTCTGCAGTGCCAGCCGAGGGCCCCTCTGTCCAGTGTGGGCTGCCCTCGGCCCGCCCAAGGCCTCTCGTCTCCAGCACCATTGTCACATCCATCCCACCGCCTCTCGCGTTCCCTCTAGCCTTGCGCAGCCTGGCGCAGGCGGTGCTCAGTCCTGGCTCGCACGAGCTGATCTCACTGTTCCTGAGTCCTCGTGTTTATTGTAAGCTGCCGCAGGTGAACGCAAAGTGCTCACTGGCCGTGGGTACAGCACTAAAGGGCTGTTAGCCTAGAAGCCGCTGCTCCCCGGAGCACGGTGTCACAGTAATTCCCTGCACACACACTGGCGACTTCCTGTCCTGCAGCAAAGCATCAGCATGATCAAAGGTGGAAAAAATGCATTTTTTTCCAATTCACTGGTGAAAAACAAACCCATAAATCAGTCAGTAGTAAGCAATCGCTTTTGAGGCACAAACCACTTGGTAGAAAACTAGTTCCTTCTACCCTGTGACAAACGGCACACCGCTACCACACTGTTGTGAATTTAACTCGTAAGAGCCAGGACTGTGCTCTGTGACACCAGCTTATTTCTGCCAACTTTCAGCAGAAAGGTACGTGATACAAACCATCATAAAACCCATGTGGAGCTTGGAAACCATAGTTGCTTTGAATTTAAGACAATATTGCAAATATTCTATTATCTTTCCTGAGAGGGTTTTAATTTCTTTAACTACACTCAGGGTTCTTTTCTTCCTAATATTTCCTTGTGACATAAAAAGGGACTGAGACAGGAACAGTGGGAGGGAATGAAGGTCCAGCAATGTTCAAATAGCCATTAAGATGGGTTCTGTTTACCCAAAACCCAGAGCGCTGGGAGGGGCCCACTTCACAGACCTCGGACGTCGTCCTGCCCCTGCCCTCCCTCTTCCCTTCTTTGTAATGAAAGGGTTAAACAGGTGCTCCCGGAAAACCACTGAGAGCTCCTCTGAACACCAGGCTCAGCAGGCCATACCCGCGGGTGGCTCAGGGCCGCCTTCCTGGCCCGTGTTTGTTGCCCACCTGTGTTTAGGTCCAGACAGAAAAAGAGGAAGGAAGGGAGGAAGGAAGAACAATGAGCACAGCGTAGTTTGTTTCCTTTTTTAAAAAGAGCTTTTTAAAATGGCATTCTTGAAAGAAATGTTATTGTACATCACTTAAAAAAAATCAACACAAATCCTCTGGTGGGGTGGAGAGATGATGTTACTTGTCATCTTAAGGAGTCTGTTTTCTAACAACTTAAGAGTCTAAACAAGACTTGAGCAGAAGTTCCTAACTTTGTGTGCCATGAACCCTTCAATAGTCTGGTGAGGCCCATGGACTCCTTTCCTGAATGGTTTTAAATACAGAAAACACAAAAGAAAGCAGTAGTAAAGAAATATAGGTGCTCACTTTGGCAGCATTAAAATTAGAACAATATGGAGAAGATTAGCAGGGCCCCTGTGCAAGGATGACACGAAAATTCGTGAAGCCTTCCATATTTTAGGGGAAAAAAAAGAAATACTGTTTTCAAAATAATTTTGACATTATGATACAGTAAAATACATGCTCATTTATTAATACGGTAACTAATAAGATCTATGTATGGTTTATCAACTACTGTGATTTCAAAGTAGTAACAAGTATAAATGTTATTCTGAGATCTATGCAATAACTGTAATGTCACATGAAAGTATCTGTAGTTTCTAGTGGTGACAAACACTAGTGTGTAGCCTATACTCATAATTACAGGGAATACTCAATTTCATTTAGAAGTTAGTGGAAATAAAGATCTAATTGTTTCCCCTCCAAATTCATAGACTCCCTGAATTCCACTCATGGTACCCAGGTCAGGTCAGGCCCTCGGAGGAGAGTCGGGCCCGGGAGTAAGGGGCACGTCTGCACCAGGGCCACAGACCCCATCTGTCTGCCCTCGAAGCAACTGTCCGGGCCATCGGGGCAGATCATTTAACATTTCCACTCAAATTGCTGAGTTCCATCACACTTCTGGTACCTTCTAATCCAAGTATGCAGCTCACCTCATTAAACTCTTTCTCTAGATCTTATAGGACTCCCAGGAACCCTGAGGAGGAGAAGGCCCAACCCAAGGTACAGAGAGCCTCTGTGATACGGAAAACTCAGAGGTTCAGGTAGCACGATTTCAGGAGGGTAATACAATCTTCATACATACATACATACATATATATATATATATGAGATAATTTTTTACAATTTAAAGTACTTACACATATATCCTGGGGCAAGAGCTAGCAAGTTGAGCTTATTTATGCCTTTGCAGGGGCCCTACTGGATTGTACCAGACAGTTACCTTCTTCACGCCTCCTGGAGTCTTTACGAGCTTTTAGAGGCTGGGGATATGTGTGATTCATCTTCCCACTGTTCGTGCACGGCCCACTCCCCACACCCAGTGCCCACATACAGAGCCTCAGTTGTGGTGGACACTAATTGCTGGATGAACAACAGGCTGGGGTAGAAGTTGCTACCTTTTCCCACAAGTTAAGATCTTACTTGTCCACACGCTGCCTGCCCACTCTCGGGCCCAGCTGAGCGTCCCTCTCTAAGTCTGCAGTCTCTGAACCTCCACACAGGGCCTGGAGGCTGCCTCTGGTTCTAGCCTTGCTGACTGATAGCGGGCAAGTCTCCACCCTTCCTGGACCTTTGTCCCGCACCAAACGGTGGTGACGCTTTCCACCCTGACGACTGCTTGGGCTGGCTGTGAGAAGCAAAGGAGGTAACGGAGAGAACGACCTCCAAGAGTAAAAAGCCACACTTAATATAAGATAGCACCATAAAAATGAAAGAGCTATTTTAGTACAAATTGTTTCTAGGTGTTCATTTCACTTCTTTAATCAAAAACGATAATAATTACATTTCCATAGGTATATTACTGGATTGTTAAATAAACATTTTTCTTTCTTTTCCAAAAATAATCTTCCCATTTCAGTTAGTCCTTTATTTAAAATACTTTTCAACCTTTTTAAAAATAAAAACTTAACCTATTCCAAAAAACCAAATTATTTTCACAGATTTATTTTAAATGTACAAACGTGTATTAAGTTTTCAAAACTGAAGCACACTGGTTATTATTCACTATCAAAGTTTCCAGCCTTTACAGCTCAGTTCTGCCCAACTCCTACAAATAGTGGGTGGAATTCTGTGAAACATTTACTGCCGACACCCTACAGAGAGCAGCTGGATCGGCCGATGTAGCCACAAATATCTTGGAAGAAGAGCTGGTGAGGTATGTTCCATCCTTTGCCTTCCTAACTCCCAAATCCATTTCTGGAGGCCAATTTTGATTCCAGGCTACTGAAGTCAACAACTGATCACTGGGCATCTACTGTCAGGCACTGCATGAGTTAAAAAGGTGAATCAGACACACAACTGATTCTTAGACAGTGACTGATCTTGGATCTTCCAATCTCTTTTCATGTGACAGACCATTATTTCAGTAAACACAGCTGTCCCTCAGTGTTCGTGGGGGACTGGTGCCAGGACCTCCCCTGGATACCAAAACCCAAGGATGCTCAAGTCCCTGCTATAAAGTGGTGTAGCATTTGCACACAACCTATGCACATCCTCCCATACACTTTAAATCATCTCTAGATTATTTATAATATCTAATACAATGTAAATGCCATGTCGTTATTAGGGAATAATGATGAGAAAAAAGTCTGTACACATTCAGTACAGATGCAATATTTTTTAAAAAATATTTTCGATCCACGGTTGGTGGAATCCATGGATGCAGAACCCATGGACAGGAGGACTGACTATATTCACGTTGCTCCCTTTTTGGGTGGAGAACCCTTCCCTGCCCCGTGACATTCAGCATGGTCACAGGCCTTGATTGGGAAGTGGAGTCTTCGCAGACCTGCCCTAAGCAGAGGTCATGACAGGCACTGCATGTTTTGGCTCCCACCACATGGTCCGGTGACCCACCAGAGGTAGCTGTTCTCCCTTCAGCCTGGGTCCCAGATTGACACTTGAAGAGAAGCCCTGATCCTGAACCCAGGCTGGAGCCAAGCCCTACCAAATCCCACGATAACATACTTTGCACTTAATACTATCTAATAATGCATGTTTCCCTGCATTATTGCTTGCTTATTTTTATTTATTTATTTTTTTTGAGACAAGGTTTTGTTCTGTCACCCGGGCTAGAGTGCAAATCATATCTCACTGCAACCTTAAACATCTGTGCTCAAGCCACCCTCTTTCCTCAGCCTCCTGGGTAGCTGGGACTACAGATGTACACTACCATACCCTGTTAATTTTTCTATTTTTTGTAGAGGCAGGGGTCTCACTATGTTGCCCAGGCTGGTCTCAAACTCCTGACCTCACACCACCCTCCTACCTCGACCTGGCAAAGTTTTGGAATTACAGGCGTGAGCCACCACTCCCAGCCAGCTTGCTGATTCTTTTAATTAAACTCAGTTATTTTATCTTGTCCCCTGACTCATACTGCATTGAATTCATAAATAAATGTGTGGCAAGTATGTATCTTAATTTCTGTTATGATTCCTAACCGATATATGGTAAACTATTTTACTGTAATTATTTGGTGATGAATAAACCTACTATACTTAAAAAAACTAGCTCTAATGTCTGTTGGTACTGTTATTATTGATATTCTTATAATCTACAAAAAAAGGATATTTTTTTCTCTTTTTTGATAGTTATATGAATTTATTTTTATTTTACCACATTAATTAGAAAAGTTAATGTTGAATACTAGTAATGACAGTGGACATCCTAATTTGCTCCTAACTTTAATGTAAATCACTTTGGTGTTTTAATATAAAGAATGTTACCTTTTTTTTTTTTGCTTTTTAAAGATAACGTTAAAGGAATATTCTTCTGTATTAGTTTTCTGTTGCAGAGCAATAGTTTTGCATAGAAAATCACCACAACTGTGGGGGCTTCAAACAACACAAATTTATTACTTCACAGTTTCTGTGTGTCGAAGTCCAGTAAGAAGAGACTGAATCCTCTGCCCAGGGTCTCATCAGGGTAAGGCCCAGGCATGGGCCAGGGGTGCAGCTCCAGCCAGAGCCGAGGTCCTCTCCTAAGCTCTGAGCTGGTGGTGGATTCATTTCCTTCTCGTCCTTTCCGCGTGGCTCCCTCCACCTTGCGGCCAGCAAAGGCACGTGGCATCTGTCTCCCGCTTGCGTCTCTCCATCTCTGCTCTTAAACACTCTTATGGCTACACTGGGCCCCTGGATAATCTGGAATAATCTATTTTATAGCTCATTAGTCACCTTTAATGACATCTGCAAAGTCCCTTTTGCCAAGCAAGGTGACATAACCACTGAAGTAACATGGCGGTGGCGGGGGAGGTCTTGCCCAGCATACCCCAATCTTGGTTCACTGAGTTCTGGAGTTAGAAATGCATGCCACATTTTATCGAATCCCTTTTTAATACCTATTATCTTGACCAAATACACCTTTTGTCCTTTGACCTACTGACACAGTAATAGTTTTGATAACATTAAAAAAATTACACTCCTGGAATATACCTTTCTCTGTCACAGTACCTAATTCCTTTATCATACTGATTAAATTTGCTATGTCTCCATGTTGGCTTTTTACATATATTTATAAATGAGATGTTTTTTTGTTTGGCATGTTATTTCTGTCAGGTTTTGGTGTTAGGGTTATACTATCTTGGTGAAACGAGCTGAAAAACCGTCCAACCTTTTCTAAGCTCTGAAACACTATTCAGAACATAGGAAGTGAAACTGTCGGGTCCGGCCCCTTTCTTAGATAATTCTCCATCAGACTCCTCAGTTTTTCACAGCTGGTAATCTTTTCAAGTTTTCTACTCATTCTTTGGCCAATTTCCTAAAAAACCATGTTTCACTGAGATTTAAATCAATTGGTATACAGTTATACAATATACAAAACATCGTATTTCCCAATAATTACAAAAAATTTCACCTATGTTGGTCTCGTTTGAATCTGCTCTTTCCACTTTCTTGTTATTTCTCTCTTTCTGTCTTCCCAGAGGCTTATCTCTTGGCTGTTTATTTTCCGGAGAATTAGATTTGGCATCATATTGATTGTTCTCTTGTCTAGGTCACTGTTTTCTTCCAGTTTCCCTTAAGTTCATTTTACTCTTTTTCTACCTCCTGGAGATGGATGCCTTGTTCATTTATATGCTTCTAAGTTCAGCTTTGTTTTTTGTACTAGACTTTCAGAAACATTTTATTTCACTGGTTGTCTACCACCCAAGTAAACTTCCTGTTTGGGGAGAATCCCAAAATAGGTGGGAGGCAGGGTCCTGACCTTCCACCCCCATCATGGAAGCTGTAAGTGGGGCAGTCACCTCCCCGCTTGCCAGCTGCTAGGCGTGGAAAGGAAACAGGCCCTGGGCTCTCACCCAGATCTCTGAATCCAGAGCTGTGGTGCTCACAGACAGAGCCGGCGGTTTAAGTTGATGGCAGCAGCAGAGAGAACTCAGTGGGACTTCCGGCAACATCCTCCTGCAGGTGTGACTGGCTGTGCTTGGCCACCCAGCCTCCTCTGGCTCTGCCTGGCTTCTGAGCCTGGTTCTCCAGCCTTCTTGTTGATTCTACCAGCAACCTGACAGTCTTCCAATCAATTCCTTTTCTGATTAGATTAACTATTTTTGGGGTTAGGCTTTATTAAATAGAATTCTGAACTGCATAGTTTTCTTTCGCATTGTTCTTCTTGTTGCCATTTTCTAAGTATTCCACAAGTGCAGTTTTGAAGTTCCTATCATGCAAGAGTTATGAAAAACATCTTTAAAAACATTACAACTGGTTATGTTTGTGCATTTATATCTTTATAATTGATTTCTAGCTTTATTGTGTCATCAGATGACATGGTCAGGACAATAACTGCTTTTAGGAAGTTGGGAATTTTTTTGGCCTCATATGATTCATTTTTGTAAATGTTCCATGAATAGTTGAAAACAGTCAAGCACACTTTGTAGAAACAAAGTTCAACATATATTTATTAGTTATATATTGGAATCCCCTATTTTCTTACTTGTGGTTTGTTGACCTGAGACATCAAAAACAGAAGCATGCTGCCGTTTCTCACTAGCATTGTGTCTATACCCAATTATCCTGGCATTTTCTAACAATTTTTACTGTATATATTTTGGTATGCAAATGTTGATGGCTTTTTAATTATACTCTTTTCCAATATAAAATGACTCTCTTGACCCGTGTAATATGATAAGGATAATGCTTTCTGCTTTGAGTTCTCTTTGGTCTGCTCTTAATAATGACCCCCGGAGACTCTTTGATTTCAACGTACCTCGTTACTCTCACGGTGCCTGACACATAGATGCTCAGTAAACGTCGGCTCCCCTCATCCCCCTCAAACAACATGCTTTCCTATGGGAAATCAATGGCCCCCTTGCCATACCCAAATAGTTAAGAAGAAATTCCAGAGTGACACCCACCCTGGAAGGCAGCTGCAATGCCAAACCTCTGCCACGTCAAACCTCTTGACGTTGAGCACACCTGTGAAGCAGAGGCTGGGTTCTAAGGCACGGCCACAGCAACGCCCGCAGCACACAAGGCACCTGTGGCCTGGGCTCGAAACCCACACGTGAGGGAGCAGTGAGAGCAGCAGGGGCAAGACACTGTGGGCAGAAGGCAGAGTGCGGGGTGCCCAGGTGAGACAAGCACAGCAAGCGAGAAGAGGAGCAATGAGAAAGGGAGTTTATATGGATTTAAATGGGGTGGTAAAGCCCCAGCAAATACATGTGTCTGGACACGCAGTCCCTGCAGAGCATATCTGGAGGTTCTTTGCGCCACCCATACCAGAAATGACAGAGGGGACAGAAGACATCGGAACCAGGGCACGCCCTGTGCGAGGGCGGAGGCCGGCACAGCCTGGGGCTTTATGAGCTATTTCCTTTGTCCTCACAGCTTGTCCAGATGTGGCATCATAGCCACAGAGAGAGTCCCCTTGCCCAGACAGGGGGCTGTGGCTGCCTCCAGAGGCCACTTCTCAGCCTCTGGGCTGAGCTGCCTCCATCTGGGCAAAATTGGACAGACTCTTGTGTAACTGGTTTGCAAATGTTCGAGATGCTTCATCTTAGTATTTACCAAACTTTCTTATTAGTTTGTCCACGGAGTGTGTTTAAATTAATTTCAAGTAAGTCCCTTTTTATTACGAGTTTCAGTTGTATCCTGGTGAGAGCTGCTGTTGGTTGTCCCGACACTGGCCAGGGCCTACCAAAGGATGGACTTCCCCTGTAGGGCCCACCCGGTAGGGGAAAGGTGGTGGGCACGCACGTGAGGCTTTAACACGTACACAGTGAGTTTGAGAGGACCTCACAAGGCCACGTTTTGATTTTCAGCTCTTTGGTTTCTCTTACGTGAATGATCCGAGGGATGTGAGGACGTGAGAGCAGGGGCAGCACCATGGCCCCAGCGGTTGGTTGTTCAAAAATATTTAATAACCTCAAAGATTGCCTGGATGAACAAACAACCCTAAATATTCTGCTCCTACTGTGCAGAAGTGATTTGATGACAACAGCAAGAAAGAACTAGAGAGAAACAGAGAAAGCTTCAGAGAGAGAGATAGAAATTGAGAGAGAAAGAGAGAGAATACTGCTTTCTAGAAAAGGATCAGATCATCTAAATCCTACCAGATTACAGAATAACAGGCTACTCCTATTGCTTTGTGAAGACAAGTCTTGTTTTGATCAGTCACTGGGAGCACCGGCGGCAGCAATCTCGTTACTGATGAGAACGTCAACGGCAAGTGCCCACTGACCCCTTGGTATGTGCCAGGCCTGTGCTGTGTGCTGCGGTGGGCACTATCTCACGTAATCTTTAACAGAAACCTACAAAGTAGCACTAGGATCATCCCATTTTACAGATGTGGGAACAGTTCGGAGTGTTCAGATAACATGCCCAGATTCCAGCATCACTCAACAACAGGACGAGGATTCAGCCCTGGTCTGTGTGTCCTAAGAGCCAGGTCCCCAACCACTAGGCTCTGCTAACCAGCTCTGTATTTGCACCAGTTTGCTCCCCAAGAAAGCTCCTCCCTCAGTCCCCCACTAGAAATGCAAAGCCTCCACGACTTTGCTCTCACTTCAAACTTATTTAACAAAGATAATTACTCTTCCGAACTGCCTGGGAAGCTGCATTTTTCCTCTCTCCTCTCCCAATGCAAAGGGACATTTATATATTGTACCTGGAAAGCACCAACTCAAACCCATTCATTATAAGGAGAGGGAAATTACACATTCCAACCTTGGCTTTCAGGACACCATTGTACTTTTCCCCTTACTGCAAAAAGTAGGATACTTTCAGTAAAAACTTTCGATCTAAAAATAAAACAGTGGCAAACTCTGCAATTACACTTCCCAGGGGGAGACAGCACACAGGCCTTACACTCTGTTTTCCTGAACGCAGAGGGTCCTCTGCATTCGCTCCTCTGCTCGTTGGTCACGCCAAAGGCCCAGCTGTCACATAATTAGCTGGAAAACCGAAGCTATGGAAGTTTGAATAACTGTGTGGTCTTTCCAGGAATGATGTGGGCTGCTTTATTGTAAATCAACCACAGGCTACTTCATCTCACGGGTCCTCCAGAGCCAGCCTGGGCCACCGAGCAACACCGACGCCGCTGCTGGTGTTGTGCTCCTGGCTGCAATCTTCCTCCTCCCGCCCCGACATCACGCTTTCTCACTCCCTCTCCTTCCCCTTTGCTGCTCTGGGTCTCTCGTTTACGAACATCGCCACGCTTGCTTGTGGATGCTGGGTGCCCACTGTGACTTTGCCAGAAAAGTGCAAGCCTGGCTCCTGGCTACTACAGACTGAGGACTCCTGGTTTCATGGCCGGCAGAGTCTGTAAGATAGAATACTATCTTACACAGTCATCCTAAGGCAGAAGTACACTGTCAACTGGGGAAAGGCATATATAATTTTGGTAAGGGGATTTTACAACTAATTCATCAGAGTTCTTTAAGGGACATGTACACCTGTGGGCAATGGAGGGAACACATGCGAGTGATTATATGAACTTTCAGAAAGTGTCTAAATTCCCAATCCAAATGGAATTTTAAAATAAGTCACTAGAGATGGACAAGAAAATTTTTGTAATGATTAAAAATCTAGCCTAAAGACAGGACACAGGATGAATGAATGGAAAAATTGGGCTGTCTAGAGATGCTTAAAAATTTTTTACAAATAAAGAGAAGTACTCAGTAAACTCTTCAGGTTTGTAGATAACACTCCCTATGAGAATGCAAACTAGACCTCCAGGGGAAGGCATGCAAAATAACAAAGGAGTTTATGTGGACAAATGTAGATTACATACTATTCCATCATACAACAGGCTGGGTGGTCAAAATTACAACCCAAGAAAGGGTCCTGAGAATCCCTATATATAGATCATTGCCCTGAAGATATTTAAGCCACCGTGACACTTGGGCTTAGAAGTGTCCCCAGGATGGGTGTGGGATGGCTACTGGGGATGGTGTCACTAGGAAGGGTATCAGAAATCAAACAAAGGCTGCCATGTGTCCTTGTAGATACCCTGGTGTGCCCCCACATGAATGACTAGGTGTAGTTTTGGTCATGACATCTGCAGAGGGCTGTCATAGATCAAGACATTGTCCAGAAAAACGCCAATCAAAAATGTCAAGGGAGCAGCAGTAATAACAGCAATAGCAGAGCACGTGCTCTATGCCAGGCACTACACTAAGCACTTTACATGGGTTAACTTATTAACTTCTCAACCATCCCACGAGGTAGGTACTGTTATCAGCCCCACTACAGAGGTGAGGAAACTGAGGCACAGAGAGTTCAAGCAGCTTGTCTAAGTCACACAGCTGGTATCAGGACCCAGGCCGTCCAGCGTCAGATCCCAAGCTCTTAACCACAGGCTCCTTACTGCGTGGGAGAAACTGAATACATTCCACACTGTTCCACTGGGGAGGCAAAGGCTAAAAGTAATTTATCTAAGTTAATAAAACCAAGACAAGGCCTGATAGGGAAAACATGGACTTTGTACCAAACTGTAGATTATTAAAGTTAGATAAAGTAAATTTAAGACAAATAAAAGGAAGACTGCTTTGCACAGCAGGAAGTACATTATTAAATTTTAGTTTCTCAAGAATGAGACTACAAATTCTTTTTTCTTTGAGACAAAGTTTGGTGTCACCTTGGCTAGAGTGCAGTGATGTCATTATAGCTCACTGAAACCTCAAACTCCTGGCCTCAAGTGATCCTCTTGCCTCAGCCTCCTGAATAGCTGGGACTACAGGCACATGCCACCATGCTCAGCTAATTTTTTTCTATTTTTAGTAGAGACGAGGTCTTGCTCTTGCTCAGGTTGGTCTCGAACTCCCAAGCTCAAGCAATCATCCTGCCTCAGCCTCCCAGAGTGCTAGGATTGCAGGCGTGAGCCACTGCTGGCCGACACTATAAATTCTCAGGGTCAAGCAGAGTGCTGGCATCAATAATGTGTTACTAAGGGAAACAACGTTTGCCTGAGGTGTATTCCTGTCCTTCCAGGCGTGAGGCAACAGGGGGTTTCCATGCCTATTCCCCCAGGAACATCCCTGGTCCCTTCCCTAGAGGCGGGCTACCGAGCTGAAGAAATGTGGGTCTCCCCCCGGCCATAGCGAAGCTTTCATCCTTTCTTCCAACACCCTTCCTGTCACTTGGGTGTTCTGCTCTCCTTGCCGACCTTGTCTCTAAGGAATGTCAGTCTGGGAAAGGAGACGGCCGTGGGTGTGGGTAGCAGCTCTCCGTCTGAAGTGACAGGAAGTGCTTGCCAAATAACTCCAAGGTGTGGGGACCCGTGCCAGCTTATCTTGCACTGAGTCAATGGTAGGGCCACTCTTACAGGTGGGGATCTCTGTGCCCTCAGTTCTTTCTGCCTGTTTGCCTAGTCGGTCCTGGAGAAAGCCAGTGGGCAGAGAGGGGAGGTCTTGGTGGTATCTGGGAAGAGTGAACATCCTAACTCTTGCCCACAGACGAGGGGGTCTCCTGGGCTCTGCCCCTTTACTTTCCGTGGGATTCAAGGCCCCAGCTCTGCATGCCCGCTGAGGAGTTGAGAGAGGAGAACTGCACAAAGTTTGTCCCATGCATGTGCTGCCAGGCCTGGAACAGTCTAGAGACCTGGGGGAGCAATGGTTTTACTTCAAGTGCCTGCTGCTCTGGCGGCACTGGGGAGCAAGGGACCCCTCACTCTGGTGCCTGTGCTGGGGGAGGAGAAGGCCTAGGGTGCTGCCAGGTGTAAAAGAAGAAAGAAATCTGGGGAGCGGGATCTAGGCCCAGGCACATGGGCTGAAATAGTCACCACTGAGTTTTCGGTCGCGAAGGCTCCCGTTAGCACAGTCGGTGCCGAGGACACCTGTGCCCGGCACGCACCTGCACCGCGAGCACCGTGGGCGCGGCGGCTACTCACCTACGCAGTTATCGCAAAGGCTGCAGTGAGAGGCACGAGGGGGCCGGAAAATCTTGCAGGTGAAACAGTATTTCAGTTTCACAGTCTGGCCATTGATGATGACTTCTTTGGTTCTGGGAGGTGGGCGGTACCCCCCGGAACTGGTGCCGTTTGCGATATCTGTGGAGAAAAGAAAGAAAAGAGTACACACCCTTCAGACGACCGCCTCACCTCCGCGGGCTCCTGCGACCAGGTCTCGGAGCAGGGCCTGCTGTCGCACCGCGTCGCGCCCCTCGCCAGGCCCGGAGCACCCCCTGCGCACCTGCACAGCAACCAGGACGTGTGCCTCCCTCACCGGACAGGTGTGTGGCCACGTGACTGCACTCTGGCCAACGGAGTCCGTGCACACCTGGCCCCGCCCAGCCGTGCCCCTCAAAGCCCCGCCCACCCCCTCCCTGTGGGCGCAGGAGAAGCCCCCAGGGCCACCTTCGAAGCCACAGGTGGGGGATCTGAACGACTGTGCAGAGGCGGCCGCAGCTCTTACTCTCCAAGGCCCACAGTTACCTGAGGACCAAATTCCGTTTTAGTTTTATTTGTTACAGCAGCTAGCCTCGCCCTAACTGCCACAGTGCCCTACTTGACTTCCTTCTAGAGGGTGTACTCCAAATCCAGCTCGGGTGTCTCCTCACTTTGCCCATTGGCCTCCCTAAAAATACCAGGTATGGGATGGGAGAATATGGATATTTTAAAATATATTTTTAAAAATCCTGAAATGTATACTAAAAAATCATGTCTACATTTTATCATCTCGACAGCACCTTTTATGATTTTTAAGAACCACTTCTGAAAATGTCAATGAAAATACAAACATGTATAATTTTTAAAGTTTCATTTTATCTTACCGCCTCTGATTTCACATTAGAATCACCTGGGGAGCTTTTAAAACTCCCCTAAGGCATGGACCCTGCCCCAGATCCATTCTGCAGTATGGCCCAGGGTTATTCTAGCGTGGGCAGGGTTGAGAACCCCTGCTCTGCGGGAAGATAAAATTTCAGTTTCATTTTCTGCCTACACCCCCCACGGTGCAATTAGGCTTCCGGAAGGAATGTGGGGCAGCCAGCTGCAGTCAACAGCAGGAGGCCACAGGTGGCTAGGGGGTAGCAGGAATCTCCGTGGGGGCAGCAGCTGAGCCGCTGGCTGAGAAACACAGGCCGAGCAGGCCCTGGTGGCTGGATCGGTCAGGGAAACTTCAGAGCTGGTAACATTAAAGGTAACCGTTCATGTTAATTCATATACACTTAAAACACACACTGTTAGATAGAGACAGTTGCAACGTACTTTTGGTCGATTTCCGAAGTGGTAGGAATTAGTCCCAGCATCCACTCAGGCCCCTCACACCAACCCAACCTAGGCAAGAATTACTTGCATTTGCAGAACCACTGATATCTTGGTCCAGTTCTGCCCTCAGAGATTCTGATTTCATGCTGTGGGGTACGGTATGGCATCACAATTTTGAAAAGCTCCCCAGATGTGGGACTCTGCAGCCAACGTTGAGACCCTTGCTCCGAGGGAGGGCCACCTGCATCTGTATCATCTGAGAGCTTGGCCGAGAAGTGGTTCTCAGCTCGTCCCAACCACTGAATCAGAATCTGCATTTTATTCCAAGTTTGAGAACCCTGCTGTAGGGTGCCCTAAATACTCCCCAAGCCACACATTCATAGGTGCCTCAAACACATGCACTTGTATGACAAAGGGCTAAATTTAGAGAACACAGCTTTGCTCAGGTGAAGGGGCCGCATCACAAACACCCAGCACCTAAGCGTTTTCACGTTGAGCACTTGGTGACTTAGGACGGCTACTGGTATCTGGAGAGCTGCACCCTCCCCCTGCACCCACCAGGGCTGCTCTCACTGACAACCCAGGACTCCCACACCAGGATTCAGGGGCTCCAGCAGGTGTGCCCCGCCCCCAGACTTCTTTAAGAGGCCGTTGGAGGCCTAAAATCTGCCACTAGCCTTTAGTATTTGTGAAAATACCAACCCCAGTGGTAGAGAGAACACTCTGAGCTGCTGCTGGCCATGTACTACGCATGGAAAATTAAAGTCCCACATCGCAGGGTGAGAAGGGTGAGTATGGAGGGCCAGGAGGGCCACGGCCTAGCAGGGAGCAGCCCTTCTACTTTTCGTCTTCCCAAGGCCCAGCCTTCTGCTTAGACTAACAGCTGTGCAGCCAGCCCAAGGATTGTCGGTGGCCTTGCCAAGCAGGACACCCTCTTCTGGCATGTGCCTCTCCTGCCTGGCACCCCAGGGGGCTTCCCTAGGAAACAGTGCTAAATTCAGCAGGCATCTGGAGAGGAGCTGAGCTCCAAAGTCATGACTGTGGGGAAGAGGAAGGCCTCGCGCTGGAATCTGTAATGGGGAGAGAACAAAGGGATGGCGTGGCCGTGTACCTCCCCGAGCATCAGGGTGGAAATCACTGGCTTTGAACACATCAAAGGTAAGGTCATCTCTCCATAGGTGCCACTGAGGCCTAAATTAATAATAATTTGGTGCCTTCACAGCCTTATGCCAGTTGGGAAATCTACTGTATCTATTTAGCTCTTGCAAACATGGATAGAAAAACTAGGCCAGATATGGGCTTAAAAAAATACTAACCCAATCAAACATTTGTATTAATTTAATCAGAAAAGTTTTTAGAGGCTGAATTGTGAAGGCAAATATTTTAAAATGCGGGAATGACAAACTTATCAACACTAGAATTACGTAAAAACTCTACTTGTGAGTAGCAATGATTTGAAAAAGCAAGTATTTGCTAGTACTCCTTAAGATAAACTCTATTGGTCTTGTAGTTCCAAAGTACATTTCTGAAAGATTAAACCTTTGATACAAAGTGAGCTGAAGGCTGCAATTCAAAAGACATAGTAAACTGAAGCTTAAGAATGAAAACAAAACCCACAACTCTCTTTGACTAAATATTTGAAGAGCTCTTTATGTAAAAGAAATGGAATATATTATATAGTTGCGAATAGCTAGAAGGAGGATATTCCCAGCACAAGGAAATGATAAATGTTTGAGATGATGGATGTGCTAACTACCCTGGTCGGATCACAGTAAATGATATGTACTGAGACCTCACTATGTACCCCATGAATATGTACAAGTATTGTTTGTCAGTTTTAAAAAAAAACTTTAAAAACACACAAGAAATGGGAAGATCAGAAGACCTGGATTCAGGGTCTAGCTATACCATTAAGTGATGGAAGGAGGGCAGGGTGTGGTGGCTCACACCTGTAATCCCAGCACTTTGGGAGGCCGAGGCAGGATGATTGCTCGAAGCCAGGAGTTTAAGACCAGCCTGGGGCAACATGGCAAGACCCTGTCCCTACGAATTAAAAAAAAAAAAAGATTAGCCAGGCATGGTGCCACATGCCTGTAGTCCCAGCTACTCAGGAGATGGGAGGATTGAGCCCTGGTGTTGGAGGTTACAGTGAGCTATGACTGGGCCACTGCACTCCAGCCTGGGTGACACAGTGTTTAAGAAAAAAAAAAATTGTCAACTAATATTTCTAAGCGAAATATTGTGCCAGTAGTTACAGAGGGCCCATAGGGGCCTGGAAGGGGTTCTGCTGGGCTGTTTCTTGAGCATGGTGAGTTTCCTACCACCTGTTCTCATCCAATCCGTTTTCCTCACAGCCCTCAGAGTCAGTTTTCTTTCTTTCTTTCTTTCTTTCTTTCTTTCTTTCTTTCTTTCTTTCTTTCTTTCTTCCTTCCTTCCTTCCTTCCTTCCTTTCCTTTCTTTTTTTTCCTTCTTTCTTTCTTTCTTGTTGTCTCACTGTGTTGCTCAGGTTAGCCTTGAACGCCCAGCTTCATGTGATCCTCCTGCCTCAGTCTCCTCACACCTGGAACAACAGGTGTGAGGCTTGGCCACTGTCCGCTTTCTAAATGCAAGTCTGCTGAAGAAACTCGGGACCTCATGAGGCACGTGAAGTTGTCTGAGAACCTGGCTCTCTCGTCTTGCAGTTCCATCCTACATGGAGACTGTGCTCAAAACACAGGGGCCGCCTTGGGCTTCCGTGCGCAGGCAGCGCCGTTTCCCTCTTGCAGGCTTTTGCACACCCTGCTCTCTCTGCTTGGATTCCCTGTCCCTCTGTCTGCGGAGGTAGTCCCACCCTTCGAGGTCCAGTTCAAGCTTCTCTTGTGAAAACACTTTGCAAGCAGAGTTGCTTTCTTCTTCCTTTGGACTCTCATGGTACTTATTTATTTATCCAGACAATAGGTCTCTTCTGCTGGGGGCTTAACTGTGCTAGGAGCTGGGGACACAGCCGGAACCGAACAGACTTTTTCCCATGTTCACAGGCTGGAGGGAAGACCCAGTGCCTATGACCAGCATTTGTTTTCTTGTCTTCCTGCTGCTCCAGGGTAGTGACCAGTCCTGACCCACTTTCCTGTTCCCGGGCTCCAGCAGAGGGTCCAGCACCTGCTAGGTGTTCAAGGACTGGAAGATCCCTGCACCGTCACCTCCAGGTCTGCTGGTGAGTTGGCCACACTGCCCTTCACATCCACGAAGCTGCCCTCCAGGCAGGCCATCCTCTGTGCCCACGGTTCCTCCCTCCCAGTGGACCCTCTCCGGAGGTCCCTCTGTGGCTGTGACTCTTCTTAATATTGTCCATAAGCTGTGCTGACCCAGAGTGGATCTGGGCAAGACAGGCATCTGTCTCACCCAGGGGAGCCCAAAGTTAGTTTCTTCCACAAAGTCAACTCAACAGCTGCCCAGACCCACGCGTTTAGGCACGCCTGCATCAGCGCAGATGTGAATAACGGGCCTTGGAACCGAGGGCTTCAAATACCAACCTTAGCCTAAAAGAAGTTTCTCTTCGACGTGCAGACTGAGGCCGATGGCCGATCATGAAGTCTTTCTCACCCGTGGGGATCACACACCCATGGCCTGTGTGACCTGACACAAAGGCCAAGCAGAAGGTGGTGCTCCCACTCTGATCCTCAGTTATCTGGTGTCTGGTGTGTGTTGGGTTTTTTTTGTTTGTTTGGTTTTGGGCAACAATTGTGCCTCTGCTTCTTAGGGCTGCTTTCTGTGTTTTAAATACAGCTATTAAAGAAGAATAATAAACGTCTGCAATAGTTAATGGTTCAAGAACACTAAAATTTTGGGAAAAATCTAGCAGTTCTGCAAGTTTCTATGAGTCAGTATTTCTCAAGGACATTTTATACACAAGTGTTTTGAAAGAGAAAAACTTGAAATGACCTTCTCCTTCATAAGGTCCCTGCCCTCAGTTGCTGGAAGTTGCTGGCTCTGAGGCACCTGCATCTCATAGGAACCTCGCAGGCAGGCCTGTGGCAGACTCAGGGGAGCTGCGACCAAGGAGGGGAGGCCGTTCCTGCGTGAGCTCAGCTCATCTGCGACGAAGCTGTTTTCCTCAGGGAGAGGTCCTGGGCTTGCCAGTTGTTTGTCAGTTATTTCAAATAAGCCATCTTCCCTTCCTGAAGGGGTAACAGAGCACTTACACCCTGATGAACCCGTTTCTCTCCCATCTTATTTATTTCTGCCCCAAATTCAGGGACCAAATTGTTGAACTATGTGTTACCAAATGAAGGAACTGGACTCTGCTTTTCTAAAATGCAAAGGGAAAAACCCCAATTTACAGAGGATGTAGATTAAGATTCTTTCCTCATCAAAGGATTCAGAGCAGTGGCATTCCCTGGTGCACTTAAGTTTCATAGACCATTAACCAGCTGACAGAGCGCCTGCCAGCCTGGTAGGGACCTCCACTAATAGGAGTGTAGTCGGAATGAAGATAAAGCATCTCTCTGCACCAGGATATAAGTCACAGGGAAAATGTGACTTGCTTTATACTGCAGTCTCCATGGCTATTCTACTGCATTGGCTGGAGTACAGCTGTTGGTTGCTACCAGCACACAGCTGTTGGACCTAACAGATCTTAAATTTTCCTAAGGCTCATTTTATTGGAGGTCTGCAGCATTTAGGACATAACTACCCAACCTGGGAATGGTCGATCTATCATGAAGGAAGATGGTTATTTTAAGAGTCATTTAAACTGATCTCTTGGATTAGAGTGTGTAAACTTCCAAGCCCATAGGCAAACATTAACAATGATTAGATGTTAGACAAGTCAACTCTTATTATTTTACCTGTTAGGGAAAAAAAGTAGAGCAAATTCTGGTCTGTCCATACACAGTGGCTAGGTTTCCACTCAAGCAAAAACACAAATATTTTCTTCCTAATATATTGACGGTGGTAGGTTTGCCTTTAAGAATGCTTATGGACAACATGCATGTGAGGGCTCACGAAGGGGCGAGGGCCCCCAGCCTTCCTCTTCCCACTAAATCTTCCTGTCTCAGTTTGTCTTAGACCGTCTGTCCCCGAGGACTGACGCTGATGCCTGGAAGGAGGCTCATGTGGGCAGTTTTATCCTGAGCCACGTGCAGGCAAAGACAGGAGCATCCTCTGCTCAGTCTCCTGCCTGGCCCAGGAGGAGCAGAGAGCGCCCGAGACGCCAGGAGCACGCGCGGTGGCAGCCCCGCAGCAGCTGGAGGGGTCACTACAAGGAGCGGCAGAAACACGACGCCCAGGGCCCAGTTCGCCCTTTCCTGATCACTCACTCACTCACACGACACCCGTGAGTCTTGGGGGTGCTCTGGTGGGCAAAAGGGGCTGGGTTCCTGCCTCCGGGTTCCTGACTCCTTCACAGTCTAGTGGAGGAGACCTATCAGTTAAAGAATCACACAACTAAATATATTGTTACACATTGTGTAGTTTTTGAAGAAGCAGGGAAGTGGGCTGGTGTGGGAACTCTTCCCAGAAGCAGCAGCATCTGAACCTGGATCTGAGGCTTACCTGGGCAATGTGTGTGTGTTGGGGTATGCAGGCACATGCGTGTGCAAGTGTGCACGCGGGCTGGGAGCGAGGCGTTTCAGGCAGAGGCAGCAGCTTGTGTACTGGCCCTGGGACAGGAGGGAGATGGTATACACAGGATCTGGAGGAGGCCGGTTCTGGGACAGAGCGAGCAGGAGACTCAGGGAGGAGGAAGGCAGGACCAGACCACGCAGATCCTCCTTGCCGTGTTGGGTGTTGGCCTTCATCTTGAGTGCAGAAGGAAGCTGTAACTTGTTAGTTTTATGTGTCCACTTGGCTAAGTTATGTGCCCAGTTGTTCGGTCAACCATCAGTCTAGATGTGGTCTACATCAGCCGTGAAGGTATTTTTTAGATGTGATTAACATTTACATCAGTAGAGACCATGAATAAAGCAGATTACTCTCCGTAATTTGGGTGGGCCTCCTCCAACCTGCTGATGATCTTAAGAGTAGATACTGAGGTTTCCTGAGGTAGAAAGAATTCTCGAGATTGCAATGTGGAAACCCTGCCCTCACTTCCAGCCTGCTGCCCCATGGGATTTGGACTTGAGACTTCGGACTGTCAACTCCTGACTCCAGCCTGCCTGCCCGCCTTGAGGATTTCAGACCTGCCAGCCCCACAATCGTAGGAGCTAGTTCTTAAAATGAACCTGCCTCCGCCTCCCCCCATATATATTCTGTTTCTCTGGAGGGCACTGACTGACATAGAAGCCAAGGAGGGGTCTGTGCCGTGCAGTAACGTGATCAGGCAAGCAGTTGAGTGATATCACGTTGACTGCAGCAGCAGAGACATATTGGGTGGGGAAGCAAGAGTAGATCCAGGAGGGATGTGGAATACCAGCTGGAGACAATGTTGGCTTGAAATGGGGTGGTGGCCATGCGATGGAGAGAAGGACATCTATTCCAGAAACTTTGGCGTGGAAACCACTGACCACTGGGTGCAGTGGACGAGAGCTGGCAGGTGACCAGATGACTGGAGTCTGACTGCAACAGGGAGCCTGGCAGTCCAGGGCTGTTTCTGCGATGCTGCAGCGGGGAGGGGAAGGTGTAAACATACCTGAAAAGCTGATAGCTGTCATAAAATGGTAGCTCAAGAGGAAAAACAAAACAACATGGTATCACTCAACATGATGAACAGAAGAGTATCCCACATATCAACACTAACGCTGAACGTGAACGCTCTTAATGCCCCATGTAAAAGACACAGACTAGCTGAATGGATAAAAACACACCCCAAGTATATGCTGTCTCCAAGAAACCCATCTAACTCACAAGGACTCTCACAGACTCAAGGTAAAGGGACGAAAAAAAAATTCCATGCAAATGGAAACCAAAAGTGAGCAGGTGTAGTCATTCTCATATCAGATAAAATAGACTTTAAATCAACAATGATACAAAAAAAAGACAAAGATGGTTATTATATGATGACAAAGGGAGCAATTCAGCAAGAAGATGTAACAATCCTAAATATATATGCACCTAATGCTGGAGCTCCCCTTTTCATAAAACAAATTCCTCTAGATCTATGCAAAGAAATAAACAGTGGCATCATAATTGCTGGGGACTTCGAAACCCCACTGACGAAACTGGACAGATCACTGAAGCAGAAAATCAATAAAGATACACTGGACTTAAAAGGGACTCTAGAACACATGGATCCAACAAACATTTACAGAAAATTCTACCCCAAAACTACAGAATATACATCAGTACATAGGACATTTTCCAAGATTGATCATATACTAGGCCATAAAGCAAGTCTCAGAAAATTCAGGAAAACTGAAATCATGCCATGTATCTTCTCAGACCACGGTGGAATAAAACTAGAAATCAATTCGAAGAGAAACCATCAAAACTACTTGAATTCATGGAAATTAAACAACCTGCTACTGAACGATTGTTGGGTCAATGATGAAATTAAGATGGAAATCAAAAGATTCTTCAAACTGAACAATTAAGGGGACACAAGTAGAGACAAAGACCCTTGGATAAAACAGAATAGAGAACCCAGAAATAAAACCATATAGCTGTGACCAACTGATCTTCAACAAAGCAGACCAAAACATACACTGGAGAAAAGACACCCTATTCGATAAATGGTGCTAGGAAAACTGGATAGCTACATGCGGAATGAAACAGGACCCTTATCTCTAGCTCACGATGGATTAAAGACTTACATGTAAGGCATGAAACCATAAAAATTATAGAAAAAAACAGGAAAAACTCCTCTAGACATTGGCCTAGGCAAAGAATTTATGACTAAGACCCCAAAGGCAAATACAGCAACAACAAAAATAAATAAATTGAACTTGATTAAATTAAGAAGCTTCTGCATAGCAAAGGAAATAATCAGCAGAGTAAACAGACAACCAACAAAATGGGAGAAAATATCCACAAATTATCCATCTGATAAACGGCTAATATCCAGAATCTACAAAGAACTCAAACAAATCAGCAAGAGAAAAACAAACAATTCCATTAAAAAGTAGGTAAAAGACATGAATGGAAGTTTTTCAAAAGAAGATAGACAAATGGCCAAGAAACGTATGAAAAAATGCTCAATATCACTAATCATCAGGGAAATGCAAATTAAAAGCACAATGATATACTACCTTAGCCCTGTCAGAATGGCCATTATTACAAAGTAAGAAAACAATAGATGCTGATGTGGATGCAGAGAAAAGGGAACATATGTACTTTTGGTGGGACTGCAAATTAGTACAACCTCTATGGAAAACAGTATGGAAATTCCTCAAACAAATAAAAGTAGAACTACCATTTGATCCAGCAATCTCACTACTGGGTATCTACCTAAAGGAAAAGTTAGTTTATAAAAAAAGACACCTGTACTTGAGTGTTTATCCCAGCACAATCCACAATTGCAAAGATATAGAATCAACCTAAGTGTCCATCAATTCATGAGTGGATAAAGAAAACATGGTGTGTGTGTGTGTGTGTGTGTGTGTGTGTGTGTGTGTGTATACACTATAGAGTACTATTCAGCCATAAAAAAGGAAAGAAATAATGTCTTTTGCAGCTACTGGATGGAACCGGAGACCATTATCCTAAGTGAAATATCTCAGGAATGGAAAAACAAACACCTCATGTTCTCACTAATAAATGGGAGCTAAATTATGGGTACACATGGGCACAAAGAGATGTAAAGGACATTAGAAATCAAGAAGTGGGGAGGTGGAAGGAGAGTAAGGGATAAAAATTTACCTATCTGGTACAGTGAACACTATCTGGTGGCGGGCACACTAATAGCCCTGACTTCAATATTATACAATGTATCCATGTAACAAAATCATTTGTGCCCCCTTAATATTCTGAAATTAAAAAACAAAGAAAATTCCCCCAAAAAGAATATAAACACAAATGTTCCTGAAAATAGTTCTACAAATGTAAGTTCCAGAACATGGGAACAAGGAATAGCCATCAGTGAAGAGTGTGATTTTTTTGATGCAGTGGAGAAAGCAAGTCGCACTTTCTCCCCATTTAAACCGTGACAGTCTGGGTCCCTTTAGTTCTGGGCTATTGTAATTCATAGAAAGACCTTGAACTGTCAGAAGCTATGATGTTCACAGCTATCAAAAGCTCTTATTTGAAGACTTACACAGATCCTGCAGGGCAATATTTATATATATAGCAGTAATTAGTGCAATTAAAGACAGAAGAAAAAGAAAAGTGCTTAGTAGCTATGACCTTTTTAGTTTAACTAACTGAGTTAATTCAATACATGCTTACAGCAAAATGAAAATTAGTGACTATATTATTTCTCATCATACTATTTTTTCCACATGAACACCAAAGCCTTGCCTTTGAATGTAAAAGAAAGAAAAGTGGCTTTGTCCTTGCAAAGTTTTAATTTCCCTCAAATTGTGTCAAAGTCTTCTGAGCACACACACAAACCTGCTGTGAAAGTCAGTTCTTCTACTGAAAGCCAAAGCTAGAAATATTTGCATGTAGTTTCACTCCACGGGCACAGTTTCTGCATTGTCAGAAACTACTAAATACCATACAGTGATAGAAATCAACTGGGGTTGTCAGTGTTTGCATTGTTACAGGACAAGCAGGTGAGAACAAAGGTACAAACTGGACCCTGGAAACCACGCTATGGTGGGGTCAGGCTTCATTGTTATCACCAGGAAAACAGGATACGCTTTTATTGCAGTCTGAGTGGCATCAATGTGAGGCATGGGCAAGGAACTGAATGCAAGCACCAGCTTATGTCTCATTCTGCACAGTACTATTGTAAGATTTTATCTTTTAGCATTTAGGAAAGAGAATCAAGGATTCCATCACAGAAGCATGGATGCTATTTATTAATATACTATACTATAAATCATTTAAAAATGCCCATCTACTATGGTCCTGTGTCTTTTTTTTTTTTTTTTTTGCCTCTAATCAACACAGATTTGCTAAAATAAATAAGGATCTTCAACAAGGTGATTAGTATAAATCAATATAGATACAAGCTTTAAAAGTTTTTTATATATCATATTAGCATAACCAGTTGGAAACTATAAAGAGGGTAATATCCCACTTACAACAAAAGAAAACAAGCAAAAAACTCTAGAAATAAACTTAACAAAAAATGGTATGTAGGTCCCACATCAAGAAAACTATAAAACAATATAGAGACTTTAAGGAGGTTTTGAAAACATGGAGGGGCATTCTGTATCCTGGAGTGGAAGATTCAGCATTTTAAATATGTCAATTCTTCCCAAATTACTTTATACATCTATTACAATGCTAATCAAAATCCCAATATGATTGGGAAAATTTTGATGAACTTGAAAAAATCATTCTAAACTTCATCTGGAGGAATAAACAGGTGAGAATGTTCATAAAAGTAAAATAATGAAGGTAAGTAAGTAGCTTGGGAATAAACGAAATACCGAAACCAAGTAGAACATCCTCAATAGACATACATTGTCTAAGATTTAGCATTTGATACGTACAGCCTTTCAAACAGTGGGCGAAGCATAGATTATTCAATAAATGGAATTAGGATAAACAGCTAATCATTTAGGAGGGGAAAACCTAAAGTTAGAGCCATGCCTCAAATATGTATCAAAGATTCATATGTAAAAAATAAAAACATACAAGAACTAGAAAAATAATACATAAAACTTAAAAGATTTTGGGGATGGGAAGCCCTTTATAAACATGTATGGCAAGGCAGTGAAGGAAATCAAAATATTATATTTTATCCCAAAATAGATTCTTTGACATATTTTGAGATGGCTGTTCTGAGAACCAGCAAATGGAAAAGCCGTCTTCTGTGGGCGAGATTGGCATCTGCGGAGCATCGCGCTGACGCAGACAGCCCTTCCCTTGTCTGGGTTTAGGAAAGATTCACTGAGAGTCTGATACCGTCAAAGGTCTGAAGGAAACATTTACCATCGATTCTTCCTGAGGGCTGCTCCTGTGAGATTTTGTCTGTATAACAAGACTCCTTCACTAGCCAAGCCTCCCCTTCTCTCTTCCACAGCCTGTATTGCCACTGTGACCTGTCTGGGGCATGCTCTGAGCCCCCATTCTTTCCGTAACCTCAAGATGGTATATAAGCTTCTGAAAGCCATGGCAGAGGGATTGGGGGTAATCCCACTGTGGTTCTTCCCTGTGTGCACGTGAATAAATTTATCTGCCTTTTCTCTTTAATCTGCCTTTTGTGAGGTCATTTTTCAGCAAAACTTCAGAGCGTGAAGGGAAAGTTCTCCCTGGACGCCGACAGTTTTGGCACTGGGAACAGGATACCAAAGCCACTCTGCTCCTCTGGGAGCCACCCTGAAGGGAACCCAGGACCTGACATGCCAGCAGAAGGGTAAGAATTTCGCACCAGCAGGCTCCTGGCGTCTCTTCCTGTGGAATCCAGTTGAGCAGACAGTAAAAATCACCGTGTGTCCCTTTTTCCTCTGCAAAATCTCGATTAATGGGAGAAAAAGAATTGTGTGACTAGTCTCAGGTATAGCAACTCCGGTGTACTTCTTGGTGTGAGTATTCATATTGTTCAATCTGTTTCCTCCCAGAAATAGTCTTTTCCCTTGTCTTTGTCTTTCTGTGTTGTTCTGTGATAACGAGGGGTACCACAGGACGGAACACGGACCTAAAACACCCATAAGCCCGTTGTTTGAGCCAGGCCCCAGACTGGTCAGTTCTGCGGTTCTGATCAGACTAGCACATAAACTTTGCTGCGGTTCCCCCAAACAAAGACAAGATGAGGCCCCCCTATCATTCTGTTTTATGTCTTTAGAGCTAGACTTGTGACCCAGGGGGAGCACTTGGTCTCCGACATCCCAGGGGCATGATTTTCAGGTCATGTCAGGTGGCCGATCTGGAAAGGCTGAGAACCTGAGACAGATAAGTGTTCTGAACGTGTCAAGTTCTTGGGAGTGGCTGTCTTAATGAGAAGTCCCCTCCATATGGGACTTGTCTCAACTCTTGTTGCCTAGTTGGCCATGGAAATTCCAATCCCAGCAGGGCCCACCTGATGTCACAGATTAACGGGTCTGCAGCTGGTGGACCCCACAAATTTGTGGGTTACTGGAGATATACACACAAACACAATCCTTAACTATGGCAACAAGAATCTTTTTTACTATCTTAGGCTATTCCTGAGAGTAACTTTTTTGGAGGAGCAGATCTTTGGGACTGCTGCTTCTACCACACCTTCTCCAGGAAACACCTATTTCTTCTACACCTAGAAAATCACATCCTGGACTTTGCATAAAGAGACTATCAGATTGAGTTGCTACTAAAACAAGTACACCATTAAAAATTATAATCAGTGGCCAAAAGATAGAATCTTTAAATTAGAAAGACCCTTAAATTTAAAAAAAAT